>NC_056734.1:94987922-95063372 GCF_019279795.1 Protopterus annectens
TACTGTTCTAACTACAGTTTCCTATATGATAACTACTTCAATTGGTGATAGGACTGTTACTGCTACATCAATATACATTTTATTGTTATTCATACACGTTCATATCTGGCTTTGTTCAGCTACATCATCCTGCTACATTTGCTTTATATAGCTATAGACAACTGTGAATGTTTGGTATTTCAGACAATCATACTATCTGCATATTGCAGACTGAGAGCAACATATCCAGATTTTGGGATACAGATTCCAGCTGCAGCAACACTTTGAACACATTTCGCAGTTTGGTTCTGCTTGTCACATTCATTTCATTCTGTACTGACTGCAGTATACTTTATTCAGGGGTTATTACTACTTTATTGGTGGATTCATAACTCTTTCTCACACTCTCTCACTTGTTTTCATTTTACTATTCAGGATGGTACTTACTTCTAGGTTTTATTGACATGTTTTACCTGTAGTTATTACAATCCTTTCCAGCAGTCTCACTTCTGTCATGTTTCAGTATTTCAACAGGGATATATTTCACACATAATTTGCTCATCTTCTGCAGCTGTATTTTTCAGCCTGCTGCAGGTTGTGTACTATTATATTACAGGTGGAGCATCTTTATTTCAGACTTTATTTCAGACATTTTCATTTTTCTGTTTGGATTACAGACTGCAGCACACTTTTGTAATCAAGCAATACTTGCAAACACTCTTACACTGTTACTTGCACATTTTATTACTTAGTGACTACACTGCACTCTTTTGCTAACTGTCATACTTTTATATTTCTTTACAGTTACTGGGAGAGGATTACTGACCTGCCTGGTGGCAACCGCACCAGCCTATCGCCATAGGCTCTGTGGTTCGCAGAACGGACACCTGCAGCTGTAATATAAATGAAGTAATATTGGAATACACATCTCCATAATATCAGCTAGTTTAATTTCTTACATACATAATTAAATGTAACTTACTCAGTAGTGGGGCGTTGGGCATTTGCCGGGCCTCCTGGATCCAAAGGTTCAATTGGTCCTGCTTACGTCTCTTCAGGTCCACATGGTGGTGATGGACCTGCTCACCAGTCCTTGGAATCCCTGTGGCACTGGTGAGATCATGAGCCAACCGGTCCCACGCCTCAGCCCTATATGCTCCCCACAGGACCTGGCCTTGCATGAGTTGGGCCTCATGATTGTGGACTAGGAGCCAGACCATATATCTGGACTCCTCAACGCCCCACCTTTGGGCTCAAAAGCAACTACCCTCACCTACTCCTGACATTCTGGCTGCAAGTTAGTTCTACAATCGTTTATGCTGTGTATTCCCGCCTATGGGGCTTATATATGCTGTTTTTCCCGCACTTATCTGTGATTGGCCATTTTGGAATTGTATCAACTTCACAAAACCTGCTTTGTCATGCTCCACTTTCTATTCATTCCTATATATTTGCTATTACTGCATTTCTAAGTACAGCTGCCATGACTTAGTGGTTCAGTACCTTGACTATGGTGCATGGTATCCTGGGTTCGAACCTGGCCACTGCTTTTTATATTTTATGACTGTCTAGACAGGCTAGGGGGTGTGTCTGTGTAAAGGCAGTTTTGTTACAGCTTGCTCAACGTTGCCCAGCGGTTAGCTTGTTGTCGCGGTGCGCAGCTCCGTGCAAATGGGTTAAGCTGGTTTACGCCTCATTTGGCTGTCAGCACGCATATTACGCTCAGCTCAGCTAGGAGCACACAGTTTCAGTGTGTTAAACCACTGCTCACCTACGGGCACTCATTTTACACCTGTTAAACCACTGCTCACCTATGGGCAAATGCACTCACCTTGTTAAACTGTAGCTCAGCTATAGGCACATCTGGCATTTTTTATTATTTTGTTATCTCAAATTTCTTCAAAATAAATAGCCTATTTCATTACATTTACATAAAATATAATTTTATATGTGTACATATATGTCAGGGACTTGTTTCGTGCTTATTTTACTAAAGATAAAAATTGATGTTGTGGGGGCTCAAACCATGACTGCCTGCTCTTCAGCCGACATCTCTACCGCTACGCTATTGCTTTTTGGCTTACTTTGCATAGTTAGTTCTTATATGCTTTTCCACTTACTGCTAACTGTGGCTGAGCTACAGGCACGCCAGCATAAGCGCACTCATGGGCAAACATCTTTACAATTTAAAAAAAATATATAACATGTTCATTTATATATTTTATGTTCATAGTCTGTGGGGGCATGTGTTGTGTTGTGTTTATTCACATTTCCATGGACTCTGTCATGGGTGTTTACTTTGGGCACTTTTACTCTTCTGACACGCCCCCTACTGTCTTCCACGGACCGTGTTAACCTTAGGTGTGATTCAGCATGCCCTCATGCATATGCATGACATGCTGACGTCACACCGTTTAACTGCAGCCTCCGTGTAAGCCTTGTATCTCTTACATGGAGGCTTCGTGAATCCTGCCCACAGTATTTCATTTCATGTTAGCAAAAGGCAGCAACTGTTGTAGTTTATTCCTGTTTTTTGTCTTGAGTTCCTTTGCACATTTTTATAGTCTAGTACTAAAAATTTGTTTTTAAATTTTTTAGAACACAGATTCTCTAAGGTCTTAGAACACAGTTTACTGTATGTATTTGTACTTTTAGGTATTTGACACCCTGTCCATAGTTATTGACATTTTTGTTTCAGACACTGTCACCTCTTGGTGTTGTGAGTAGTAGTCTGTTGTTATATTTGTACTCATTCTATACTTATTATTATTATAATTACATTTTTTTCTTCTTTTACATTCCAAGCATATATTTAAAATTATGTTTTCCTACATTTATGCTTTTCATTCAGTATTTCTGTTCTTTATGTTAGAGTACAGTTTTGCATTTTGTTTTTTCTAAAATGAAAATTTTAAACAGAAGTTTTAAATGAATGATTTTATTTTGCTGGCGAGCTTTTTTAACACAAGAAAAAGGTTTTTGATGTAGAACACTTTTAGTTATTTAACTTAGTATTTAATTAGTTAATTGAATGGTGGCTGAATCCAATTATTGTGCTTTGCTTTGGCTCCTTTTTCCTTTTAAAACTGTGTATGAAGTTTTTCTTTTGTCTGATGAAGTCTTCCAAAAGTGGAAGACGAAAAGCGCTTCACATTAACCTTTTTTGGAGTTATTCTAGCCAGATCGGAGCCTGTGTTGCTTTTTCATGTAGGGCATGTGTTTAAGGCCTAGGATCCTCTTCATGAGGTACTTTTGTGGCCTTTCCAGCTGTTGCAGGTGTTTAGTGAGGTACATGCCAAATGGGGTACTATACTCGATGATTGGTCTAATGAGGGAAGAGTAGAGAGAGATGATGACCTCTTTCTTCCCGGATGTAAAACTCTTAGTAATGAGATATGCCACATAGAAGGACTTTCTGACCACACTGGCAATGTGGTGGTCGAAGGAGAGGTTGCTGTCAACCTGTGTCCACAGATCACTTATAACAGCTTCAGTGTTCAGTGGGCTGCCATCAATGTGGTAATTAGTGGGAACTGAGTTTTTCCCAAAGGGAATGATGACGCATTATTTGGCATTAAGCTTAAGGCCATGGTTTCACCACCAGTCGTTGGTCTCAGTGAGGCCATTCTGTAAGATGTCTATGTCACTTGGGGAATTAATAATGGCTCCCAGCTTGCAATCGTCGGTGGACTTTGTCAGACAGAGTCCATTCGTGCTCTGTGCTGGCCTGGACTTCTGAGAAGTAGATGCCAAACAAGAGAGGACGCAGGACCAATCCCTCTGAGACTCCACTCATGACTGGTCGGCAGTCTGACTTGGAGTCTGCTACTTTCACACTGTGGGTTCTAACTTTGAGCCAATTTGCAACCCACTTAGTGATATAGGGGTTGATGCCTAGTTTGGTGAGTCTATCAATAATTCCTGGTTGAGGAATGGTATCAAAGGCCTTGGCCAGATCAAGGTAGGCTGCAAGAACTGCTTTGCCCTCATTCACAGTTCTGGTGACTGACTCAAAGAAGTCAATCAGGTTGAACAGGCATGATCTACCCTTCACAAAACCAAATTGCGTGGGATCCAGAGTTTGGAGATTCCCTATATTCTTGTTAATTAGGTCCATGATGATGTGTTCCATAGCCTTACATATCAGACTCGTCAGGCTAATGGGGCGATAATTCCTAGGGTCTGTAGTCGCTCGTCCTGCATTGAGGGTGTGACCAAACTGTTCTCATACTGCAGCTGGAGTATCAGTAATGTGTTCTTATGCTTCAAAAGAAGTATGAGCAGGGAATTCACACCTTCCATTTGGAATGTAACAAGAGTGTTCTCATCCAACATCTACAGTATGAGCAGGTACTCTCATCCAGTATCCAGAATATGACTACAGCGTTCTCATCCTGCACCTGGAATAACAGTAACGTGTTCTCATCTTCCATTTAGACTATGTGCAGGGTGTTCTCACCCCACACCTGGAGTGTCAGCAGGGTGTTCACATCCTGCATTGTCAGAATGTACACTGTGGTCTCATCTGTCATCTGGAGTATAAGCAGGATGTTCATGTCCTGCATCAGGATTATCAGCAGGGTGTTCTCATCATGCATTGCCAGAATGTACACTGTGGTCTCAGCTGTCATCTGGAATATAAGCACAATGTTCACGTCCTGTATCACTAGTATCAGCATATTGTTCTCATCCTGCATTGTAATAATGAGCATTGTGTTTTCATCTGTCATCTGGAGTATGAGCAGGATGTTCATGTCTGCATCAGGATTATTAGCAGGGTGTTCTCATCCTGCATAAGGAATATAAGAAAACAGTCCTCACCCTGCATCAGGAGTAGCACTGGATTCTACTCACTCCTATGGGGTATGAGCAAGGTGATCTCACCCTGCATCAAGAGTGTGAGCACTGGATTCTACTCACTCCTATGGGGTATGAGCAGGGTGATCTCATTCTGCATCAGGAATGTGAGCACTGGATTCTACTCACACCTATGGGGTAAGAGCAGGGTGATCTCACCCTGCATCAGGAGTGTGAACACTGGATTTTCCTCACTCCTATAAGGTATGAGCAGGGTGATCTCAACATGCATCAGGGGTGTGAGCACTGGAGTCTACTCACTCCTATGGGGTATGAGCAGGGAGTGCTCATCCAGCATCAGGAGTGTGAGCACTGAACTCTATTCACTCCTATGAGGTATGAGCAGGGTGATCTCATCCTGCATCAGGAGTGTGAGCACTGGATTCTACTCACACCTATAGGGTATAAGCAGAGTGATGTCACCCTGCATCAGGAGTGTGAGCACTGGATTTTCCTCACTCCTATAAGGTATGAGCAGGGTGATCTCAACCTGCATCAGGAGTGTGAGAACTGGATTATACTCACTCCTATGGGGTATGAACAGGGTGATCTCATCCTGCATCAGGAGTTTGAGCACTGGAGTCTACTCACTTCTATAAGGTATGAGCAGGGTGATCTCAACCTGCATCAGGAGTGTGAGCACTGGATTCTACTCACTCCTATGGGGTATGAACAGGGTGATCTCATCCTGCATCAGGAGTTTGAGCACTGGAGTCTACTCACTCCTATGGGATATGAGCAGGGAGTGCTCATCCAGCATCAGGAGTGTGAGCACTGGACTCTACTTTCTCCTATGGGGTATGAGCAGGGTGATCTCATTCTGCATCAGAGTGTGAGCACTGGATTCTACTCACTCCTATGGGGTATGAGCAGGGTGATCTCACCCTGTATCAGGAGTGTGAGCACTGGATTCTCCTCACTCCTATGAGGTATGAGCAGGGTGAGCTCAACCTGCATCATGAGTGTGAGCACTGGATTCTACTCACTTCTATGGGGTATGAGCAGGGTGATCTCATCCTGCATCAGGAGTGTGAGCACTGGAGTCTACTCACTCCTATGAGGTATGAGCAGGATGATCTCAGCCTGCATCAGGAGTGTGAGCACTGGATTCTACTCACTCCTATGGAGTATGAGCAGGGTGATCTCACCCTGCATCAGGAGTGTGAGCATTGGAGTCTACTCACTCCTATGGAGTATGAGCAGGATGATCTCATCCTGCATCAGGAGTGTGAGCACTGGAGTCTACTCACTCCTATGGGGTATAAGCAGGGAGTGATCATCCAGCATCAGGAGTGTGAGCACTGGATTCTATTCACTCCTATGCGGTATGAGCTGGGTGATCTCACCCTGCATCAGGAGTGTGAGCACTGGATTCTCCTCACTCCTATGAGGTATGAGCAGGGTGAGCTCAACCTGCATCAGGAGTGTGAGCACTGGATTCTACTCACACCTATGGGGTATGAGCAGGGTGATCTTAACCTGCATCAGGAGTGTGAGCACTGGATTCTACTCACTCCGATGGGGTATGAGCAGGGTGATCTCAACCTGCATCAGGAGTGTGAGCACTGGAGTCTACTCACTCCTATGAGGTATGAGCAGGGTGATCTCAGCCTGCATTGGAAGTGTGAGCACTGGATTCTACTCACTCCTATGGGGTATCAGCAGGGTGATCTCATCCTGCATCAGGAGTGTGAGCACTGGAGTCTACTCACACCTATGAGGTATGAGCAGGGTGATCTCAGCCTGCATCGGAAGTGTGAGCACTGGATTCTACTCACTCCTATGGAGTATGAGCAGGGTAATCTAATCCTGCATCAGGAGGGTGAGCACTGGAGTCTACTCACTCCTATGGGGTATGAACAGGGTGATCTCATCCTGCATCAGGAGTTTGAGCACTGGAGTCTACTCACTCCTATGGGATATGAGCAGGGAGTGCTCATCCAGCATCAGGAGTGTGAGCACTGGACTCTACTTTCTCCTATGGGGTATGAGCAGGGTGATCTCATTCTGCATCAGAGTGTGAGCACTGGATTCTACTCACTCCTATGGGGTATGAGCAGGGTGATCTCACCCTGTATCAGGAGTGTGAGCACTGGATTCTCCTCACTCCTATGAGGTATGAGCAGGGTGAGCTCAACCTGCATCATGAGTGTGAGCACTGGATTCTACTCACTTCTATGGGGTATGAGCAGGGTGATCTCATCCTGCATCAGGAGTGTGAGCACTGGAGTCTACTCACTCCTATGAGGTATGAGCAGGATGATCTCAGCCTGCATCAGGAGTGTGAGCACTGGATTCTACTCACTCCTATGGAGTATGAGCAGGGTGATCTCACCCTGCATCAGGAGTGTGAGCATTGGAGTCTACTCACTCCTATGGAGTATGAGCAGGATGATCTCATCCTGCATCAGGAGTGTGAGCACTGGAGTCTACTCACTCCTATGGGGTATAAGCAGGGAGTGCTCATCCAGCACCAGGAGTGTGAGCACTGGATTCTATTCACTCCTATGCGGTATGAGCTGGGTGATCTCACCCTGCATCAGGAGTGTGAGCACTGGATTCTACTCACGCCTATGGGGTATGAGCAGGGTGATCTTAACCTGCATCAGGAGTGTGAGCACTGGATTCTACTCACTCCTATGGGGTATGAGCAGGGTGATCTCAACCTGCATCAGGAGTGTGAGCACTGGAGTCTACTCACTCCTATGAGGTATGAGCAGGGTGATCTCAGCCTGCATCGGAAGTGTGAGCACTGGATTCTACTCACTCCTATGGGGTATGAGCAGGGTGATCTCATCCTGCATCAGGAGTGTGAGCACTGGAGTCTACTCACACCTATGAGGTATGAGCAGGGTGATCTCAGCCTGCATCGGAAGTGTGAGCACTGGATTCTACTCACTCCTATGGAGTATGAGCAGGGTAATCTAATCCTGCATCAGGAGTGTGAGCACTGGAGTCTACTCACTCCTATGGGGTATGAGCAGGGAGTGCTCATCCAGCATCAGGAGTGTGAGCACTGGATTCTATTCACTCCTATGGGGTATGAGCAGGGTGATCTCAACCTGCATCAGGAGTGTGAGCACTGGAGTCTACTCACTCCTATGGGGTATGAGCAGGGTGATCTCATCCTGCATCAGAAGTGTGACCACTGGAGTCTACTCACTCCTATGAGGTATGAGCAGGTGATCTCAGCCTGCATCAGAAGTGTGACCACTGGATTCTACTCACTCCTATGGGGTATGAGCAGGGTGATCTCATCCTGCATTAGGAGTGTGAGCACTGGAGTCTACTCACTCCTATGAAGTATGATCAGGGTGATCTCAGCATGCATCGGAAGTGTGAGCACTGGATTATACTCACTCCTATGGAGTATGAGCAGGGTGATCTCATCCTGCATTAGGAGTGTGAGCACTGGAGTCTACTCACTCCTATGGGGTATGAGCAGGGAGTGCTCATCCAGCATCAGGAGTGTGAGCA
The DNA here is from genome assembly GCF_019279795.1 of Protopterus annectens. Classification (NCBI taxonomy): domain Eukaryota; kingdom Metazoa; phylum Chordata; order Ceratodontiformes; family Protopteridae; genus Protopterus; species Protopterus annectens. Next base: position 94,996,236 of record NC_056734.1, read on the forward strand.
CTGGATTCTATTCACTCCTATGGGGTATGAGCAGGGTGATCTCTACCTGCATCGGGAGTGTGAGCACTGGATTCTACTCACTCCTATGGGGTATGAGCAGGGTGATCTCACCCTGCATCAGGAGTGTGAGCACTGGATTCTACTCACACCTATGGGGTATAAGCAGAGTGATCTCACCCTGCATCAGGAGTGTGAGCACTGGATTTTCCTCACTCCTATAAGGTATGAGCAGGGTGATCTCAACCTGCATCAGGAGTGTGAGCATTGGATTCTACTCACTCCTATGGGGTATGAACAGGGTGATCTCATCCTGCATCAGGAGTTTGAGCACTGGAGTCTACTCACTCCTATGAGGTATGAGCAGGGTGATCTCAACCTGCATCAGGAGTGTGAGCACTGGATTCTACTTACTCCTATGGGGTAAGAACATGGTGATCTCATCCTGCATCAGGAGTTTGAGCACTGGAGTCTACTCACTCCTATGGGGTATGAGCAGGGAGTGCTCATCCAGCATCAGGAGTGTGAGCACTGGACTCTACTCACTCCTATGGGGTATGAGCAGGGTGATCTCATTCTGCATCGGGAGTGTGAGCACTGGATTCTACTCACGCCTATGGGGTATGAGCAGGGTGATCTCACCCTGCATCAGGAGTGTGAGCACTGGATTTTCCTCACTCCTATAAGGTATGAGCAGGGTGATCTCAACCTGCATCAGGAGTGTGAGCACTGGATTCTACTCACTCCTATGGGGTATGAACAGGGTGATCTCATCCTGCATCAGGAGTTTGAGCACTGGAGTCTACTCACTACTATGGGATATGAGCAGAGAGTGCTCATCCAGCATCAGGAGTGTGAGCACTGGACTCTACTTTCTCCTATGGGGTATGAACAGGGTGATCTCATTCTGCATCAGGAGTGTGAGCACTGGATTCTACTCACTCCTATGGGGTATGAGCAAGGTGATCTCACCCTGCATCAGGAGTGTGAGCACTGGATTCTCCTCACTCCTATGAGGTATGAGCAGGGTGAGCTCAACCTGCATCAGGAGTGTGAGCACTGGATTCTACTCACTCCTATGGAGTATGAGCAGGGTGATCTCATCCTGCATCAGGAGTGTGAGCACTGGAGTCTACTCACTCCTATGAGGTATGAGCAGGATGATCTCAGCCTGCATCAGGAGTGTGAGCACTGGATTCTACTCACTCCTATGGAGTATGAGCAGGGTGATCTCACCCTGCATCAGGAGTGTGAGCACTGGAGTTTACTCACTCCTATGGAGTATGAGCAGGGTGATCTCATCCTCCATCAGGAGTGTGAGCACTGGAGTCTACTCACTCCTATGGGGTATAAGCAGGGAGTGCTCATCCAGCATCAGGAGTGTGAGCACTGGATTCTATTCACTCCTATGCGGTATGAGCAGGGTGATCTCAACCTGCATTGGGAGTGTGAGCACTGGATTCTACTCACTCCTATGGGGTATGAGCAGGGTGATCTCACCCTGCATCAGGAGTGTGAGCACTGGATTCTCCTCACTCCTCTAAGGTATGAGCAGGGTGAGCTCAACCTGCATCACGAGTGTGAGCACTGGATTCTACTCACTCCTATGGGGTATGAGCAGGGTGATCTTAACCTGCATCAGGAGTCTGAGCACTGGATTCTACTCACTCCTATGGGGTATGAGCAGGGTGATCTCAACCTGCATCAGGAGTGTGAGCACTGGAGTCTACTCACTCCTATGAGGTATGAGCAGGGTGATCTCAGCCTGCATCAGAAGTGTGAGCACTGGATTCTACTCACTCCTATGGGGTATGAGTAGGGTGATCTCATCCTGCATCAGGAGTGTGAGCACTGGAGTCTACTCACTCCTATGAGGTATGAGCAGGGTGATCTCAGCCTGCATCAGAAGTGTGAGCACTGGATTCTACTCACTCCTATGGAGTATGAGCAGGGTGATCTCATCCTGCATCAGGAGTGTGAGCACTGGAGTCTACTCACTCCTATGGGGTATGAGCAGGGAGTGCTCATCCACCATCAGGAGTGTGAGCACTGGATTCTATTCACTCCTATGGGGTATGAGCAGGGTGATCTCAGTCTGCATCGTGAGTGTGAGCACTGGATTCTACTCACTCCTATGGGGTATGAGCAGGGTGATCTCACCCTGCATCAGGAGTGTGAGCACTGGATTCTCCTCACTCCTATGAGGTATGATCAGCGTGAGCTCAACCTGCATCAGGGATGTGAGCACTGGATTCTACTCACTCCTTTGGGGTATGAGCAGGGTGATCTCATCCTGCATCAGGAGTGTGAGCACTGGAGGCTACTCACTCCTATGAGGGATGAGCAGGGTGATCTCAGCCTGCATCGGGAGTGTGAGCACTGGATTCTACTCACTCCTATGGAGTATGAGTAGGGTGATCTCACCCTGCATCAGGAGTGTGAGCACTGGATTCTACTCACTCCTATGGAGTATGAGTAGGGTGATCTCGCCCTGCATCAGGAGTGTGAGCACTGGAGTCTACTCACTCCTATGGGGTATGAGCAGGGAGTGCCCATTCAGCATCAGGAGTGTGAGCACTGGACTCTACTCACTCCTATGGGGTATGAGCAGGGTGATCTCATTCTGCATCGGGAGTGTGAGCACTGGATTCTACTCACGCCTATGGGGTATGAGCAGGGTGATCTCACCCTGCATCAGGAGTGTGAGCACTGGATTTTCCTCACTCCTATAAGGTATGAGCAGGGTGATCTCAACCTGCATCAGGAGTGTGAGCACTGGATTCTACTCACTCCTATGGGGTATGAAAAGCGTGATCTCATCCTGCATCAGGAGTTTGAGCACTGGAGTCTACTCACTACTATGGGATATGAGCAGAGAGTGCTCATCCAGCATCAGGAGTGTGAGCACTGGACTGTACTTTCTCCTATGGGGTATGAACAGGGTGATCTCATTCTGCATCAGGAGTGTGAGCACTGGATTCTACTCACTCCTATGGGGTATGAGCAGGGTGATCTCACCCTGCATCAGGAGTGTGAGCACTGGATTCTCCTCACTCCTATGAGGTATGAGCAGGGTGAGCTCAACCTGCATCAGGAGTGTGAGCACTGGATTCTACTCACTCCTATAGGGTATAAGCAGAGTGATCTCACCCTGCATCAGGAGTGTGAGCACTGGATTTTCCTCACTCCTATAAGGTATGAGCAGGGTGATCTCAACCTGCATCAGGAGTGTGAGCACTGGATTCTACTCACTCCTATGGGGTATGAACAGGGTGATCTCATCCTGCATCAGGAGTTTGAGCACTGGAGTCTACTCACTTCTATAAGGTATGAGCAGGGTGATCTCAACCTGCATCAGGAGTGCGAGCACTGGATTCTACTCACTCCTATGGGGTATGAACAGGGTGATCTCATCCTGCATCAGGAGTTTGAGCACTGGAGTCTACTCACTCGATGGGATATGAGCAGGGAGTGCTCATCCAGCATCAGGAGTGTGAGCACTGGACTCTACTTTCTCCTATGAGGTATGAGCAGGGTGATCTCATTCTGCATCAGAGTGTGAGCACTGGATTCTACTCACTCCTATGGGGTATGAGCAGTGTGATCTCACCCTGTATCAGGAGTGTGAGCACTGGATTCTCCTCACTCCTATGAGGTATGAGCAGGGTGAGCTCAACCTGCATCAGGAGTGTGAGCACTGGATTCTACTCACTTCTATGGGGTATGAGCAGGGTGATCTCATCCTGCATCAGGAGTTTGAGCACTGGAGTCTACTCACTCCTATGGGATATGAGCAGGGAGTGCTCATCCAGCATCAGGAGTGTGAGCACTGGACTCTACTTTCTCCTATGAGGTATGAGCAGGGTGATCTCATTCTGCATCAGAGTGTGAGCACTGGATTCTACTCACTCCTATGGGGTATGAGCAGGGTGATCTCACCCTGTATCAGGAGTGTGAGCACTGGATTCTCCTCACTCCTATGAGGTATGAGCAGGGTGAGCTCAACCTGCATCAGGAGTGTGAGCACTGGATTCTACTCACTTCTATGGGGTATGAGCAGGGTGATCTCGTCCTGCATCAGGAGTGTGAGCACTGGAGTCTACTCACTCCTATGAGGTATGAGCAGGATGATCTCAGCCTGCATCAGGAGTGTGAGCACTGGATTCTACTCACTCCTATGGAGTATGAGCAGGGTGATCTCACCCTGCATCAGGAGTGTGAGTACTGGAGTCTACTCACTCCTATGGAGTATGAGCAGGATGATCTCATCCTGCATCAGGAGTGTGAGCACTGGAGTCTACTCACTCCTATGGGGTATAAGCAGGGAATGCTCATCCAGCATCAGGAGTGTGAGCACTGGATTCTATTCACTCCTATGCGGTATGAGCTGGGTGATCTCACCCTGCATCTGGAGTGTGAGCACTGGATTCTCCTCACTCCTATGAGGTATGAGCAGGGTGAGCTCAACCTGCATCAGGAGTGTGAGCACTGGATTCTACTCACGCCTATGGGGTATGAGCAGGGTGATCTTAACCTGCATCAGGAGTGTGAGCACTGGATTCTACTCACTCCTATGGGGTATGAGCAGGGTGATCTCATCCTGCATCAGGAGTGTGAGCACTGGAGTCTACTCACTCCTATGAGGTATGAGCAGGGTGATCTCAGCCTGCATCGGAAGTGTGAGCACTGGATTCTACTCACTCCTATGGGGCATGAGCAGGGTGATCTCATCCTGCATCAGGAGTGTGAGCACTGGAGTCTACTCACACCTATGAGGTATGAGCAGGGTGATCTCGGCCTGCATCGGAAGTGTGAGCACTGGATTCTACTCACTCCTATGGAGTATGAGCAGGGTAATCTAATCCTGCATCAGGAGTGTGAGCACTGGAGTCTACTCACTCCTATGGGGTATGAGCAGGGAGTGCTCATCCAGCATCAGGAGTGTGAGCACTGGATTCTATTCACTCCTATGGGGTATGAGCAGGGTGATCTCAACCTGCATCAGGAGTGTGAGCACTGGAGTCTACTCCCTCCTATGGGGTATGAGCAGGGTGATCTCATCCTGCATCAGAAGTGTGAGCACTGGAGTCTACTCACTCCTATGAGGTATGAGCAGGTGATCTCAGCCTGCATCGGAAGTGTGACCACTGGATTCTACTCACTCCTATGGGGTATGAGCAGGGTGATCTCATCCTGCATTAGGAGTGTGAGCACTGGAGTCTACTCACTCCTATGGGGTATGAGCAGGGTGATCTCAGCATGCATCGGAAGTGTGAGCACTGGATTATACTCACTCCTATGGAGTATGAGCAGGGTGATCTCATCCTGCATTAGGAGTGTGAGCACTGGAGTCTACTCACTCCTATGGGGTATGAGCAGGGAGTGCTCATCCAGCATCAGGAGTGTGAGCACTGGATTCTATTCACTCCTATGGGGTATGAGCAGGGTGATCTCTACCTGTATCGGGAGTGTGAGCACTGGATTCTACTCACTCCTATGGGGTATGAGCAAGGTGATCTCACCCTGCATCAGGAGTGTGAGCACTGGATTCTACTCACACCTATGGGGTATAAGCAGAGTGATCTCTCCCTGCATCAGGAGTGTGAGCACTGGATTTTCCTCACTCCTATAAGGTATGAGCAGGGTGATCTCAACCTGCATCAGGAGTGTGAGCATTGGATTCTACTCACTCCTATGGGGTATGAACAGGGTGATCTCATCCTGCATCAGGAGTTTGAGCACTGGAGTCTACTCACTCCTATGGGGTATGAGCAGGGTGATCTCATCCTGCATCAGGAGTGTGAGCACTGGAGTCTACTCACTCCTATGAGGTATGAGCAGGGTGATCTCAGCCTGCATCGGAAGTGTGAGCACTGGATTCTACTCACTCCTATGGGGCATGAGCAGGGTGATCTCATCCTGCATCAGGAGTGTGAGCACTGGAGTCTACTCACACCTATGAGGTATGAGCAGGGTGATCTCAGCCTGCATCGGAAGTGTGAGCACTGGATTCTACTCACTCCTATGGAGTATGAGCAGGGTAATCTAATCCTGCATCAGGAGTGTGAGCACTGGAGTCTACTCACTCCTATGGGGTATGAGCAGGGAGTGCTCATCCAGCATCAGGAGTGTGAGCACTGGATTCTATTCACTCCTATGGGGTATGAGCAGGGTGATCTCAACCTGCATCAGGAGTGTGAGCACTGGAGTCTACTCACTCCTATGGGGTATGAGCAGGGTGATCTCATCCTGCATCAGAAGTGTGAGCACTGGAGTCTACTCACTCCTATGAGGTATGAGCAGGTGATCTCAGCCTGCATCGGAAGTGTGACCACTGGATTCTACTCACTCCTATGGGGTATGAGCAGGGTGATCTCATCCTGCATTAGGAGTGTGAGCACTGGAGTCTACTCACTCCTATGGGGTATGAGCAGGGTGATCTCAGCATGCATCGGAAGTGTGAGCACTGGATTATACTCACTCCTATGGAGTATGAGCAGGGTGATCTCATCCTGCATTAGGAGTGTGAGCACTGGAGTCTACTCACTCCTATGGGGTATGAGCAGGGAGTGCTCATCCAGCATCAGGAGTGTGAGCACTGGATTCTATTCACTCCTATGGGGTATGAGCAGGGTGATCTCTACCTGCATTGGGAGTGTGAGCACTGGATTCTACTCACTCCTATGGGGTATGAGCAAGGTGATCTCACCCTGCATCAGGAGTGTGAGCACTGGATTCTACTCACACCTATGGGGTATAAGCAGAGTGATCTCACCCTGCATCAGGAGTGTGAGCACTGGATTTTCCTCACTCCTATAAGGTATGAGCAGGGTGATCTCAACCTGCATCAGGAGTGTGAGCATTGGATTCTACTCACTCCTATGGGGTATGAACAGGGTGATCTCATCCTGCATCAGGAGTTTGAGCACTGGAGTCTACTCACTCCTATGAGGTATGAGCAGGGTGATCTCAACCTGCATCAGGAGTGTGAGCACTGGATTCTACTTACTCCTATGGGGTAAGAACAGGGTGATCTCATCCTGCATCAGGAGTTTGAGCACTGGAGTCTACTCACTCCTATGGGGTATGAGCAGGGAGTGCTCATCCAGCATCAGGAGTGTGAGCACTGGACTCTACTCACTCCTATGGGGTATGAGCAGGGTGATCTCATTCTGCATCGGGAGTGTGAGCACTGGATTCTACTCACGCCTATGGGGTATGAGCAGGGTGATCTCACCCTGCATCAGGAGTGTGAGCACTGGATTTTCCTCACTCCTATAAGGTATGAGCAGGGTGATCTCAACCTGCATCAGGAGTGTGAGCACTGGATTCTACTCACTCCTATGGGGTATGAACAGGGTGATCTCATCCTGCATCAGGAGTTTGAGCACTGGAGTCTACTCACTACTATGGGATATGAGCAGAGAGTGCTCATCCAGCATCAGGAGTGTGAGCACAGGACTCTACTTTCTCCTATGGGGTATGAACAGGGTGATCTCATTCTGCATCAGGAGTGTGAGCACTGGATTCTACTCACTCCTATGGGGTATGAGCAAGGTGATCTCACCCTGCATCAGGAGTGTGAGCACTGGATTCTCCTCACTCCTATGAGGTATGAGCAGGGTGAGCTCAACCTGCATCAGGAGTGTGAGCACTGGATTCTACTCACTCCTATGGAGTATGAGCAGGGTGATCTCATCCTGCATCAGGAGTGTGAGCACTGGAGTCTACTCACTCCTATGAGGTATGAGCAGGATGATCTCAGCCTGCATCAGGAGTGTGAGCACTGGATTCTACTCACTCCTATGGAGTATGAGCAGGGTGATCTCACCCTGCATCAGGAGTGTGAGCACTGGAGTTTACTCACTCCTATGGAGTATGAGCAGGGTGATCTCATCCTCCATTAGGAGTGTGAGCACTGGAGTCTCCTCACTCCTATGGGGTATAAGCAGGGAGTGCTCATCCAGCATCAGGAGTGTGAGCACTGGATTCTATTCACTCCTATGCGGTATGAGCAGGGTGATTTCAACCTGCATTGGGAGTGTGAGCACTGGATTCTACTCACTCCTATGGGGTATGAGCAGGGTGATCTCACCCTGCATCAGGAGTGTGAGCACTGGATTCTCCTCACTCCTATAAGGTATGAGCAGGGTGAGCTCAACCTGCATCACGAGTGTGAGCACTGGATTCTACTCACTCCTATGGGGTATGAGCAGGGTGATCTTAACCTGCATCAGGAGTGTGAGCACTGGATTCTACTCACTCCTATGGGGTATGAGCAGGGTGATCTCATCCTGCATCAGGAGTGCGAGCACTGGAGTCTACTCACTCCTATGAGGTATGAGCAGGGTGATCTCATCCTGCATCAGGAGTGTGAGCACTGGAGTCTACTCACTCCTATGAGGTATGAGCAGGGTGATCTCAGCCTGCATCAGAAGTGTGAGCACTGGATTCTACTCACTCCTATGGGGTATGAGTAGGGTGATCTCATCCTGCATCAGGAGTGTGAGCACTGGAGTCTACTCACTCCTATGAGGTATGAGCAGGGTGATCTCAGCCTGCATCAGAAGTGTGAGCACTGGATTCTACTCACTCTTATGGAGTATGAGCAGGGTGATCTCATCCTGCATCAGGAGTGTGAGCACTGGAGTCTACTCACTCCTATTGGGTATGAGCAGGGAGTGCTCATCCACCATCAGGAGTGTGAGCACTGGATTCTATTCACTCCTATGGGGTATGAGCAGGGTGATCTCAACCTGCATCGTGAGTGTGAGCACTGGATTCTACTCACTCCTATGGGATATGAGCAGGGTGATCTCACCCTGCATCAAGAGTGTGAGCACTGGATTCTCCTCACTCCTATGAGGTATGATCAGCGTGAGCTCAACCTGCATCAGGGGTGTGAACACTGGATTCTACTCACTCCTTTGGGGTATGAGCAGGGTGATCTCATCCTGCATCAGGAGTGTGAGCACTGGAGGCTACTCACTCCTATGAGGTATGAGCAGGGTGATCTCAGCCTGCATCGGGAGTGTGAGCACTGGATTCTACTCACTCCTATGGAGTATGAGTAGGGTGATCTCACCCTGCATCAGGAGTGTGAGCACTGGAGTCTACTCACTCCTATGGGGTATGAGCAGGGAGTGCCCATTCAGCATCAGGAGTGTGAGCACTGGACTCTACTCACTCCTATGGGGTATGAGCAGGGTGATCTCATTCTGCATCGGGAGTGTGAGCACTGGATTCTACTCACGCCTATGGGGTATGAGCAGGGTGATCTCATCCTGCATCAGGAGTGTGAGCACTGGATTTTCCTCACTCCTATAAGGTATGAGCAGGGTGATCTCAAACTACATCAGGAGTGTGAGCACTGGATTCTACTCACTCCTATGGGGTATGAACAGGGTGATCTCATCCTGCATCAGGAGTTTGAGCACTGGAGTCTACTCACTACTATGGGATATGAGCAGAGAGTGCTCATCCAGCATCAGGAGTGTGAGCACTGGACTGTACTTTCTCCTATGGGGTATGAACAGGGTGATCTCATTCTGCATCAGGAGTGTGAGCACTGGATTCTACTCACTCCTATGGGGTATGAGCAGGGTGATCTCACCCTGCATCAGGAGTGTGAGCACTGGATTCTCCTCACTCCTATGAGGTATGAGCAGGGTGAGCTCAACCTGCATCAGGAGTGTGAGCACTGGATTCTACTCACTCCAATGGGGTATGAGCAGGGTGATCTCATCCTGCATCAGGAGTGTGAGCACTGGAGTCTACTCACTCCTATGAGGTATGAGCAGGATGATCTCAGCCTGCATCAGGAGTGTGAGCACTGGATTCTACTCACTCCTATGGAGTATGAGCAGGGTGATCTCACCCTGCATCAGGAGTGTGAGCACTGGAGTCTACTCACTCCTATGGAGTATGAGCAGGGTGATCTCATCCTCCATCAGGAGTGTGAGCACTGGAGTCTACTCACTCCTATGGGGTATAAGCAGGGAGTGCTCATCCAGCATCAGGAGTGTGAGCACTGGATTCTATTCACTCCTATGCGGTATGAGCAGGGTGATCTCAACCTGCATTGGGAGTGTGAGCACTGGATTCTACTCACTCCTATGGGTATGAGCAGGGTGATCTCACCCTGCATCAGGAGTGTGAGCACTGGATTCTCCTCACTCCTATAAGGTATGAGCAGGGTGAGCTCAACCTGCATCAGGAGTGTGAGCACTGGATTCTACTCACTCCTATGGGGTATGAGCAGGGTGATCTCAACCTGCATCAGGAGTGTGAGCACTGGATTCTACTCACTCCTATGGGGTATGAGCAGGGTGATCTCATTCTGCATCAGGAGTGTGAGCACTGGAGTCTACTCACTCCTATGAGGTATGAGCAGGGTGATCTCAGCCTGCATCAGAAGTGTGAGCACTGGATTCTACTCACTCCTATGGGGTATGAGTAGGGTGATCTCATCCTGCATCAGGAGTGTGAGCACTGGAGTCTACTCACTCCTATGAGGTATGAGCAGGGTGATCTCAGCCTGCATCAGAAGTGTGAGCACTGGATTCTACTCACTCCTATGGAGTATGAGCAGGGTGATCTCATCCTGCATCAGGAGTGTGAGCACTGGTGTCTACTCACTCCTATGGGGTATGAGCAGGGAGTGCTCATCCAGCATCAGGAGTGTGAGCACTGGATTCTATTCACTCCTATGGGGTATGAGCAGGGTGATCTCAACCTGCATCGTGAGTGTGAGCACTGGATTCTACTCACTCCTATGGGGTATGAGCAGGGTGATCTCACCCTGCATCAGGAGTGTGAGCACTGGATTCTCCTCACTCCTATGAGGTATGATCAGCGTGAGCTCAACCTGCATCAGGGGTGTGAGCACTGGATTCTACTCACTCCTTTGGGGTATGAGCAGGGTGATCTCATCCTGCATCAGGAGTGTGAGCACTGGAGGCTACTCACTCCTTTGAGGTATGAGCAGGGTGATCTCAGCCTGCATCGGGAGTGTGAGCACTGGATTCTACTCACTCCTATGGAGTATGAGTAGGGTGATCTCACCCTGCATCAGGAGTGTGAGCACTGGAGTCTACTCACTCCTATGGGGTATGAGCAGGGAGTGCCCATTCAGCATCAGGAGTGTGAGCACTGGATTCTATTCACTCCTATGGGGTATGAGCAGGGTGATCTCAACCTGCATCGGGAGTGTGAGCACTAGATTCTACTCACTCCTATGGGGTATGAGCAGGGTGATCTCATCCTGCATCAGGAATCTGAGCAGTGCATTTCAATTCTGCATTATGTAAAGGATCAGTGTGTTTTCATCCTGCAACAAGAGTAAGAGAATGTTCTCATCCTATCGACCAAATATGAGTTTTCTGTTAGCTGTCTTGCCTCGTTAATTGAATTCTGAAATTCAATACTTAAATCACACTCCTGTCAAAAGTTATAAACAATTTTCTCTATGTGTTTACCTATTGCAGCTGATAGCAATACTGCTGTCTAAAGCATCCATGCATTCATCCATTTTTGAAACTGCAGGTCCTGGTGATGATTGTGGTGAAAACAACATGAATGCAGTGGATCAGTAATTTCCTGTGCCCTAACAACAGTCTCATCCAAGGGATCACCATTAATTACTAAACAAGCTAGAATATGTAGTTGCCTCCAATGTGCCTCGGTCTGCCCTTGGGCCTCCATGCAATGGACTATGCCTAGTACTTCACATGTAAGAAAAATCTAGAAATATCACAGTATGTGTAAGCAGATTCTTGTCATTAGATTGAATGTCCTGAATGTTGAGTGTCATAACACTTGAAAATCAGACCATCAAATCTGAAAAAAAAAATGAAGAAAAAACAGTTTTGTTATTTATTTATTTATTTATTTTTTTATTACTCTTTTTTGTAGTTACATTTGGTTAAATATTCCAATGAGAACTTTAAAATATTAAGGCTGAGTTCATGATGCAGTGGGCTGGAGCCCTCACATGATACTTTGGTTCAGTTTTGCTACACCAGCTCCTGAGCATTCAGCTGACAGGATAGAAAATGAGTGGGATTTGATCAAGTTGCCTATATTGGGGGGAAGGGAATATATACTGGTTGGTGATGCAAAACCCTCATTAGAAACCAGTGAGGTGCAGCAATCCACCACATTGTTGGGCATGTGACTACAAATGTTCACAAATCCTACAAATTACATCACTTCGTGTACTGCGGGTGGGGTGGGATTAGTGGCATGCAAAAATAATACAAAAGTTCTTGATGGTAGCAAGATGATAATACATTAGGATGCCTCAATTTCCTCTCAAGTCCCAAAAGGCCCAGGAAGAGGGCTGAGAGAAACAGTTCCAAGTATAAGAATGTTGATGGGGGCACCAGGACCAGTTGACTGCTGGCTGTTGAGGGGCAACCAAAACATAAAATGAAAAAAAAAATAAAGACTGTAAAATATTTCTGAAGTACACTGCATGAAGCTGAAAGCAGTAAGTTATGTAAAAGTGCTAAATGATGATAGTTATTAGAACCAATTAATGTAACTCGCCTGAAGTATTAAAAGTTGTTCATGTTTATGTACTGTAGTTTGCATTTTCATGTATCTGATACATTTTGTCTGGGCCATGGTGAAATAGTTTAAACAACCAAATAATAAAAGTAGCAAAATATCAGACAGGCAAGAAAACCAAATAGACTTCACCAATTTATTGCAGAAACGCCAAATAAAAAGCAGAAATGGTTTAATTAACAAAGCTATAATGAGCTGAAGTTCTCATCCAATGAAGATGAATAAACAACCCTTTTACATTACTAAAATGGGTTTATAAGAAGCAACAGTTTAATTGAATTACATTAAAAGCAGCCATGCCATGTCTACATTTTAACCCTTGCTTATGAAAGTTTTACATTTAAAATCAGTGGAAATTCTAATTTCACTGACGCTGTTACCAAATCACAAACTTTCTGGACAATTACAACAAATAATGTACATCAGAACTGTGGAAGAAAAAGTAAACCTAGCATTAGGAAAGAACTGCTTCCCATTAACACACTCACCATGGATATTTAGGACATATTTACAGATTTTGCACATTCCACATCAGAAAATGTCTGATGGTAAAGTAGCAGGTATACAAAAGTCTAAGAATTAACCAAACCATTTGAGACAAACATGTTATGTTGGTTCCAACCTCTTTTAAATTTTTGTAAAAATGATTCCCAACCTATTTCTTTAACACTGATGAAAGATAATTGTAAATTGTTACAAATAGTATTTACCTATTATGTTTCATCATATGAAAATCATGCAGACACTTTAGAAAAAGCAGTCTTGTTGGGAAGGTTTACATCAGACAAGCTTAATATATTCTGTTTACATTTCAAAAACTGTTCCTCAGTATAACCCCTTTCTAAAAACCTATCTCAGTTTAAGATGCTGAAAATCTGAATCACTAGTGGTACTCCTTGTAACGATGTGAGGTATTGCCAGGTATGCCAGGAGACGTAGGGCAGTGGATGTGCAATATATCTTAGCACAGCTAGCTGGAATTTTGTAAAGAATTATATGTCATTTGTTATCAAACCGATTTGTACAGGAGCTTGTGTTAAAAAATGTACTTGTAAAGCTGTTTGTGTTAAAAATGTACTAATAGTGGGTCCTGACTGCATTGTAACTGATTAAATGTATATGTTTTAACAGAGGATACTGGAAGAGAAGAGGTTAATCCCAGTACAGCTAACATTGAAAAACAGTAAGAAATTAAATTATTTGGTTTAGGCCATAAAGATTGTATCTTACAGTTCTGATTGCAGCCATAGACTAAATGTCTATGCCAGGGAATGGTTTATTAGCTCCTGTAGGAAGAGTAGAAGTGTTTTATGGTTTTATAGCTTCAAGATGTTATAACACATCTCAGCAAAGCTCTATCTGTGTGGACAGTAACACATATTTGCTAAATTCTGGTTCAGTTTTCTAGCAGTGGGTGTAGCATGGGAACCAGAAGTCAGATGACCAGATGGATGTGATGTTGTTCTGTAATCTAGGACAAAAATGATGTTTTAATACCAGATGAGACAGAAGTATCAGAATAGTCTGTTTCTTGGAACATGACATAGAAGGATCTCTCACCCACTTCATCTTACCTTGCTCTAGTAAGTGAACCAAGGAATATTAATTCCTTTGATACATCAGGAAAATATAGTGAGTTTAGTTAAGTACTGTTTTTCTGTATCTGTATGAATCTATTCATCTGTGTTATTTTAATATTTCCTGTGACTGAAATTCTGGTGTTTATTATAAATAGATATTTAGTATTTCCATGTTCTTTTATTATTTGTTATTAAATATATTTAAACTTTTCATTGTTGGCTGGTCCTTTAGAAAATACTTTAACCTTTGATAGTACTTATATCTATTTGGTGACTCTGTGGTCACTCCTGAAAGCCTTAGTGCATTGGTCAAACACTACCATTTGTACTAATATTAAGTTCACTCAGTATAATTAGGTACCCTTGTAAGAGCCTTAGAGCAGCTGGCTTTGGAGTGTCTGGTGTCAGTAAGTACCTTATATCTGGGCAGAAGGGGTCATAGCTAGTAAATTGGTGCCAGCCTTTTCCAGGTGTGTGTGTGTGTGTGTGTGTGTGTGTGTGTGTGTGTGTGTGTGTGTGTGTGTGTGTAAAATCAAATCTTCAAGAAGTGGTTTCAGAGAGAGGGGCTGGAGAACTTGGCTTGTACACTCGCTTGAGGACTCAACTTTATAGCTGTACCAGTGGGGAGTCTTACTGGGGACCTGGAGAGAGAGAGAGAGGGAGAGAGACAGAGAGAAAAAAAAAACAGATCCCAGACTGAGTCTGTTCCCTGTGTGATCTTAAGGGAAATTGTGCTTGATGCAGAGGTGCATCTGGAAATACTGTGTGTATCTATTCTTGTTTGACGTGAATGTTCCTCTCCAGTGTCAGCTGTGAGGATTTGAGCTCCTTGATTACTGATCCACAGACGGGATGTCACAGTCCTTCTGATGCTATATTCACTAAAAGGGACAGACTCTGAAAGATGGAGACTGTAGTGACCAGAAGTCTGCAATAAATTATTCACTGGAGTAAGTTTTCTATATACGTTACTAGTAGCCACTTATCCTGGGTACCTGACAAAGTTACATCTTAATAAGCATTAGTCAAACTTTCTAAAGAAGCTAGAAGCTTAAGACCAAAGGGGTTCTTGTTTTATATTATTAAAGAAATCCCATAATTCCTCTTGGTCTTTATGATAAACAAATAGAAGACTACAGATGCATATGACAAAATCTATAACTCCTAAAGGCTGTAGGGCTCTCACCTGGCCTAGGAATGTCTGGAACCTCTCTCCTTGGAATGAAATGGTTATAGGTCTCTCGCCTGGCTCAGGAATGCCAAGATATTTTACACTTTGGAATGAATGCATTGTAAGGCTCTCAGCTAGCCCAGGAATGCCCACTTCCTTTGTTCCTAAGAATGAATGGACTGTAGGACTCTCTCCTAGCCCAGGAATGCCCAGGTCCCCTCGCTCTTCAGAATGAATGGGTTGTGAGGCTCTCACCTGGCTCAGGAATGCCAAGTGTGCCCCTTGCTCCTTAGAATGAATGGGCTGTAAGGCTCTCACCTAACCCAAGAATGCCCAAGATCCATCCCTCACTCCTCAGAAAGAATGGACTGTAAGGCCCAGCAATGCCCAGGTACCCTTGCTCTTCAGAATAAATGGGCTGTACAGCTCTCACCTAACCCAGGAATGCCCAGAACCTTCACTCCATGGAATGAATGGGATGTAGGGATCTCACTTAGCCCAGGAATGCCCAAGTCCTTCATTCTTTGGCATGAATGGGCTGTAGGGCCCTCAGCTGGCTCAAGAATGTCCAGGTCCCTTGCTCCTTGGAATGAATTGGCTGCATGGCTCTCACCTGGCTCAGGAATGCCCAGATCCCTTGCTCCTTGGAATGAATGGCTGTAAAGCTCTCACCTGGCTCAGGAATGCCCTGGTACTCCACTCCTCATAATTAATGGGCTGTAGGACTCTCACCTAGCCCAGGAATGTCCAGGTCTCCTTGGTTCTCTGAATGAATGTGCTGTATGGCTCTCGCCTAGCTCAGGAATGCCGAGGTCCTTCATTCCTTGAAATGAATGGACCAAAGCACTCCCACTTAGCCCAGGAATACCCAGGTCCCTCACTCCTCAGAATGAATGGGCTGCAGGGCTCTCAACTGGCTCAGGACTGCCCTGGTTCTTTACTCCTCAGAATGAATGGGTTGTAGGCTCTAACCTAACTCAGGAATGCCCAGGTCCCCTCACTCATTGGGATGAACAGGGTGTGGGGTTCTCACCTAACTCAGGAATTCCCAGATCCCTTGCTCCTCAGAATGAATGGGCTGCAGGGCTGTCACCTGGCCCAGGAATACCCAGGTCTCTCACTCCTTAGAATGAATGGGTTGTAGGGCTCTAACCTGGCTCAGGAATGCCCAGGTCTTTCACTCCTTGGAATGAATGGGCTGTAGAATTTTCACCCAACTCAGGAATGCCCAAGTCCCCTCACAGCTTGGATAAGTGGACTGATTTGGTGCCAGTAATGGAGCCATCGGGTGAGGTCTTAGAGAAGCAAAAAAAATCTTTCAAAAGATTAGTAAAATTTAATAATTGTTTTGTTCCTTCAATAAATCAAAACACATATGGAAATAGTATTGTTTGATCATTGCGATCCAGTTTCCACCCTTATCTGGCAGTTGTAAAACAAAAACATACTCTTGCTTTACCTTTTGCAGTTCTTTTAAAGTTTTCCACTCAGATTTCATTAAATCATAACATGTACGTTCCCATATACTATATTACATACATAAGGAATATAGTAACAATAAGGACACAACACATGCTTTGTGAAGTAGTTCTCTAGTACATACAATTAATAAAGACTATTTTTTGCAGAATTGTTTGCATGGATTTGACAAACAGAAAGACAAAAGAGTAATAATGTGTATCTGTCCTTGCTTAAAATTATTTCATTCTCTTCTAATCAAGAAATATTTAAAGAAATGCTATTGTAAAGAATAGTTTAGAGAGGCACATCCAGTAGACTCTCCACCATAAGGCTTGTATTATCATGTTATTAACATGCTTTTGACACTGCTGTGTAGCGTGGTCTCTCCCATTTACAGCACTGACATCATGCACCATTGTGTCCTACAGACAGGTTTGTGGGCAACCTCTCTCCCAAACAAGTATCATCTATGTGGCTGCAGTGAGACATCATTCTCTCCAGGGTTGAACATATTCAGCCTCTACCATCTGCCATCTTTGGAGGAGATGCATACACCATGGAGAACAAGGAAACATAGCATATGAGAATGCCATACATGGGTACACAGTGAAAGCAACTTTATTTTATTTAGATTTTGTTTACCGAGGTAGAGCACTGATCAGAGAACGACCAATTGCAGACTCAGTCCAGGTTGCATGCAAAACAGAGTTTATACAGCAACAAGAAATTAGGCATAAAGAAAGCAGTATGTGCAAAAAAAGTCATAGTATGTCAATAACAAAGTGACAGAAGCATGACTCACTACCTCATTACGCAGTAGGAGAGGAATGGGTACACTGTGGTGGATACACGTGCTGCACAAAGGTATCACCCAGTGTGTTGCATGATATGTATAGGTAGGGGCTGACCTGAGAAGGAATATGGCTAGGTTATGTATCTCATAGGAATCCACTGTGTGCTGTCATGTATGTGGACTGCCCTAACTGTGGGTGTGTGGTGATATGCAGCAGTGTAGGAGACACAAAGGCTATAATAGGATGGCAGGGGTACTGTGTGTGGATCTGCCCTGCAGTTGTACCCATGGCAAGGAGTACAGTAGATGGGTCGCAAACAGGGTAGTAGCACATTTTTGTAAGAGTGTTTTTTTGCAGGTGAGCACAGTCATACATTAAGTATGTCAACCTTCTACTATGTTCAACATTGCCTGCACCACCAAAGAGGTATACAGGACATCAAAATGCTGTAGTAGAGTCCATGGCAGTGTGCATGTTGAGAGGGTGGCTAACCTGTTGCCGTGGTTTGCCATCTCATACCATGGTAGTAGGTGGACAAGTGTACAACTGCAAAAGCTACAGCTGAAGGTGAATACTGTGGGCAGGCATAATAGTGAGCTCTACTTACAATTGGTATTTGGCAGGATAATCTGCATATGAGTTTGACACTGCTAATATATCCCTTACCATAGAACTGTTGGCAGGCATAACAGTGGGCTCTACTTACAAGTGGCATTTCACACAGTAATCTGTATATGAGTCTGACAATTTAATATGTCCTGTTAACCTGTCCAATAGATATCAGTCAGCAAAATGGCACTCCGTGCTCTCTCCTTACCTCCCAGTCACCACCGGCAGTGTATCACAAGACTCTTTCCCTGGTCCCCTCCTCTTTAACATTTTCACCAACTCCCTCTATGCTTCCACACAACAGGCCACCCTAGTACAATACACAAATGATTCCACTCTCATTTGCACATCTGACATCGTACATCTCCAAAAAATTTCTAAGGAAGTTTTAACAGCCACTGAAACATTGCTTTTTAACGCACAACTCGTACTCAACCCAAAAAAGACCAAACTACTACTTTATTCCCCAAATTCCTCTGTCATGGAAAAAAAAAAATTAAAGTCCTCTCTCTTGATAATACAACCATTGAAGTCACTTCTCATAGCAAACTATTAGGGGTGATAGTGAATGATAATCATGCATTTGGCCTGCATATACCAAACTGCATAAGAAAAACTTATCAAAAACTAGGGATACTTTACAGAGCCAAAAACTTTCTCACCAACACAACTAAAATTACACTTGCCAATACTCATTGCCTTCCCACACTTCTTTATGGTGCTCCTGTCCTTACTAACCTCCAGGCTTCACAGAAATTAAAACCTGACAACGCTATAACAAAGTTGCTAAATTTGCAGCACATACCCCTATACCCCTTTCAGAACCCACCACTGTATAGCACTGAAAAGCCTAAACTGGTTAGAACTACCACATTAGCTAATATACACACAGCTTCTTACCATCTATAAAATTATTCAGCATCCAGTTGCCTGTCCAGCACTAAAAAAAAAAAAAAAAAAAAAAAAAAAAAAACATTCTGCACAACTATGTGTCCAGTCAGACACAGTGATCTAGTGACCAAAAACTCCTGTCTACAAACCAAACAAATCTGCTGGGCATTGT
Source organism: Protopterus annectens (assembly GCF_019279795.1). NCBI lineage: Eukaryota > Metazoa > Chordata > Ceratodontiformes > Protopteridae > Protopterus > Protopterus annectens. The sequence goes on from NC_056734.1 coordinate 95,015,481, forward strand.
CTGTACTCCTACAAGCTTGTTAAGGCCTGAAACTCCTTACCTGTACCCATCAGGTCTATACCCACCTTCCCATCTTTACTCACCCTTCTTCACTTCCTCACTGGCATCTAATTCTCCTCCCTGACTTTCTCTCTCAATATACCATAAGTCTGTTTTCCCCTCACTTCATCTTGCAATTCCTATTTGTATTAGACTAACTTACCTTTAATTTCTCTACAAACTAAGATTTCCTTAAATATTAAATGATTACCATATACCTTGTATTGATTCTTAACCAATGTTTTTATATTGTCTACTTTGTTATAATTATTTACACTGCATATGTTTTTGTTTTATTTTTGAAGACTGTAAAATTGTTGTTCTTAAAATGTTTTGTAATAGTTTGGATCTTTTCTCCCTGGGCCTCAACTGAAAATGGGCTTCTACCCAGTCAGACTTTCCCATAATCAAATGCCAGTAAATAAATAAATAATATATCCCTTACCATAGAACTGTTGGCAGGCATAATAGTGAGCTCTACTTACAATTGGCATTTGGCAAAGTAATCTGTATATGAGTCTGACACTGTTAATATATTCCTTACTATAGGACTCTTGACCACTGTGTACCTCCAGTGGACTCTTTTCTAAGAATTTGCTGTCTCGGTTATGGTTATACATGATTCCAGTTGCTCCATGCAGTCTGCTGCTTATTTTCCATGCTGTGTGTTTTGGCATATAAAATGGAGGAACAGTAATAAACCTTACCAATAAGGAACAGTTTATACCATATTTTATCCTAATGACCCTAAACTCTACCTTTTGTCTATGAATCACTGTATTCTGCAAATGTGTACCGATGACATAATGTGCACATCATAAGCATGCCATGTACACCCATTCACAGAAGTTGTGAATGTATGCAAGTAACGCAACTATGTGGTGCTATAATATGCTACACATGATTAAAAGTCTCTTGTAGAGCAGGAATCCCAGGTGGCCATCTGGTTCTGCTGTAGATTCCTGGAGATGGCTGCCAATGCTACTGCCTCATGTAGAGTGCCATCATTCTGTGCAAAAGAGAGCAAAGTATTGTAATATGTCTTCTCCAGCCAGATCACGGAGCAGCTTTAGAAACCATTTGCTGGTCCTTTCAGGAAGGTGGATGCCTGGTTTCAGCTTGCAAACCAGATATCCTGGGCAACTGGAAAACTATCTGTCAGTAAGCAGAGCAGGCACTGCTACAATAACCTGTATCACTGTAACCCTCAAGATTGCTGGATTTGAGAAGTAGGGGTGAACTAGGGATGCTCTCACAGATATAATAAGTTTTTCACTTACTGTATGCTCTGCACATTACTGTTTTAATAAACTTGCTTTGTTTTTCTCAGGTCTGCTCCTATTATTATTTATTTCCTCTGATGAACAGCAGGACATCCCAAGTTGGCAATTATGGGTGACTGCCTGTATGCTGTGTGTGCTGCATTCAGCAGCTGTTTTGTTGTAGTGCTTGTTTGTGGGGCAGGACACAGGTTCTGTGCCCACCGTTTCATGTTTCAGCTTCACTGAACATAACAGCATTAGTGAATCTGCCTCCATTCCACTGTATCCTAGTTTGCTCTGCTAGACCTGGGTGCCAAGACTCGTTGTGGCTTCTTTGCACATGCAAATGCTTGGGCAGCTTGATATGGGTTGTGGGAAGCATTTCCAGCTTCTATTTCCTTGCATGTATATGTGCAGCATTTTTTGCTCTATCATCTGCATTATCAGTTACACCTGTGCATGTTATGTGATGTCCTACATATTCGTTTTGTCCTTCATCATGGGCAAAACAAGAAGAGATTGTTGCTCATTGCTGCAGCAGATAGCAGTGATTGTTGGCACGGTGTGGTTATTTGTATCCTATGCCCTCTCCTGTAGCGCAGCTAGCATAACACCTCTGTGACCTCATCACTAATGTCGTGTTTCCTATTTACTCTCCCTTTTGCAGGTCACTATGGTCCACCACAGCTGAAAGGCATATCAGCTGCCAGCTACAGCCCACTACTGCAGCTGAAGTTGGTGATTGAAGCGGGACTGCTCTACCAGGGGGATTGTAGCTCACTTCATTTGCCAGCCCTACTGCTCTACAACTGGAGCACATGGTGGAAGTGGTGGTTGACAGAACAATGGCACACTGGATCACCATGCAGAACTCTTCCTGTAGCAGGTATCAGACTCTCTGTACTGGCTAGTGAATGCTATCAGACCACAAGAGGCAGATATGGCTTACGCCACTAGACACTGAGCCCAATGATCACCATCTACTGGGTCCCAATAATTTTCCTTTGGACTGGTCAGTAGTTGGCAGACTGTACTCCATACTCTATCCAGCCATTTGTCTACACTTTGTGTGCATATCTGTCATATCACCTCCTTCTGTGTCCACATCTGCCCTTGCTTGTGTGGGGCCTTCTATACATGTCTGTGTGCATCCGCTGCCTGCTCTCCTTCTCCATTCCTCCCTTTGTTCCATTCATCCTTTCTTTTTCCTTTGTAAAATTGGACCTTTCACCACAGAAAATGTATACTCTACCTTCCTCCTTGATTTACCTTCCAGTGTTCCTGTTGTGTGTTCCACTGCTTGCTATAGCATTTATCTTGCTTTCCTGCATTTCCTTTTTCAAACAGTTCAAACAGTCAATAAGGTGGCCAGCTGGGCACCTATTTTCAGGTCTATCACAACTCCTGCATGTTTCTTTCATAAGAGTTCACTGCGGCAACAGGCAACAGCTAGTTTTACCTGCGGTGCCTTTCATTTGCACTCTCACAAGTTTTGCACAAAGCAGGATGAAAACTGCCTTGCCCTTCTTCTTACCATCTTGGTTGTGTCGAACTGCTTCGCTTACTAAGGTTCCTGTCTCATTTAGCTTCTTGTTATGTAGCTATCTGCCTACTCACCCTACTTATCCCTGCTTAGTTATTTATGTTGATTTAACACTGCCGCGTCTATGCAGCATTAGCTTTACATGGTATAAAAGTGCTGCTCTATGACTCACGGCCTGTGTCTTGAAGCAGTAATAAATATTCCTGTATAACATGGAGCAGACCCTCAGTAGATCACATATCATGGAGCAGGATTGTAGAAACATTCTCTGTCTTGTGTTCCTGTAACTATACAACTCATTAAAAAGCCTATAAAAATATTCTGCCTAGATAAGCTTTCCAGTATATTATTCAGAATAAATATGTTTTGTTCTGTAGCAAAAACACTCTAAAAGAAAACAAAATAACTTTCAACTGATTAAGGCACAGTGCTTCAATGAAAACAAAAGCATGTTTTTTTTTGTTTTTTTTTTTGTTTAACTGCAAACTTTCTTTACAGAGTTTTGCTGTTTTCCTCAGCTCATATTTTAAAAGAAATTACTCTGTAATCAGAATGCTGGCACCCTAGAACTGTCACAAGAGAATCATAAAAGTAAACTGAAGAAAATGGCTTCACACTACTTAATGAGGTATTCAATTATTTACAGTGTGGTATTCCATCTGTTATTTATATCTAGCATCAGCTGTAATGGGAAAAGAAGTATACTATAGCTGAAACTGCTTCAGTTAGTCAGCCATTATAAAAATAAGCAAGACATAAGCACAATTCATTCTATCTGCTGCCGCTGTCTCAAAAATACACTACTGTATTAGGTAACAGTACCTAGAAAAAATACCGGCATTTTTATCAGAGCTGGTGCTGCTTGTGTTGAGATCTGCTGGCATATGAGTGTATGAAGTATAAATGTTATGCAGTGATATTTCAACATCATTTCTTATGTGACCCAGCCCAAGAACTAAGCTACAAATGCATATGCCCAGCATGCTTTGGTTTGTTCATTTTGAAAGTCATATTTAGTTTCACCCTTGTCCATAGGCCTATGATATGAAGGACAGATGGCTGCTTTACTGCCTGAAATAGTCCTCCCCTTTTGCTGTTTCGTGCAGTTCAAATGCAATAGAGCTGATCAATTCTTCAAAAGTCAGTTGTGCAAGTCAACATTTTTATCTGTTTGACAAAAATATAGATTGCTTCAAATAGGCCTCTGCAAATGATATTTATTATTTCCCCTCTGTTGTGTCGAGAGAACCCATAGCAAATTGTAGCAGTAACAGTGGTGTAAGGAGTACAATCTCCTGTATGGGGATATTGCAGGTTTTGTCCAAAAAAGCACACACACACACACACACACACACACACACACACACACACACACACACACACACACACACACACACACACACACTCCTGCCACTCATACACGCAACCCCCCCAACACACGCACACAGCAATGAATACTGGATGGGGTAGCTTTTAAATAAAATTGAATTCAGTGAATTTGATTTCATGCAACTGACAGTCTAAAACAACATATCTGGAGACATGCATCGTTATTGGTACCATTAACTGAGGACAACCATGTCAACATTTTAAAATCCTACACATGCTGTAAAATTATATATGGGATATCTGCTGTAGTGTACAAAGTTTCATTTGCTAGCTTAGAAAGAGGAGGAAATTATTTCAGAAAGTGATATACATGGCCTTATGATAGGATGTTTTTAGATCTGAGTCTAGTTTCTGTGCATGTGAATGGAACGATGCGGTACCAACTGCTTTATGGGCAACAAATAATATTAAAATCTTAATGAGTCCTGATAAAGTTGCTTCTGGTGCTAGCAACATAACTGCCTATGTCACCTCCAGGTCATTCTTCCCACAATGCATTATTTTTCTTGTGCAACAATAACTAAGCATGATATGTATAAAGGAAGGAGACCAAAGTGATATGCAACTGCTGCTGCTGCTGTCTGGAGTGGACAGAAGCTTTATAATTACATAACTTTACCATCTATAACTAAGTGGGTACCTTTCATTTACATAACCTGCCCATTAATTAATCAACTGATTCATTATTTCAATTTGCCTTAGAATTGCTTTAGTGACATATTTATTAAAATTATATAATGGCCTTATTTAAGAAACATTCTTTGATTTTTTAATTGAGCAAAATTGGATGAAATATACCAGGTAAAAGCTAATATATTGTTTATTTATAATTTAAAAAGCTAATATTTTTAGTTTTAGATATCTTGTAATATGAATGTGTATGGATACTAAAGTACAGAAAGACTGAATGGCAAAGCATAGAACCAAAAAGTTTAAAATCAAAAGAACTCTCATATATTTATCCCCCACATCTCCTGCTAATTATACATGCCAAGTCCAAGAATGCAAATGGAAAGGGCAAATTCCCATTCATGGCTGTTCTGGGAACTCCCACAAACCGATGCCTGCAGAAGCAATCAAATGAGTTTTCAATCACTTCTGTCAACAGTAAAAATATCTGATATTACTAAAGTTTGATTATGTGGAGTGTTTCCATATATATGTATACACAGGTTCCTATTTAAACATCAAATGTTAATTGAACTGGGAACATCAAATAAGAAAGTTCTTCATTGTGCAGGATTATGGTACAGTAAGGATTGCAGTTTTGATACTTTCCCAACTGTAGTGCAATCTCGGATTTTGTATATATATATATATATATATATATATATATATATATATATATATATATATATATATATAAATAATTAGTAAGGGGGTATGCGGGTGCAAGGGCCTTACCCCCTTGCAAAAAAGCATGTTTTGTGTTTCTTGTTCAGGTTTTGATGTTCCTGGTTCAATGTTATAACATGCATTATTGTGACTGTTCAATGTTATTTGTGTGTGTGTGTTACACAGATATAGTCCTAGTCATGGCAGTCTCCTGCCCTTGACTAAAATTACTTTCAGATCACCCAAAACAATGGATTGAATGAGTACATAAATATCAAAGGCTTTTTACAAGCACAAAGACTTAAGTACATAAATATCAAAGGCTTTTTACAAGCACAAAGACTTGTTTGTGTCTTTCGGCTTTTCCCGGTTAGGGGTCGCCACAGCGGAACTCCGGTCTGCTAATGAATGGCAGTAGATTTTTACATGCTGGCTTGCCAGGCCTAATACACAACCTTCAATGAAGGAACGCCCATTCATGCATGTTGCCACACAGAAGATGCTCTAACTGTGAATCGAACGGGCAACGTCTAACTGTGAGGCGACAACGCTACCGCAGCACCACCACCGCAGCTATAAGAAGCAATTTGACTTGAATTAATATTTAGTATTTTAGATTCATTGTTTATATTTCCTTTTTTATTATGTGACCAGTGTTTATTTGTATATTACACAATGACCCCCCCATTAACATTCCAAAACATGCATGCTGATTGGCCAGCATGCCCGTTGTAAATCCGACTTATACTAATGGAAAAAGGTCTGGTCACCTGGACTTTTTCGATTAGTATAAGTCTTGATTTTGTTTTTGTGTTAGGTAGCAACGGAGAACAGAAAAGCTCCATTGCTGTAATCTCGCTATATTAAACGAGTTTAACATAGTGAGATATCTTAAAAAAAAAGCAATGATCTTCCTTTCTCCATTGCTTTTTTTAAAGATATCTCGCTATGTTAAACGAGTTTAACATAGCGAGACAGCTTTAAAAAAGCAACGGAGATCTTCCTTTCTCCGTTGCTTCCTCTACACACAGCTCTGATGTACTGCGTAAGCATATGCATGCGCAGTACATTAGGACTACCCCAGGATACTGGACAGCTCTGGAAGGGCAGCACGGAAGCATTATATAATACCATTATTTAAGAAAAGTATTTTTTTAAATAATGTCATTTTATAATAGCAATAACCCACTTCTGGGTATGGGTAATGCTGGAATTACCCACGGTTGTCTTTGTTTGGTCACTTGGGCTTCACCCTCATGACCAAAACACACCAACCGTGGGTAAATCCAGCATTATCCACACCCAGGTATGGGTTATTGCTTAATTAATCATGGTTAAGACAAAGTAAATAGATGTATTCTTTTAAATTATAATGGGGGACTGATTGATGCATTTTAAAAGTAAATTCTGAGTGGTTATTGCCAAAATAAAAAGGAGGGGAAATGATGTGTATTTTGATGAAGTTCTTGTATGATTAAAAGAATATATATAAACCACAAAAAACCTAGCCAACCTAGAGTTTTCACTGTGTGATACCTTAAATGTCCTGTAATAGAGGCCCATGGGCTATATGGAAATGATCCCTTAAAGAAAAAAGTTAAAAGTCATGGACATTCACAAGTCATGTAGCTCAAATGCTTGATGTTCTTAAGGGGTCATTTGGAGTAATGAACTAAAATGAGACACTAGCACTTTCCCACCTATCTGATGAAAAGAGAGGAATTAAAGGAATGGGTAGTGGAGATTATTCAGGAGCTATTAGGGAGGATAGAAATTACTTTTGAAATATAGCCAGGGACTGGGATACAATTAAGGTGGAGTTTAAAAATAGGGTGGAAATAAAAAAGAATGGGAGCTATGGTTAAGAAGTAACAAGAATTATTTACTGGGACTGACAAATGTTAAAGTATTGCATTATAGGAGGAATCTCACAGAACAAGAAGAGGATCAACTGTAGAATGCAAAGCAGAAAAGAAATGATTACCTTGATAACATACATGAGTTTAGAAACACTGCTGTTAAGCAACTGTTTTTCATAATAACACTAGACCACAAAAACTTTCAGCACAACATCTCAGGCAACAGAAAGTAGAAAAGGCTGTTGCCAAGCTTAGGTAACCTATAACAAGGAAGGTAACGAGAGATCCTGTATAGGTATTAGAAATATTTCAGAAATTCTATGAAAATCTGTATAAAGCAGAAAAATATGGAAATCAAGAAAAGATACAAATGGAAAAGTTTATAAATAATTAAATATGCCAAGGTTAGAGGCTGATGAGGTTCAATTACAAAACATTAGGATAGGAGGAGATGGGATAAAAATGGTGATGTATAACTGATCTACAGGAAAGTCCTCAGGAATAGATAGCATTCCTGTGGAAGTTTGGAAGCTAGGAGGGAAAAAATTGATACAGTTATGGAAGGTTTTGTTAAGAAGTATTTTAAAAAGAGGAGAAGGACCAACATCCTGGAAAAAAGCAGTGGTAGCTGCAATACCTAAAGAGGGTAAAGCTCCATCAGATCCAGATTCATATGGGCCTGTTTCAATACTAAACCATGATTATAAAGTGTTCATGTCTATAATGGCTAAAAGAATGGCAAAAGTAATGCCAAAATTCATAGATATGGATCAATGTGGTTTTGTGGAGGGGAGACAAACATTTGACACCATTAACAGGGCACTGATGATCCAGAGGGAAGCAGAATGTAAGAAAATATCATTGTTGTTGGTGGGTCTTGATGCAGAGAAAGTATTTGACAGAGTAAACAGGGACTTTATGAGCAGGGCAATGGAAGCATTTCCATTTTCTGAAAAAAATTATAAGGTTGATTATGAGAATATATGAGGGATCGGAGACAAAAATTAAAGTGGGTGGGGTCCTTTCTGATAATTTCTGCTTGATAATAGGAATCAGGCAGGGGTGCCCTCTTTCCTCTTTGTTATTTGCACTATATTTGCAACCACTGGCAAAGAAAATAAGGGACTCAGACATTCAAGGATATAATTGGTATGGTAATCAAGAAAAGCTGGCTCTATTTGCAGATGACACTATTTTATACCTGCCAAAACCAGAAAGAGACATTACAGTGTTGTGAGACATATTGAGACAGTTTCAAATCTTTTCAGGATACAAAATTAATGAAGTTAAAACAAAGGCAATAGTAGTAAATTATGTACCCACATATGAATTGGTTCAGCAATATCCATATTTATGGGGCCATGATAAAATGAAGTATTTAGGAGTATGGATTAAAAATAATTCTGGTGTGGGAGCTAAGGATATGTGGGAAGAGACTAAACAAAAGATAATACAAAAACTGAGAAAATGGAATATTTGTTATATGGATATGGATAGTAAGATACAAGCAGTTAAATTATTTTATCAACCAGAGGAGAAGTTGTGGATAGCAATTAATAAAGTGCTGAAGGACTTTATCTGGGAAGAAAAGACTGCAAAAGTCAAGTGGGATAAGCTGATTGTTCCAGCAGAACAGAGTGTATTGGGATTACACAATCTGAAGGGGTAATTCAGAGCTACAAAGTTAAGGCACAAGCAGAAAACTATCATTCAAAGTAGAAAAGGATGATGATGAAACAGGGGGGAACCTCAAGAAACAAGGAAAGACTTTGATTCTGGATGCAGGCCATTAAGGAGAATAACAATAATCATGCAGAATATTATATCTATGTATAAAGTAGCAGGAAGTATCCTAGGAATTAAGCCAACATGGGGAATGGGGAAAGGAGACTCTGCTGACAGGGATGACTGCAATTAGAGATATAGACAACAGGCAAAGGGGGTCTGGAATTTGTTGGAGAAAACTGGCAAAGGAACCAAGGTACTGGGAGCAAATAACTAGAGAGGAAAAGATGACAGTATGGGAAGAAACCAAGAATTTATTTGGACTGCGGGTTACAGATTGCCTTCCCTATCAAGGATTGATATCAGAGTATAGGCAAACTTGAGAAATGGGGGGGGTCCTAAATGAAAGACCAGCACTGGTAAATTTTTTAATAGAATCTAGAACAGAAGCTGCCATTAAAAAAGGAATCATTAGTACAGCATATATGATACTGCATGATAACTCTAAGAATCAATCAGAGGAGGTTAGAAAGGATTGGGAAGAGAGATTGGATAAGCAATTCACAAAGAAACAATGGGAAGATATATGTATGTCTCCCAAATATGCAACAAAATCTAGAAGATTTAGGATTTTTGCTTAGAAATGTTTACATAGATATTTTTATACCCCAAGTAGACTCCAGAGAATTTTTCCTCAGGTAGACAGCAAATGTTGGAGATGCGACGGAAGAAAGAGTTAATTAGAAACATATTTTTTGGGAGTGTGATGAGTTGGTGGGCTTTAAGGATTCTCTGCAGGATGCACTGTTGGGAGTTGTTGGGTGGGCAGATTGGTGTGACGATGATTTTTCTGAGCTATGGTACATAATCAGAATTCATCAAACAACAATAACTTCTGCTCGGGCTGATCCCTTGCATTCAGGACAAAAAAGTAAAATGAAGAAATCTATCCTTAAGAAATTTAGTAGTGACACTTCAGGGGAAAATTTGTCTTCCTATACAGATACAGAAACTGAAACACAACAAACATCACCAGCTCACAATATGGTCCCTTTAGTAATATAATGGGGGGGGGGCAGGAAACACAAATCAAGATGTATCCCTGGAAGCAATGTTGCAGCTCTTGAAACCAAAGTAACTTCAAATAATGTGTTAAATATTTCATCTGTTGTATTGTCAGATATAGAATATGGGTTACTTAATAAAGGTTTGTATTTCATTCCTGTTTTTTTCGTGTCTGAAGATACTTTTGTGGATGACTTGAATTCTTTTTGTACATTACTTAACCTCAAATTGCATTTTAGAAATGATGATAATAATGATATCACAGTTTCTTCCAAATCTGGATTTAAATTCCACCCATCCACGTTTATTCCACCCATGAACAAACATGTTGATATTTTTCAGAAATGTATTCTTAGGGAACTACGTTTTGATTCTAAAATGTATAGAAACTTTCTTCCTAACAAATTTAACAATGTCAGAGGTATAGGCATTAGATAAGTTAAGGAAGAATAAGAATTTAGTCATTATTCAAGCAGATAAGGGTGGTACTACAGTGGTGCTAGACTGGTCCATATATGTCACTGAAGCTGATAGGCAATTGCAAGATGGTAGATTTTATACAGCAATGTCCATTGATCCTACATCCAGGTTTAAATTGGAGACTGATTAATTTATACAATCTGAAGTTAGGGTCTATATCACGTTATCGCACAGTGAAAAAAATCAAACGTCACATGGTTGGCACCATATGTTCAAATTTTTCGATGTGCAAGCATGTCAACAGAGATCTCCATTACAGTGCAGAATGGGAAGATTTCCCTTTTCTGCACTGTAGTGCAATCTCAGAGTTGGTATATTTAAGTAGCGGGGGGGGTGGGAGGTGCAGGGAGGCCCCTGCTTAAGAAGTTTGGGAGTTAATTTTTGTGTTTTTGTTTTGTTTTTTATTAAATTTTAGAACATTTACAAGTTCGAGCATATGGTGATGACCATATGATATTCAAACTTTTAAATGTTCGATAACGTAATATAAATGCTATTTGTGCAGCAAGAGAACGTAGTGGAATCTAGGATATCCAAAAACAAAGTTCAGCAAATGAAAAGATGCCCAATGATGAGAGTAAGAACACTTTAATTAAAAAAAAAACAGAAACAGATAAAAACAGGTAAGCGCTTTCACGATTGCTCGCTTCTTCAGACCTTAACAAACAGTATGAGAAAACAGGCCTTTAAATACAAAAAGCTTCCAGTTAATTAAAAACAATTAAAATTGTTGGGTGTTAACACATCAGTGAACTAAGCCTCTCTTCTTTAGGAGAGGCTTTAAAGCAATAGCACTATTCAAACCAGGTGGCACATATGCGTTAAAGTTGACAATCCATTTTTAACTCTGCAAGTTCAGTCTCATTACTCAAATCCCCTTCCCTTAAACTTTCATTTAATTTCTGTAGTACCAAGAACTTAAAGCTGTGATTCATACCAGCTTCAGATACATGTTTCGCTAATGCATTTGTTAGTTTATTATTTCATATATCACTCTGATGGTGCAGAATCCTGTCCTTAAACATACAATTTGTCTTCCCTATATAATATGAATCACATACATTACACTTAGCTATATAGACCAGATGTTTCGTACAACAGTCTGCATAAAATGACAGATGCATAGGTTCCATACTTAATGGATGCATAATCAAGTGTGTAGACCATATATAACTGCATGCCTTGCAAGACCGGCATGCATGAGTGCCCTTACACTGGAAAGTGAGGTGCCTATATGGTTCAGTGTTTTTATAACAAAGTCGCTGTTTTAAGTTCTTGGTATTTGTAAAACAAAACTTAAGAACTGGTTCTATATGTTCACTGATAGACGGATCAGTCATCAGGATGGACCAATTTTTCTTTATGACTTCACAGACTTTATTAACCTCTGCTGAATAGGTCAAACAGACCCTATTTACACCCTTGGTGCTGTTAGCCTCTGTGTCCCTCACTATACTTGAGGAACTGTCAGAGAAGTAGGGTTTTACTTTAGCACCAGCCGATGTATTCAGTTCTCTAATTTCCTTATCTATCTCACTGTAAGGCTGGATGGCTGAAATTGTAAGGCTGGATGGCATAATATACTAAATAAAAAAGAAAAAGCTTGGATTGTTAGAATGGGGGGATTATTTCCATCCAGTTTAAATGATTATTTGTAATTTGAATGCTGATAGGTTGGTTCTTGATTATGTTTTTGCATTTGCCTATATATTGGGTTATTTGACTGCAGTTACTGTTATATATTGATAAAGGCCTTTTGCCCGAAACCGGTCTGTGGACTGTGTTTGGACTTTATTAAAGTCTAATTTTCCTCTCACATGGAGTGCTGGCTGTTTTTTTTTTATGTTACAGAATCAGAATTGCCTAGACATGGTAAGTCCTTGCTATGTCTAATTATTGTGGCTGCCAAAAAAAACAATTACTAGAAAATAGAAATCAAAATCTAAACCAACTATTCTAAATGTAGTGAATATAGTAACAGATAAAAAAAATGGAATGATATCTTTAGAGAAGGGTAGGAGCAAACTACATAGGAAAAAATGGGAATTGTAGGAACAATACATACAGGGGAGGAATGAGGTTTAAAAGAAGGCAGGATTTAAATGAGCTATGTAACATTTGACTGGAAATGATTAGGTAGATTATAAGTGATGTATAATGTTTGCAACTGGGAGTGTGTCAGTATGGTTCATGATGTAAAATGCTTGCAACTAGGATTGTGTCAGTGTGGATTGTTTACATTCATATAAATGTATGATCACCTGTGTCATAAGTGATTGTTTAATAAAGATGTTTCTTGTTTAAAAAAATGGTAGGAATTGAATAATTTATGTAATGTTGCTTAGGTTATATGACATATAGCAATATATGTGAAATATAATGACTGTAAACATGAACTTGGTAATACACTTTGATTGCTTTTATATAAATGCAAATTTGCCTATGTCACAACTGATAATTCAATGAAAGTGTTTTAAAAAAATCACTCTTCTGGTTTAAAATTTTTTTTTGTTTTTATTTACAGGGAGGAAGCCCCCCTCCACTACCACTGTGGGGGGCAAGCCTACCACCAACTGAACTTATACACATTATACACACTAACTCCAGAGAAAAAGAGACTATCCCATGAAATGGTCATATCAGACTTAGTGTATGTAAATCCATTCTTTCAACTATTCAGTCTCCATGTTTTGGGACTCAATCTAGCAGGTCTCAACATTTCAACCCCTATTTTCCCATTTTTATACATGTGGTCAGAAGGTCACTTCAACACTGACAATTGTCAAGAGCCAATATTCACTCCAGCAAGTGGCTAGCCCTATATATATATATATATATATATATATATATATATATATATATATATATATATATAGATAGATATAGATAGATATAGATAGATAGGTCCACTTTTAAATGCCGAAATCTCGACTCTTAAAATAACGTACCCAAAACATTGAGATTTCAGTATCTTGACATTTAAAAGTGGTGAAAAAAAAAAAGACATACACTTAAAATAAGGTGTTTGCAGGGGGGCAAACCCCCCCTGCACTTCCCACAACCCCCTCCTTAAATATACCAACTCTGAAATTGCGCTACAGTGAAGAGAACAGCAATGCTCCTGTTGCACTTACCGCTCTCTTCACTGTAGCACAATCTCAGAATTGATATATTTAAGTATATGGGGTGTGGGGGTGCAGGGGGGGGGCTTGCCCACCTGCAAACACTTTGTTTTCATTCATGTGTCTTTTTTTTATTCACTTTTAACTGTCGAGACACCAAAATCTCAATGTTTTGGGTACGTTATTTTAAAAGTCGAGATTTCGGCATTTAAAAGTGGACCTATATATATATATATATATATATATATATATATATATATATATATATATATATATATATATATATATATATATATATATATATATATATATATATATATATATATATATATATATATATATATATATATATATATATATATATACATATATATATATATATATATATATATATATATATATATATATATACACACACACACACACACACACACACACACACACACAATGTGTGTGTGTGTGTATATATATATATATATATATATATATATATATATATATATATATATATATATATATATATATATATATATATTAGTGGATCTAGGACTATTGAATAAAAGTTCAATAGTCCAAATCCAAAATATCTGAACGCACTTTAACGAAAGCGCTTTCACCAAAAAAGCGCTTTCATTAAAGTCCGTCCAAAAAAAAAAAAAACACTAAATCTTCTTTTATGCAGGGGACAAGCCCCCCTGCACCCCCCACCCCCCTACTTTTATATTCTCACTCCGAGGTCGCACTACAGTAGGGAAAAGAGAATTCTCCCTTAACCGCACCGTAGTGCGACCGGCACAACCAACTTACATAACTGAAAGTGCTGCTTCGGTGAACAGCACTTTCGGTTATGTATGTTCGGTGATTTCTGCTTTGGCAGAAAGTGCCGTCGGGAATCTGTACGGATCCCATATATAAATATATATATATATATATATATATATATATATATATATATATATATATATATATATATATGGATAGATAGATATATAACAACAAACTCTGCAAGCAAAGCTGAAGATAACTGAGTATATTACTAAAAACTTCAACTATTTATAAGGCAAAATATATTACCTTTGCATTTTCAAGCTGTATGCTTCAAATGTTCAGATTTGTCTATTCTGAAAAATTTCAACATTTTGAAAGTGGTTGACCTAACACTGATATCAACTAGACTGTGTTAAAACTGGAAAGACAAAAGGTTAAGAAAAGCTATGCTATGTGACTTTTTGGTGGAGGGATTTAAATTGCTCTGGTATAAGGAATAATCACAGTTTCAGATTCATCACAACATCTTACATTATAAATTGTTCTCTCTTGCAAAATAAAAAAAATACCTATAAATATACCATAGCAAGTAGCATTTGCATTCAAATTCATGCAGCATTACTGTGTCTGCATTGTGTGTGATGTTTTTGTAACTTACTTCATTTATGTTCTGGGAAGTGACCTAAAACTTTCTGCTGCAAAGAAACTTGAAATTATTTTATCTTGTTTCCAAACAAGGCTGCAGTTTCATTTGAGGCACAAAGTTTTAACCCTTGACTAAAATACTTTACTTCGAATGTAACATCTATAGTGTGGTTCAGATATGGCTAACTTAGTGGTGTTTTTAGAGAACTGCAACGGTTATAGGTATTCATCAATGGCTGCACTGATTTAAAAGAATTATAAAAACGCTGACTTGTATGCAAATGGCAAACAGTGGAAAACAAAGGAAATGGGACACCTTTTACAAGACTTAACCTAGGATTTACAGTTATTTTAGCTTTATACCCAGAATTCAGTTGAATAGGGAACTTACCAGATGGACACGCATTACTTTATAGTTTAAAGTTTAACTCTTAACTGGGGCCTACTGTTAATTTGAAAGCTTGAGGAATTATAAAACTGTTGCTGGTCCAGTAAAAGCCATTAACATGACCTCTACGTTCTAGTGAAGTTTGATTCAGTAACTTTTCCCAGCTGTAAAAAGATCTCATTTTAGATGGAGCGATAACTCTACTCTACATGAATGGCATCGTAGTCTAAGGACCTGAAAGGCTCACACCAGACATGGGCCTAATATGTGTCAACTGTAGGCTCATCCTTAATATTCAACAGGCAGAAATACCAAAGCACAAAGTGTAGAGTGGGTGAACCTAGACCAAGCCAATGAATGCCAGTAAGACTCAGAAATTAGCAGTTAGTGCAGAGATGCTACTTAGTACAGTGATTAAAGCTACAAGCTGGTAGTAAGCTTTACCCCATAGCCTTGGGTTTGACTCATTCAGCCTCCATTTACCTAGTGTGTGACTCTGATCAAATCACTTAAGCAGTATATCTACTGAAAATGTCCTCAATCCATTTGAGCAACCCAGTAAACAAAGGATATAAATAAATAAATAATCTCAAAAAGTCAGAGGATTTTGCAGGGATTACAGGGTGCAGCTATAACCTATTGTGTACTATGGCGTGCATGTCTAACAAATAGTGAGCAAGTAGCATGTACTCGCTTAAGCTCGTACACATTTCAGAATGCTGTGACACTACTAGGATTGCTGGAAGTCACAGTAAGTCGCTCCCAGCAATGGTTATATATGGTTTATTGCTTTAAATGGGGAGAAAAATGGATATATAGGAAAGTATGAATAGGAGTAGAGCAAGCAAAGAAACAGAAACACAGAAACAGTGAAGGTATGAGTGGGAGTGAGGAAAGGGAGGAAGGTTAGATGTTTTTTGAGAGACAGGCACCCATTTCCTTTTTTTAAAAAGGATAAATGGGAGAAATATTAAAAATACTACAAAAAAATTGAATGTCACTATCAAGTCCACTAAAGCTAACTACAATCTTAGGTTGGCATTGGCAACTAAAGATAATTATTTGTCATAATTTGCTACTTCTACTTACTGACTCTGTTTTTGTGGGTACCAGGATGAGCTCTTTTGTTTCAGTTTAAATTTTTAATGCCTTCATCCAAAACATATAATAAACGGACTTCTTCAAAAATAAAAACCCACCCTTTGAAAATGTGCCCTTAAATACAAAAATTACATCACACGATATCAGTTACAACAATGAACACACTTCATTCACACAATAACTATTAACTAACGGGCCAAGATGTACACTGACTAGCAGCAATTATCCCTAGCTCTGCCACTTTAAACATTTCTGACAGGATTTAATATTTTCAAACAATCCTTATCGAGTTATTTGTGCCTATTTTGGATGTCCTAAGTATAATCTAGGATTGTGTTAAAAAAATATACAACTTTATTGGAATTTTCCTGTCAAACAACCTCCTGACAACTTTCTCCCATCACTTCTGACTGAAAGATGAGTCACTCTAAGACTAATTCCATGGACTCTTCATTCAAGAAAGAACTTCAGTCCTTGCCAACTAACATACAGGAACTGTCACTGAAATTGGACAAAATGGACACAAAAATAGATGACTTCAAAGAGAAATGCTCAAAGCAGATGGATTTGATACATAAAGACTTACAACTAAAGAAAACCCAGATCTCAGGTATTGAACAATCTCTTAATGGCATAGATGGAAGATTACATGAGGGGGAGAACAACACTGAATTTTTATTAAAACAAAATACTTTTCTTCAGAATAATCAAGAGGATCTGGAAAATAGATCACAAAGGAATAATATACAGATTTTTGGATTACCGTAAAATATTGAAGGCAATAACATTGTGAGTTGTTTAACTTCTTGGCTACCATCTATTTTAGATCTTTCATGGGCACATAGATCATTTGCTTCATCCCCAAATAATATTACATCTAGATCAGTAATTGTGAAATTTATGTCTACACAAGATAAAGAGCTAGTCTTGAAAACTGCTTGGGCCAAATCACCTGTAAAAATAAAAGACAATGTTATCTGCTTTGACAATAATTATTCAAATGCTGTCATTTCTAAAATAAAACTTTTCCAGCCTCTAAGTAAAGAACTTAAAAAGAACCAAATCAAAGCACATATTTTATTTCATGCTAGACTGAAATTAGTCCTCCCTGATGGTATTAAAGTTTTTGAAGATCTTGTTTCTGCTGTGACATAAGATTAAACAGAATTTTAGATAAAATAGAAGATATGGATTGGTCAAACATCTCCCTGAAAAGAGTTGCAGAAAATAACAACTGGAAAACAACTGACAAGAAGAAGAGACTGACAGATAAATAACTTCTCTGTTTTAATAAGTTGTGATTTTCCCTCCTTTTACTTCTCCTTTTAACTTCCCAGCTGTTAGAGGTTATAAACACTTGTTGAGAAACTTTTTACTTAAGTTATTTTGTCTCATATATGGAGATTACAGGAAGGGTATTGTACTTCGGATGGTGTTAACTGTGTATCCAGATCTCATTGAATGCTTGCGACTTACACTTCAAGGTGACTTAATTTATGTCTGTTTGCTTTTTAGATATTTGGACTTGGTGTTCTAACACTTTTTTCTTTATGTGTTTTTTATACTTGTTTTAATATAATGTACAGTATAACTGATTTCAATGCCCTTTTCTTGATACCTGGGTTGCTGAGTACATTTTTAACAGCTCAGTGTCTAATTTGCGTACCAAAGGTCACAAGCCTTAATTTTACCTTGTGTAGCACTTTTGACAGTTCCTGCTAAAAGACTAACCTTTTGTTACTTTTAAAGACTGGTCTCACGACCAATTGAATGTTGAATTAATCCCTTCTAGCTTCTGCGATTGTTGCAACTGTAAATGAGACAGGAAACCCAAACTTTGACATTATTGTAAAGGAAGAGGATGGAATGCTGAAATGCAAACAGCATGCCATAATTCCTTATACCCATAAATCCTCAGAACAAAATGAACACTCTTTTGGACATTTTACTCATAATATATTATTTTTGTTTGCCCTGTGTTTATTGAATGTATGTTTATTCCTTTTTTTCTTTTTCTTTTTTGTCATCTTTGGGGTATAGTGATTGTGGTAGAGTGTGCCTTGTGTCATAGCAGTGTCCTCCAGGAGCTCTGGTGACAGTTCCTATCTCAAACCTGCCTCCGTGTTTGGAATTCTTAGATGGTAATTGATGTGGTTAAATATTTGCTTTGTCCTACAGTGGATATTCATAAGGACACAAACATAATGCAGAATGTGGGTTATTTCCATGTTTTGTTTTCTTCCCGCTCACCTGTTTGGTTTTAAAGTATTTGATGCATAGATAAGGAGATGATTCAGTGGCTGTATCACTGTTTATAGCCTGCTATTTGGAATGTAGCTACTTGGGCAACTGATGAAATGTGGCTGGTCGAAGCAGCTTGTCCAGTTGGTTTGTCAGTCCTTCAGTTTACTGATGGAGTTATCCGGTGTGCATTTTCTTGATATGGTGCCGTTTGACTATCTGATGTGCAGATCATACACTGAGTTTGCAAATGTTGAAGGGATCTAGATTATTGATACTCAATGAACTAGATGGATAACTCATGCTGTGGGTGGGTGGGTGGTGTGCAAAAGTGAGAATAAAGGATGGGTATGGAAATGGGACATAACAGGTCTATTCAGTTTAAGAGTTTCTATGGCAACTGGAGTTGGTGCATGGATTATGACTGCAATGTTTTCTACTTTGATGAGTAGTGCTGAGGGTGTTTGCCCATATTGTGATGTGCCAGTGAATAGTTGCACTTAGTGTTTGATAGCAATGCTTATCTTTTGCAAGGGTTGTAAGTAACTTCTTTGGTTATCACGATTTGACTGTGGTGTTGGGGCTACATGCTTGGACTGGTTTTGTAGAGCTGTTACAATCTTAGACAAGCTGCTGGCATTTTGCCATGACCCTTCCCCGGATTTACTAATCTTCCATGCAGGAATAGCTTAGTTCTGCACGGAAGCGGCTGTTTAGGAGCAGGATGGCAGCACGCCATGCATATTAATGAGGCGTGCTGCCTGAGCTCCTAATTCTACATGGAGTGTGTAAGAGTGCGGGGGGCATGTCTGAGAGCAGAGCTCTCAGAATATACATGCTCCTGCAATGGAGAACAGTGGAAAGGCCTAAGAAATGAGACTGCTCAGCAGGTGTCCATATACATATAGCAAAACATTCCTCCATGTGTACAACAGCAATAGCAAATACAATTAAATGAACAAACCCTTTTTCTTTAAAAATCTGATTAAAGCAAACCATAGGTGTGTGGGTGTGCCCATCGCTTAGCTATGGTTAATGCAGCTTAAATGGCTGAATAGGATAACAAGGAAGATATATGCAAATGAAGGAGCATAGCAATAGTGTAGTGGGCAGAGCATTCACCTTATGAGCAGGCATTCCCAGTTTGAGTCCCACTGCAGCACATTCCATTTTCCATGGCAAAGCACGTTATGACCAATATTTTTGTTGCATAACCCACTAAATAACATATATTTGTGAAATGGAGTACTGCATTAAATGCACAGGTGGAGTGTCAGCGTCATAATGAATAAAGCAGTAAGCAAGTTTAAGCACCAATAAGCAGTAGTAAGCATATTTAAGCACTAGTAAGCACGTTTAAGCCCATTTGCACAGGGGTAAGCAATGCGCACACAGGTTAAGCAATTTTGAAACTAACTCTCTGTAATCATATTTAACTGGAGGTTAGCATTGCTTAACCTCGCTAAAACCCACATACAACTGCTCAAAAGTGCCTTATTCACTATGTGTCCAATGGTCCTTGTTCTGCCCAGCAACAAAATAAACATTCTTGCAGGTCTTGAACCCAGGAGCCTATACACTAGAGTCACAGTAGTTAACCACCAAGCCATCACAGCAGTACAGAAGAATGAGTAATCACCAAACAAGTCCTCACTATAGTTAAATCAAACTGAACCTGTGAAAAGAATAAGTATACGGTCATATGTTCCATAACCCACTACATAACATAAATATGTGAACTGGAGTACAGCAGTAAGCCTAGAAGTGTGGTGTAATTGTAATAGAGTGTTGAAGTCCCCAATAAAACACAAGGACCCCATAGAGTGTACATGCACATTAATCATGGATACCAGGAAGATATATATGATGTAATGAATAAGCAATCAATGCCAAAAAGAAAATATAATGGAAAGTCTAATGTAAGTACCGCTAAGCATTGCACAGGCCAGCTTAGGAGGTATAACCAATGTGTAGGCCACCTAACCCATTGTGCCCAGTGGTATACCTCTTCAAATAATGCCAACCTTAGATAAGCAGGTTTGCCCATAGCTTAGCCTTTTCAAAACTGGCCAATCATGGAAAAGTGCAGGAAATCAGCCCTACTTAAACCCAGCAGGCGGGAATACATCTCATAAATGGTTGTAGCTTCCCCTTGCAGGCATCATGTCAGGAAGGGGAGAGGGCATGCACTTTCGGGTGCAGCGCTGGTGCATCCAGGAGTCCAGAGTCATGGCAGGACTCCTAGCCAAAGACCATGAGCAGAGAGTGCTGCAGGGCCCATACCAGGGTTCCCAATATAAGGTAGAAGCCTGGGACCATCTCGCCTGTGACCTCACCAGTGCCACTGGCATACCCCAAATTGGTGGGCAGGTCAGGCATCACTATGCCGACCTGAAGCAGCATAAGGGGGACCTCTTGCAGCAGTGGACCCAAGAGGCTAAAATGGCAGGAGATGTCCCAGCTGTGTGTAAGTATCACCTCACTATGTGTGTAATAATTGCCAGCTCATGTATATCATGGATAGGTATGGCTAAATTGAGCAGGCCGTGAACCAAGAGGCCCATGTAAGTCACCTGGAGAGGTTGCGATGCAAGGCAGGTCAGTAATACTTATGCATTTACTGCCATAGGAAATAAATCTAGAAGTATTAGTAAATTAATTGCCTGTATAAAACTTGTATTGTTTAAGGTAAGTACTGCATACACCGGAGAATATGACAAGAAGAGTCTCATATAGTTTGTATGTAAATAAATGCGTAATAGCCTGACAAGAAAAGTCTAACTGCTGGACTGCATGTGTATACTCTGGTATCATGTGGTAATATAGATTTGCAATCACGTAATAGTACTGTTGTATTAAGCACCATTACCCACACCATGCACCATAAATAGAATATGTAGGAATGCCGTATATGACTGGAGTAATCCCCAGAGGCCATTTAGTACAACTGAGAGACACACAGAAAACCGGGATAAGGTAGACCACAAATCCCAAATAGCACATGCAACTGAGATGTGAACTGTTGTATTTTTAGCACACACAGCCATGGTTCGAATCCTGGCAGTGGGAGTAGTATGCATACAGAATCATACCCCACAACTGTACAGAATGTCCAGTAAAGTGGCCCATATCTGTTGCCTGTCAAGTTGTTCCCCTGGCAAATCAGTAGGATGATCCCAGACGTATAGGCAGCAAACAGGAAATACAACTTATTGACACACATCTATGAGAACAAAGCTGGCACACTAGCAACTCCCAAAACCTTATGAGAGTAAGAAACCACGTATGTCCCATTTCCACCTCCATGTTGTCAAGCTGTGGCCAGAGTGTGTAGAGTAACAGAGTGAGATGTACGTGCATAATAGTAATGTAGAATCTGGTACTGTGTGTGGCAACATTCAGGTAGTGCTAACAAACATTTTTCCCACAGGACTGTCAGATACCAACACTGTGCCCAGAAATACAAGAATGATACCCTGTACTGGTACTGTTTACACTGGTATTGCATGGTATTGTGACTGATGCAGTTGTTCTGAATAATGAGGTATTACTCATCACTGTTGGCCACACTGTCCTACAAAATATAACTGTCTAGGAAATCTGTATAAGAGTGTTGTAATACAAGGTCAGAATGCAAAAGTACAGGAGAATTATAGGACAGAAAGCAGATAGGAGATATACGGCAATATCTATATAGCACACACAACTCTGCTGGACAGTCTTTACGTTGTAGCAGACACAGCCATGGTCTGAATCCTGGGAGTGGAAGTAGACTGCATACAGAATCATACCCCACAACTGTACAGATAAGACCAGAATGTCCAGTATATGGGCCCATATCTGCCTCCTGTCACTTTGTCCCCCTGGGAAGTCTGTGGGATGATCCCAGATGTTTAGCCAGCAAACAGGGAATACAAGTGATTGTCAAACATCTATGAGAATAAACCTGTCACTGTAGCACCTCCCGAAACTGTTAGGAGAGTAATAAGCCAAGTATGTCCTATCTACACCCACATGTTGTCAAGCTATGACCAGAGTGTGTACAGTAACAGAGTGAGATGAATGTGCATAATAGTAATGTGTAATCTGGAACTTTGTGTGACAGCATTCAGGTAGTGCTAACAAACATTGCTCACACAGGTATGCCAGATACAAACACTGTGCTGAGAAATAAAAACCTTTATACCCTGTACTGGTACTGTTTACTCTGGTATTGTAGGGAATAGTGAGTGCTGCAGTTTCTCTGAATAATAAAGTATCACTGATCACTGTCACCCACACTGTGCTACATAATATAACTGTGTAGGAAAGCAAGTTTATGTGTGTGTCAATTCACTAAAGGTTGAAGAGGGCAATAGTCTAGATATGTCCACCTTATGTGGTTAAGACATGGCCAAAGTCTGTGCAGAAAGAGTTAGATAGCTATGTGCACATCAACCCGAAATCTGGGAGTATGTGCAGAAACAGTTAGTATTAACAAACATTTCCTCCACAGGTATACCAGGTAAGAGGTGTATACTGCAGGTAAAACTAGTTCATGAATAATGATGATGACAGCCATATCACTCTCCAAACTAAGGCTATAGGGTAATGTAGTAATACTTGTAAGGTACAGATAACAGCACTGACTAGGAAAGTAATGTGGACTACAGGAATATATTAGTTGTTAACTGACATCTTTCTCTCCCCCCCACCATATCTCCAACAATAAACTACATACACACCTCAACCGGTATGTAATGACTCCAGTGTTCTGATTATGTCCTACTGGATGATAAATATTAATATTTGTTTCCACGCACGTGCTATATTGAATCATTCTAACATTGTTAGCATGGTGCCATCAATGTACCTGCATGCTGTTGGTATTACCACTGTGGTCCCATATATGCATGTGTTCTGTTTGCTATGCAACTGTTCCATATCTGGTGTCTGGGTTAATGTGAATATCTATGCATGCTGTTATACCTAACCCTGGAATGGGTTGACTATTACTAACCCACATATGATGATAAAATCTAAACACTATAGCATGCTTGGGAAGGCCAGTCCCAGTGGACCCACCTGTCCCACCTCAGCTGGCCATGGCAATGGGCACCAGCATGTCTGGGGCCCAACCCGAGACCTCCTCGTCTGTTCGTCCTGCACCACCTTTGGGTGGAACCGCCTCAGGGGATGAGGCTTGTCCCCGCTCCCAGGAGCGGGCGTGGACAGGAACCTGTCACCCATTGCTAGGTCCGGGTCATGGTGATAGTTAACTCCGCAGGGAGGTCAGAGATTTGCTAATCCAGCTCGAGGGCCGTATGTCACAACTAGATGGTCAGCCTGGCTCTGTGACTCAGCCCCCAGCACAGCCACCTTCAAGGCTGTGAAGGTGCAGTGGTGACTGCCCATGGGTTGGGATCTCAGTCCCATTGTTTCCACTAGGGGGCTCATGGGCTTCCGATTTCCCAAAACCCCTCCCTATCAAGGTGTTTACCCCCCACACATATCATATACTGCCCCTGTATGTGTCTTGTTTGTCTTGTCTGTTAACCTACCCACCCTACATCCCCAAATATACCTACTATCCCTCCCCAACATCCCACTCTCACTTGAAAAAAAAGGGAAATCTGTTCCCCCCAAAAAATCTCACCCCATACATAGCTGCCCATTTTTCACAAGTGTCCACTGGACACATGTAATCTGGTCTAATTGGCATCACAACTTATTATTGTTGTCCTCACCCCTCTCCCAGAGGTTTGAGTGTCTAAATCTACCTCCAATTTCAGTGTATATTCACAGCTCTTGCTGTAGAAGAAATGGGCAGCTATGGACCTACCCTACATCCTTCCTGCACATCTCTAGCTATTTTCCCTACTGTCTTTCCCTCTTTGTGCCCCTTTTTCACCACTTTCCTATCAACCCTTTTTTCTTTTCTTTTAAAGACATTAGCACGGGGGTAAGCCAGAGTAAGCACTTTTAAGCAGCAGTAAGTGGGTTTAAGCCTGTTTGCACAGAGGTAAGCAATGCCTACACAGGTTAAGCAATTTAAAAGCTGAATATAAGAAACTGTAACTGGAAGTTAGCAGTGCTTACCTCTGTGCAAACCCACAAAAATCTGCTTACAACTACTTAAAAGTGCCTTAATCACTTTGCATCCAATGGCCCTTGTTCTGCCCAGCAACAAAATAAACAGCTTCTGCAAGGCTCGAACCTGGGACCATGCACACCATAGCCAAAGTGATTTATCACTAAGCTACGTCAGATATACACAACCCTGCTGTTTTCACAAACATATCATCCAGCCCAGTCATTCAACAGTACAGGGAATGTATTTCAACATGTAGATGTATGTGTGTGTGTGTGTGTGTGTGTGTGTGTGTGTGTGTGTGTGTGTGTGTGTGTGTGTGTATGTGTATATATATTTATATCTAAATAGATATAACATATCTATATATATAGATATAGACATAATGTAGGAAAAAAATATATATATAAACATATATACATACAAATGCATACATCTATAGATACATATGTTTACATCTATATATACATATATATATATATATATATATATATATATATATATATATATATATATATATATATATATATATATATATATATATATATATATATATATGTATATATATATATATATATATATATATATATATATATATATATATATATATCTATGGGTATATATGGACATATATCTGTAGATAATGGGAAGATAACATAAACATATATGTCCACATGCACCGTTACTGGGGTTGAGAGGCCCCAAACAACATAAGTCTTGTACGAATAGGTATTTCCTCCCCCCACAACCAAACACATCTGCCCTGCAATACACTACCAACTGTTGCAGATCCCATACCCAGGACCTGACACAACATGGGCATAAGATGTCAACAGTACTCCATCCCACCTGTATGATGTCAGGCTGGTATCAGTAACATATCATGCAGTACAGTCTGGCGGATGTATACGCAACAGGGAATGTACAATGTGGAAGCAATCAACATCCCTAGGATACATGTACACAGACACATATATGCAGCTACCGATATGCACACACACACACATATATATATATATATATATATATATATATATATATATATATATATATATGTGTAATTACACATACACACCCAGAGATATGTATAATAAGATACAAATGTAGAAGGTGCACACAATATGGAACAGCCACTATGCCTACAGTTACCACCTTACCAACTGGACACTGTATGAGCCACCTATACAAATGACAATCGTTGCCTGCAACATATACCCACAGAGAGGTCAAAGGATATAACACCACACACAGGTCTGCATAAATGGGAAAGCTTTATTTGTGTACTATTACAGTCGTATATGCCATGTCATATAGCTGTTTAGACACGGGTATCCATATAAACTGAGTAGTGCAACTGTGAAACAGTTATACTAATACAGTAGTCTGGAAAGGTTTACAAATGTTGCTGTCCAGGCCAAGGCCTTCAAGTAGTACAATAGTAAAGACAGACTGGGCCACAGGATACCAAACAATCAACAGTAAGTAATGCAGATGCATAGTTTAGCAGCCTCTATCTACACTCTGTAAACAATCCCTAGGGGGTAATGACCTCAGTTGACATAATGGGATACAACTGTTACATAACAAGGCATAACTGACACCATCACAAGCACACTGACAAACAGAACAGTCTGTATGGCAGGTGACAGTAGGCTTGCATTTACCCAAGGTAGATTGTATGGTAATGTACATCCAGATACCTTAAGGCAGCTCACCTCTGATACCCCCACATGTTGTTACAGCCTAAATTAGTTATGGTTCACCTCCCCCCCAGACTCAGTACTACAGGGCCATATACCACTGTTACATACACAGGCCTCTGGAGTGCATAAGGGCACACATGTATTGTGTAGGTGAAGCCCACACATATATGGCCCTAACCCCACCATATGTGTGGGGGACACAACAGCAGTGGACTAATGACAGGAATGGCAGAATGACATACTCACAGCCCACTACAGAACAACCCCTGTCAGCATGTCATATGTGCAAAGCCTGGTATGTAGGTGGAGGACAGAGGCTGGAACACAGGCCCATATGTGGAAAACTGTTTTCATATACTAAGCAAGTCGCTGGTGTTACAGGATAGTCTGCAACATACCCTTAGTCAGGAAGTTGAAGCTAGAAACAGAAATGGATGTAGCCATGTACTGATAGCACTCAACACACACAGCCAGTGAAATATCTAACACAAGACCTGGGTGGTGGACAGGCGAAACATAATAGGCACACATCTGGCCATCAAGAGGATAGGCCCACAGCTGACAGTTATGCAGACAGACTGCATTCCAAGGTAAACTAGTATGTACACACAAACCCTGTAACACCAGTACTATACAATGCATACAACAACTCTACTCACACTCTGTCTGTAGTTCTGGAACCTCCTACAAATATGTAGCTGGCCTGAGTGTGCAGGTTCTCCTGTAAGAGGTATTGCTACTTGCTGTCTGTAACACTGATGCCCACACACAGGAAGGATGTCCATCACACAGGAACAGTAAAGGGACCACGCCCATGTGATGTAGGGATTTATAGTAGGTGGTTGCCATGGCAGTGGTAATTGGAAGTACTACACAGCAAGCTGCATGCAGTTAGCAAGTGGAGGACACTGATTGGTGCAGAGGCCATTACCTGATCATGTGCATTACCTACATAACTATGCTGCAATCTATTCAAAGCAGCTCAATCCATTTACTGGAGAGAGACAGAGAGAGAGAGAGAGAGAGAGAGAGAAAGGAAAAAAAAACAGCCTAAGACAAAGGCAAAGCAAAAGGCAAAGGAACAAAACTATAATAACATCCAGAAAACTATTCAGAACAGACATCATTCCCACAACAGGTATGTGAAGTATATATGCATGTAACTGAATGCAGTACCTGGTCCATAATAATGGGATATATGATGTGGAATGATTTATATATGCCATCAGGTGTTGCTGTAATGATGCTCAACTGAACAACTGCTATGAACAACAGTATCTGTCCTTGTGGGTAGTGAGCCATAGCCATCAACTGTGCAGATCAGCATTGACTGACAAGATGTAAACCATCATACTGTGTGTTGTGTAATGGGAAGCATGTATATTACGTGGTCAATAGCTGGTGGTGGAAGTAATGCCATTATGATGGACACATGGGACCCACAGCCCACCCCTTGGAGGATACTCAGGTTAATATGTAATGTAGCATACAGGAATGCCATAGGTGTGTAATAGGGTTACCTGCAAATGGGTCCTACATATACCCCCTAATGCCCCTAATGTCAGGCTGTGTCCATATGTGGCACCTGTCTGTGTTGTAACAAGGCAGAACAGTGCAGCTGTGCATGAAGGTGTTGTAAGATTGTGGACCTGATGTCTGAATGTACCCCACATATAGGTATGCATATGTGTACATATGTACACATATATAATATATGAAAATATATTTATATGTATATATATATATATATATATATATATATATAGCTACATGTATGTCCACAAATGTACAGATACCCATGAGTAGACATATATATGAGCACATATATACATCACATATATCTACATATATATATATATATATATATATATATATATATATATATATATATATATATATATATACCTATATGCACATGTCTAGATATATACAAACACACACACATATATGTATGTAAATACATGTCCTCTATATTACTACCACAGTGATGCATGCTATGTGCAAGGAAACAGCACACATAGCAATACACACAGATATCTACAGCTGGCAGTGTGTGCAACATGGACGGGTATGTCACATGTTAACCCCTTGATGGGACCACATTGCCCTCGTCTGTGTGTATGAAATGGGAATATGGGGATGTATGGCAGGTATAGTTGTGGAGGTGGTCAGGGTTGGTAGATATAGAGGACAGTCTACAGGGGTGGTATGTGACACATGTGGTGAGTGAACACCCTGGATGGTGTGTGTGGTCTGTGATGTGGACACCCCATGGGCCCAAATATGGACACAATGAGAACAAGCCTCCCACCCACTGCTACTCAAAACAGTAGTCTGCGTCCTGAAGGTGCCTGACCTGGAGGCTGAGCAGGAGGAGCCTGTCAGCCCTCTGAATGTGTACTGGGTGCCTCAGAGTTATCTAGCACATCCTACATGTGTCTGTGGAGCCCGTCATGGAACAGACCCTGGACCTGACCTCAGGGGACAGGAACATGTCTGTGTGTGCCCCGAGGGGGGGCAACATCCCCTGGGTTGGTTCCACGTGACGGTATTGTGGATCAGTACATGAGGAGGCCCCAGGGTCAGACACGCATGTGATGTGGCCAGGTAAAATGGCCAGATGGGTTATAAGAGGTGGTTCTGCTGGAAAATAGTACATATACATGTTATTGTGTCATTGGTATATAACATATGTTGGTAGTAATAGTCTACACAATACCAGAACATGTCCAACAGCATGCATAGATATCCCCAATAACACAGAATGTCAGATGTGCAGAAATCACAAAGCACCCATACCACAGGCATATATGGAACCATAGTGGCCTTGACAATGGCAAGCAGGTGAATAGTCTGTAACAGGCCAGCAATGACAGTGTCCACACAGGGAACATGGCTACAATCATATAGCAGAAAGTGTGGTACAATGCAATATCTGTCCCACTGGTAGGTAAGCTGTAGTCATACCTAATGAGTTGTGTGTACAGTTTGTTGTAGCTGATATGGTGGGGGGTGACAGAGATGTGTATTAAGAACTGTGGTAACCTTGCTGTATGAGTTGCTCAGGCCTGTTTCCATCTTCCTGTCCTTCAGCAAAGCTGTCCCATGCACGTTTGCCCACTTATGCAGAAGCCAAAAATGAAGTGCTGATCACATACTTAATCCAGCACTACCCTGTGCTATTTGGCAGGGCCGCGCATGATCAGCAGGAGCGGATCACCCTGTGGAATATTCTAGTCCACAGGGTCAATGATGTCAGACTGCACAACCGCAGTCATGAGCAGGTCCGGCATCATTGTACTGACCTGCTTCGCAATGCCCGTCTGTGTGCTGCCGCAGTCCGGGAGGATCACCTCACCACAGGGGGGTCTATGCCATCCATCGTGGCACCTGCCCATCTGGCCAGCCACCAAATGCCAGACACCTTTGTGGAGGTGGGTGGCACCCACACACCATCTGAGGAGCTTGCAGGTAAGGAAACAGGGTACATCAGTAGACCATTGTTGCGTATACATCCGCATTGGTACAGGTAGATTATGCATATCTGACATGCCATAGATATATTGTGTTCCTGCATAGTAGTGATAAACAGATGGCCAGATGTGGTAGTATTGTGGAAATGTACCACTGATGTATTGTAATACTGCATCCACCCTGTAGCACTGCCATAGTTGTGATCACTGACATTGCATCTCTCACCCTCTTATGCTGGTCCCTCCATGATACCACCAAGGTGGCAGCCTGTAGCTGGTGAGTATGGTTTATGTAGATGCCTGCAAACACACCAGGCATGTAATGGCGATGCTATATTCCATGCACACATCTAACACACCTACCTGGAATGCATGCTTACATGTGCACGTATTGTTGCTGTGAAATGCAAGGCGGCACAGGAGTGACAATGATGGGGTATTGGAAGGGTATGTCAGACATCTGCATGATAACTAACATCCTGTCATTGTGGAATGTGTCCACAGGAAGTAAAATAATGGTGGGAGACATGGCCTACAGTAGGGACATGTTCGGAACAACACCCATATGCAGTACAACACCAGTGTATATACCTGTAGGACAATGGCAACTGCTGCAGAGATGCACTATAGCATAAGGCATTACAGTAGTCCACATTATCAGCTAGGAATAGGCTGTAACATGTAGTGTTCAGTGTATGGGACACTGCACATGTGTAGGGCTTACTTGTCATGCATCTGCTAAACAGCTGAAGGAAGGGGGGTTCAGCATGGCACACCAGTGCACTGCAGCAGGGATCCTAAGGATGCTAGGAAGGGTTCTATCTGCACATAGTCAGGTTCTGGACCTGTGGCAGCCGTAACCCTACCCTCACAGCAATAGTGACAGCAGTGTGTGAACACCATGGGATGTGCACATGAGTAGACCTTGCAGTCATGCCGAATAGGGGGACCCGTGTAGGGCAGACTGAGCATACACTGGCAAATGCAGATGGCCCACGCTGGTATACTCCTGCCAGGAGTAGTGACTGCTATAGTACACACAACAAGAGGTGCGATACACTGTCATGATAAGGGTGTGCACACATATGCTCACACAGTGTGTATGCATCGTGTTCAGCAGCCGCACACCAAACACAATCTGTAGACACTGCATGTGAAAGTACAGGACATATGTCACATATCGGACTCATGTACTGCTAAGATATGCGGTGATGTGGTCCCATGGCAGATCAAGGATGGGTGCATCAAATCAATAAAGGTGTGTACACCCGCCATAGCCATGGTATGCTCTGATGGTTGTCAGTGAAAGAGTATTGGATTGGTCATACATGGTCCACTGATGTTGAGAGATGTGCATCAGACATCAGGCATTCACAAATTACATCTGTCCACATATCATACCAGGTATGTGTTGCTGGAAAACACAGGGGCTGTGAGCATTAAAGCTGACATAACCGACACAGTACTACTCATTCAGCACTGGGCCGTACACCTGTGAGGTGTGGTGCACAGTACATGGCAGGGTGCAGAACAGGTGCACAGAAATACCGTGTTCATGGGTGCAGTGGTATCCAGGGGAAGGGGCTTCACCTAATGACACAGCACATGCATCCCACACATGTATACTGTTGCCAGAATGGTTTGACTATAGCTGCACTGCATGCTGTCGGGTACCATATGTTGTGCATGTTGACAGAGGGGTAATAGGAGGACTGTGTGTACTATCATTGTGCAACCTCACCTGTATGTGTATGTGCATCCTGGTGGGTAGTCAGTTTGTCTGTAAGGTCACTCTGGTGAAGTGAAGGGAGGTTGATGAATGTAGGATGCTTGTGTGCATGTGTGTGTGTGTTTGTGTGGCTGGCCATGCATGCACATGTGGGATTGTGGAGTGTTCAGACGGTAGTACCTCCCTCTGGGATCATGCAGTGCATGTACATGGACTGCCACATTACACACCGGAAATACCTGTCATGTGTGCAATCACAGGACAGCTGATAGTATAATATGGTCTGTAGCATGAAACAGGCATCCAGAGGGAAGATAGATACCAGGTACACCCTTAATATCGCATTCAGCAGAGAGGTCACCTACAATCCATATGTGCAGCACTACAGATGCATTGGGGAAGTACTAGTCAACACCAGGGAGTGTATCCAATTATTACAGTTGTCACATGATAGGCTGAAAGGGCAGCATATCTGGCATGTACTGAGCATTACATACACATGACACACTAGTGTGTGAAATTATGGATAGAACATAGCACCCCACACATACAGGGGCCATGCTCATGATGTCCGGACATGCAGAGGGTGCATACCGAATGACAGCAGTGAAGCCATGTAAAACCACTGCGTACAAGTCGGGCAGGTAAAGTAGCAACAAGCCTTGTGCTGTGACCGCTTGTGTAGGCATTTAGACTGATATGTTAATGAGTGGTATCAATGTGTGTATGTTAACAAGTGTGATGCAGGATGGGGTACCACATGAACATATACATGGGATTGTCTATAAAGCCATGGACAGGTAGGTATTACAGAGTGGTGTGTGTGTGTGTGTGTGTGTGTGTGTGTGTGTGTGTGTGTGTGTGTGTGTGTGTGTGTGTGTGTGTGTACTGTTAGGCAATGCTGTACAAGTTTTAAAGTGCATTTATTCTTTTCCCCCACAAGTGGTGAGGTGGATCAGGGTCCCTCCTGCATGCAATCTGATGTTGGTGTCCATACAGACACCGAAGATGATGATAGTACTGTTGAGGCACAGGTGGGGTTGTCAGGGGCTGATACTGTGCCAACATTTGACATCTCCCTTTTAACCACCCCAACCCTGCACACAGTTTCAGTGCCTATACGCATCCCTTCACCAGTGGCCATAGTGGAGGGACAGCTGGCATTCGGTGGCAGTGCACAGGAAAGTGTGGTAACCATGCCTAGGAGGACTGTGTGCACTATCATTGTGCAACCTCACCTGTATGTGTGTGTGTGTGTGTGTGTGTGTGTGTGTGTGTGTGTGTGTGTCCTGGTGGGTAGTCAGTTTGTCTGTAGGGTCACGCTGGTGAAGTGGAGGGAGGTTGATGCATGTAGGATGCTTGTGTGCAAGTGTGTGTGTTTATTTGCTGGCCTTGTATGCACATGTGGGGTGTTCATACAGCAGTACCTCCCACTGGGATCATGCAGTACATGTACGTGGATTGCCACATTGCACACCGGAAATACCTGTCATGTGTGTAATCACAGGACAGCTGATAGTATAATATGGTCTGTAGCATGGGACAGGCATCCAGAGGGAAGTTAGACACCAGGTACACCCTTAATATCACATTCAGCAGAGAGGTCACCTACAACCCAGGTATGCAGCACTACAAATGCATTGGGAAGTACTAGTCAATACCAGGGAGTGTATCCAATTATTACAGTTATCACATGATAGGCTGAAGGAGCAGCATATCTGGCATGTACTGAGCATTACATACACATGACCACCAGTGCGTGATATTATGGATAGAACATAGCAGCCCACACATATAGGGGCCATGCTCATGATGTCCGGACATACAGAGAGTGCATACCGAATGACAGCAGTGAGGCCATGTAAAATCACTACACACAGGTCAGGCAGAAAAAGTAGCAACAGGCCTTGTGTTGTGACCGCTTGTGAAGGCATTTAGAGGACTGATATGTTAATGAGTGGTATCAATGTGTGTATGTTAACAAGTGTGATATAGGATGGGGTACCACATAGACATATACATGGGACTGTCTGTAAAGCCATGGACAGGTAGGTATTATGGAGGTGTGTGTGTGTGTGTGTGTGTGTGTGTGTGTGTGTGTGTGTGTGTGTGTGTGTGTCTGTGTGTGTGTGTGTGTGTGTGTGTGTACTGTTAGGCAATGCTGTACAGGTTTTAAAGTGCATTTATTGTTTTCCCCCACAGGTGGTGAGGTGGGTCAGGGTCCCTCCTGCATGCAATCTGATGCTGGTGTCCATACAGACACCGAAGATGATGATAGCACTGTTGAGGCATAGGTGGGGTTGTCAGGGGCCAACACTGCACCAACATTTGATATCCCCCTTTTAGCCACCCCAACCTTGCACACAGTTTCAGTGCCTATACACACCCCATCACCAGTGGCCATAGCAGAGGGACAGCTGGTGTTCGGTGGCAGTGTACAGGAAAGTGTGGTAACCATGCCTACTGTGTCCAGTTGCAGCAGGCATAGCCGGATGTTCGGCAGGGCACTACATAGGCAGATGTCCCAGGGTGCTCATGATAGTGCCACTGGACATCATGCCCCTCGCAGAGGTGACATAGCTGGTACCAGCAGGCACATATTTCAGGCTGTCATAGCAGCACAGGCATGTATAGAATGTTACCACAGACAGGGCCTGAGGCTGCAGAGGGCTGTTCTCACATCTGCAAATGACAAACTCCTGTGAACTGGCTGGTGCCGTCCATGGATTAACTGGTTTCATGGATAGACGGTCTGTGAGATGATAGCCCTCATCGACCATGGTCTGTCCGTGCTTGAACGTGTGGTGGAAGTGAGGTGATGGCTGCACGGACATAGGCCAGCAATGCCAGCAGCTGGTAGTCAATGTGGACATGCTAGGAGACCAAGGGGCTCCATAGTGGCAGTACCAGCCCAGGCACTGCAGGGAGGGTGATGTCCACACCACACCACAGCAGGCCACGAGCATGTGGTCCTGGTCAGTCCCAGGAGGGACCTGTTACCAGTGGACATTTGTTACAATCAGGTGAGAGTAGCATATTGAGGCCTGTATCTGGATGTGCCCATGGAATCCCTGGCAGGCACAGTCCACGTGTTCGTGGCAGGAGGCAGTGAACTGCACACCCTGCCAGGTATGGTCTGCAGCTGTCCATAAACACCTGTGTAGGGTGGCCACATGGCAGAACTGTGTGCATGCATACCCACACACTATACAAACACACTAGGGCAACCCCATAACTACACACACCACATCACCACACCCAGCTCACCGCAGTACACTCCTCACCCTTACACATGGTGCCAGATGTATGGCCCATCCTCGGCCTCTGGCAAACCAACATCACACCCTGTGCATATGACGATACCTGTGCCACATCCCTGTCATCCATACCATCAATGCAGGGACAGGCTAATATGGTTCTGATGCACATGGTGACTGTACTACAGTGTACCACAGTATTGCAGTGTAACATGTTGTAAGGAGTTAAGTGTGTTGCATAAATGGCAGGTAGTGTAGCCATCCAGCAATGATGCATTATAGCTGTTAGTAACACTGGTTGGTTGTGGTCTCTATAATGTTATCCACTTGTGTTGTAGGTGTACATGTGTCAGCATGAGGATGGTCCCCAGTCATATTCCACAATGGGATATGGCACTGTGGTGACACCATGGCTGTGACATATCTGGGGTACAGTTGAACACATGTCACAGGTTGCTAAAATGGTTAATGCCTGTGCCACATGGACAGGTGAGCCACTAAGGCATGTATACCCTGCAACCTGATGTAGACCCATCCACATATAAGCACACTGTTACTTGGCAGCACTGGGACTAGACCCCTACCTAGCTATGTAGTGATACTGATGTGTGTGGCTTACATTGCACACACCACACAGCGTTTAGGGTGATATGTGTCCTAGGTGACATGTTACATGCAGTACATCCCCAGACATGTACAATATGCTAATGGGGGATGTAATGGGTGTATATGGACAATATGTAGTGTGACATACCATCATATACACATTAACAGACACATAACAGCCAGATACACATACAAGATACCAGGGCCTATCACTGGTAACTAACCTGACTGTGTGTCCAATGTGATACCGGTAGGCTGCACACAGCACATACATAACTGGCTTGGATTGTGGTATCAGTTACCTGTATGGTTGATGGTGACAGTGGTAACTATGACATGGTACATGGAACATATACCGGGTGTACCTTGGTGTAATGACAGTGTACACCGCACCCACATTCCCCAGTGGATATTGTACTCCCTGAAACCCATGATGACACTCTGCCATACCCACCATCTCACATTGGCCGCGACTGCAATACAACCCATAGTATACCCCAACAGTGGAACTACAGGGATATGCATCTAATGTACATGCCACATGCATAGTAGGGTGTTGCTCTGTCATGCCTCACCTATGCGCAGCAACAACACTATCTGTACTACTATGTGGCAATGGGTATTGTAATAGGAGTATGTGGCCTCGGAATGCTGTAACCTACAGATATACGGACATGCACAACTACACACACATGCCAGAACACAGTGGGTATCCCATGCCTATCAACCCATTTGTAAAATACTGTTGTGCTGGTACTGCAAGGCTAGTGTAGCCGGTATAGGGGGGGGGAGCTTAACATGGTACATGCAATGTCCCATACAGCAACAGCTACAACTCACTATGGCAATGGGTGTTGGTTGTGAAGGCCCTCCTGGAATTCTCAAGTACAGGTGTGCTAACACACAGACACTGCTATACTCAGTCATGCACACATACACATGTGTCAGCACAGGGGTGCATCGCTGCAGGTGGTCATAGCTGTGTACCTAGCTATTGTCCAAGGGGAGATGGGTTGGGTAAGGGTTGTGTGTACAGTGGTATCTTGGCACCTGCCAGGTGGCAGCAGGCAATCTATCAACAGACACTACTGTGGTGACCCTCAGGGTGAGAATGACATGCAACAACCAATCCTACAGGTGCCTCCTGCACAAGGCCACTGATGTGATCAAGTTGACATGTATGCAACATGCATTACAACACATGGTTACTGTCTGTGATGCAGACCTGTACCCAAGAATGTTCTGTTGACTGTGGTAGTATAGTGGAGGTACCCATGGCATGTGGTGCATACAGGGTGACATCTCCTATATGTGCCAGTTCTTACACAGCTTGGCAGACATGTCAGTGACAGTCAAGCTTAGGTTGCCTGTACATATCCCAGCTGGATGCCTGCCATCTGTACATCTGTACAGGGACTGACAGTCCTCAGCTTGGCAAGCAGCTATGCAGTAACATGAGTGTGTTGACAGATAGACGTCTGACAAAAATATGCATGCCATAACTACATGTCAGAAGCCCTCACTAACATGTGCTGTACAGACGGTAGTCTACAGTCGCATTCTACATGACAGATTATTACCCAGTAAGAGGTATATACTGTGACACAGCTCACACACCAGGGATACAACAGAGAGGCCTCAGTGTCCAGCTATGCCCGCAAGTGTGCTTTTTGTCAGTACTACATTTAGCACTCTGTTCTTGCCTGGGTTAGCACTGTCAACAGTAGTACTGCCATGATACACTACATGCCATGATACACTACATGCCAGTCTGACAGCATGTACCCTGGGTTACTACACCTGTATGTGACACATTCACATGGATAACAGTGCTGTACAGGCCTCATATATGTCTGTGTCCCACACATGACACTCACACCCCTTGCTATTGTAATGACAGCACATAGGTGCATGTATTGTACATGGCATTACATACACTTATTACAGATTATCAGACTGGGTGGTGTGACCTGGTTACCAGGGCTAAGCCATGCTTATCAAGTATCAACATTGCTGCAATATAGCAGCTGAGCTGATTTGTGCACTGGTAAGCGAAGCCTACACTGTATAAGCACCCATATGTTTATCTGTAGCTTAGCACCGCTTAGCTTCGCACAAACCCATGCAAATCCACTTAAAGCTGCTTAAAACTGCCTTAATCACTCTGTATCTGACAGCCCTTGTTCTGCCCAGCAACAAAATGAACAGCCCGTGCAGGTCTTGAACCCAGGACCCTGTACACTGAAGTCACAACACAACCACTACGCCATGACCACTGTGAAGACAGCTATTGTTTTATCAATATAGCAGTCAATACACATATTGAGTAATATTGAACAATTTCCTTTAGTTCCTAAATTCTGTAGTCCTTGTTATTAATATGACTGTTGCATCACATACGTTGTTTTATCATAATGTACACATAGCAGATACATACGGTGAGATACATCTGGGAGGGGATATACAACCGTGAGATTTACTCATGACGGGAATATGGTTGTATACATATCATAGGTCTATATATGTCTACATGTACATACACATGTATACCCATAAATATGTCTGTATATACATCTGTATAGTGCAACATATATATGGCCACGTGTACATCTCTTCGTATGTACACATTATATATATATATATATATATATATATATATATATATATATATATATATATATATATACACACATATCTATATACAGATATATGTATATATAAATATACGTATATGTATATATAGATATATGTATATATAGCTATATATGTATGCACACCCTATGTGTACAGATATGCCTAGTTATGCTGGTATATATGTAGATATCTCTAACTATATGTGCATACATATCTATTCTGATATACCTACTACTGTCAGTATATATGTAGATATCCATGCATATATCTACATATGTATTTCTATCTGTATATGTGTAGACATATATCGCTCTGGATATGTCTATATCTGAGTGTTTATATGTATATCTATGTACATACACATATCCATCTATGTATGTCGATATGTATATGTACATATATCTATATAGATATCTGGAGAATTATACATACATATATGCTCACCATATGTCCTGAACATGGAGTGGTGAGCATATATGCTCACCATATATGCTCACAACTCCATGTTCAGGACATATGGTGAGCATATATGTATGTATAATTCTCCAGATATCTATATAGATATCTGGAGAATTATACATACATATATGCTCACCATATGTCCTGAACATGGAGTGTTGCCCTACCTCAGCCCCTATAGTCCCAACTTCATAGTGCAAGGGGATGTCAGGTATGTATTGCAGGTATATTTGTAGACTATTGCTAGTGTAATAGGGATTGTCTTCACAGACATGGTGTGTGTGGGAGGTCACATCTGCATTTAACATGTGCGCTATTGGCCACTGATAGACATCCTAAGGACATCATAGTACAGAACCACTGCTAGCACAGTAATGCTCCTGTGGACTACAGCAGAGATATTTCCCAATATATGTGGACAGTCTGACACACTCTGGACAGTCCAGAGGTATACACAGAACCCCTTAGTGCAAGACATGTGGACCAAGCCTGACAATGTGGATGTTAACAGCCATGTAGATGGGTATAACACATACTTACTGGTATACATTTGCCCCCATAGGTTATGCATTCACACACCTGTCTGTCCTGACACATAATTACTGCTGGTACAGAGGTGCCACAGCCACATACTACCCACTAGTTATTGACATGCATCTGTACTGCATCCCACTGCTTTGTCTGACATACATGACTGTTTTGGTGGCCTGGCAGCATAGATCTGATAAGTATCTGGACATGACATCTCACTGGATAAGTACACTAAGCTGCTAAGCATGTAACAAAGCATTGTGCACGCTACAGGCATACTGACTCAACACTGGCCAACATTTCCTATGAGGGAATACACATGTACATGCATATATAACAAGCTCTACAGGCATGTCACAGCACAGAGTAACATACACCTGTGTGAAAGTGCATAACCACAACCAATGTGAACACAGCCACATATGGTAAGCTACCGTAATATTACAGTATATGGACTATCTGTGCAACACCATCCTCATATGTGCCACTCACACACTAACCCTACATATATTGGCCTGCTACACAGTGTGATCCGATGCCTGTCTGTGGTATGGGACATGTGTATTTGGCCCTACAAACATGTAAGCTGATAGGGTAACATACAGTGGAGCAGCATGTAACATCAGATAGACCAGGACCAAGACCAATGAGATCTACCACAGTCTGTACATAGGCCAAGGAACATATTAACAATACACACACTGTCGACAACCACCATAAGTACACAGACCTTAGTACTGTACACACAACCACAGAATGTCCAGGTTATGTCATCAAATATAACCCCTACTATACATAATGTGTAGCAGTCTGATATCTCACTGGCTTGTTATCAGACATGATGCCACTAAATATGGTCTGCAGCACATATGCACCTCTTACTGCATGACACATGTACAAAGGGTGACAGAGTTGTGGCTGGAGGCACAAACACAGGGCCAATATTGACATGTTGCTGTGATAACTTCATACATTTACTGTTGTAACAGGGTTTGTTGCAGCATATGTCCTATGAGGGATATGACGTCAGTACCTCTCACAGCTGTCATCATCTACAGACTGCAATCCTCACACTACCTTCTGCAGTTCACAGATAGGTGCTCTGTGGGTAACACATGAAACAAAAGGCACCACACACTGTCCACTCTGCACATGACCCTACAGATGGGGGTTTCCCCATAAACATAGCACTGACATTACTGGTATTAAAACATGTAGGACAGCCATAGCCACACACACTCTGTTAAACTAAAATTACTCCAAATGGAGTATACCAGCACTTACAGTCTGTAGTCAGGTCAGGCACATCCCCCTCTTGTGTGTTGGCCTGTTTCCTCAGTGTATGTTGTTAGAGGTAAATCCCCAATCCATCTGTGATGCTTGTCAAACAACAGATTGAGTTCCTGCTCACAGTGAATGAAAAGGCCCAACACCAACATGATGCTTCTAGATACTGGAGTGTGTTACCATGCAATTGGCAATGGGAATGTTACCACAGCTGTCCCACATGCAAACAGCTAGAGGAGGTTGCAATTTGTGCAGAGGCCATCAGCTAATCATGAGCATCACTTAAATACACAGGCTACTGCCTGCAAAGCAGGTATAAGTCTCCACATCCACCAGTGGGGAAGGGAGTGAGACAGGTAGACAGCGGCATACATACGTCAGGTAGGGGTGGGTGAGTAAAACTTATACATGTTTGTCTCACACACCTACCAGTACGTGGTATCAAACCCCTGACGACTAAGTAGTGCAACCACATGTTAATACAGTTATAAGAAGCACCACATAGGTCACATGTTGAGGAGACCTCCAAACTGATATGTGATGGTGAGTGACATCTGCAACAATGATATGGTTGCTATATGGTAGGTGTAGTACACGTGGCTGTCCATGAACAGGTGTCAGCGGAAACACTGCCACACTCTCACAGGGATGCACACACACATCCACACTCTCACAGGACATACACATTGACACACTTGGCAGGGCCAGGAATACAACTCATCACTAGAGAGATTGCCACAACACAGTACTGTGCAGGTATCACATGCACCACAGGGTCATACAGAGACTATATGGGCAAAGGGTATGTAGAGGTGTCTGACATCAGACAGCTTGCTTCAGTATGCCAATGGAGGTTGTAGTGAGTGTGAATGTGGTCATAGGCATCGTGACAACACACACACACAGACACAGGGTGCCAGTACTGACATGCATGTGTGCATTGCTTCACGGGTGTGTAGTGGTCGACTGTGCCAGATGGCTATACAAGGCTAGGTGATGGATATACCTTGGCATCAGGCCACATGACAATGGTCTGCAGTGTGACTCGGGGGTGTATTGTCTGGATTTGCCCACACAGATGGGTATTATATTCACCATCCCGTCACCTGGGTAACTATTGCATGTGGCCAATGCTGTGCATTGCTTGCCATGTATGTGTTCCTTAGTCCATGACATGGATTGTGTCTGGGATGTGCACAACTCCCACATGCATGTACAGTGACATGTGGAATGGTAACTAGGGTGTCTGGCCCATGTTGTGTACACAGATTGTTATCATCAGATGTGCCAGACCTGGCCTCATGTGGCGGGAACTGTTAATGGACAGCAGGTTGACCCTGCACCTACATTGATAGTATGATACTGGTATTCCATGGTGTCAGTGGCATCTGTCCATACAGGGCATGTTTTTCAGGCATGGTATGTCCTTTGTGGGTCACATTTGATGATGGCACCACAGGTGTTGCAGGTGGCCAGTGGGGAACATAGGAAGGTGCATTGTCAGCATGTAAGTGTCTATTGGACTGATGGACAGGGTGCCATGCCCTCTGTAGCCCACTGCAATCACACCATGGTTACTATCAGTGGACAATATGTAGGGTACTACCAACATAGCAGCTGTTGCCTAGGCTAGTGTGTGTGTGTGTGTGTGTGTGTGTGTGTGTGTGTGTGTGTGTGTGTGTGTGTGTGTGTGTGTGTGTGTGTGTGTGTGTGTGTGTGTGTGTGTGTGTGTGTGTGTGTGTGTGTGTATGAGACATGGATTGAGAGTGTTCTCTGGGTAATACAAGGGTTGCTAACTTTGTTCGCCTGGCCTTGATGTCACATGTAGAGGTATGGATTTGCACACCAGCCTCTCGGCTATTTCACATCTGTTATTTCTGTATGGTGGACATTGTGATGTATACCAGGGCCAACATATAAGAAATATGCAAAACCCACTCCACATTGAGTCCAGTTGTTACACACTCACATCCACCTCCACACATAATACATATGACAAACACAGACACAAACACACACACACACAGACACACACACCTGTTATGTCTCAGATTAGAACTCCTACCTAACTAGTTTACTACACTACAG
This sequence comes from Protopterus annectens, assembly GCF_019279795.1. Classification (NCBI taxonomy): domain Eukaryota; kingdom Metazoa; phylum Chordata; order Ceratodontiformes; family Protopteridae; genus Protopterus; species Protopterus annectens. Next base: position 95,058,280 of record NC_056734.1, read on the forward strand.
CACTACCCAGTTATAGGACATGAAACAGAGATTACTGGAGTACTCCTTCCCCAAAGGTGTATTTCACAGTGAATGACATTTACAGGAGTGCCAAATCAGGGCATTTGAATTGTAGTGAGTGTGACTAGCCTAAATTCATTCCTCCCTACACAGACATAGACACACACACAAAAACATCCACAGCTGCCATGTGTGGGAATAGAGCCCCTACCAGAGTTCTATATCATACTACAGAATGAAGCTGTTATAGGATGTGTCACGGGGATTACTGGAGTACTCCTTCCCCAAAGGTGTATTTCACAGTGAATGACATCAGCAGGATTGCCAAAGTAGGGCATTTGAATTGTAGTGAGTGTGACTAATCTAAAATGCATTGTTCGCTACACAGACATACACAAAAACATCCACAACTGCCATGTGTGGAAATAGAATGCCTACCAGAGTCATATATCATACTACAGCACAAAGCTGTTATAGGACACACCATGGGTGTTACTGGAGTACTCCTTCACACAAAGGTGTATTTCACAGTGAATGACATCGGCAGGATTGCCAAAGTAGGGCATTTAAATCATAGTGAGTGTGACTAGCCTAAAATGCATTGCTCCCTACACAGACATAGACATACACATAAACATCCACAACTGCCATGTGTGAGAATATAACCCTTACTAGAGTCATAGGACACACCACGGGGATTCATGGAGTACTCTTTCCCCAAAGGTGTATTTCACAGTGAATGACATCAGCAGGATTGCCAAAGTAGGGCATTTGAATTGTAGTGTGTGTAATTAGCATAACATGCATTGCTCCCTACAGAAACAGAAGCACACAGTTGCGATGTCTGGAATTCGAACTCCTATCTAACTATTTTATCACACTACTGCAGTACGCACTTATAGGACATGCCACGGAGATAACTGGGATACAGCTTTCTGAAAGGTGTATTTCACAGTGTATGACATCAGCAGCCTTGCTAAAGTAGGGCATTTGAATTTTAGTGAATGTGACTAGCCTAAAAAGGTATCACTCTCTACACAGACAGAGAAACACACACACACAGTTGCCATGTTTGGGATTAGAACTCCTACCTAACTAGTTTATCACACTACAGCAGTGCACATTCATAGGACGTGCCACGAAGATTACTGGGCTACAGCTTTCTGAAAGGTGTATTTCACAGTGTATGACATCAGCAGCCTTGCCAAAGTAGGGCATTTGAATTGTAGTGAGTGTGACTAGCCTAAAAAGCATTGCTCTCTACACACACACACACACACACACACACACACACACACACACACACACACACACACACACACAGTTATCATGTCTGGGATTAGCACTCCTACCTAAGTAGATTATCACACTACAACAGTATGCAGTTATAGGATGCGTCATGAGGATTACTGGGCTACAGCTTTCTGAAAGGTGTATTTCACAGTGTATGACATCAGCAGCCTTGCCAAAGTAGGGCATTTGAATTGTAGTGAGACTAGCCTAAAAAGCATTGCTCTCAACACAGACAGAGACAAGCAAACACACACAAACACCCCCACACACACACACCCACACACACACACACACACACACACACACACACACACAGTTGCCCTGTCTGGGATTAGAATTCCTACTTAACTAATTTATCACACTATAGCAGTATGCAGTTATAGGATGCACCACAGAGATTACTGGGCTACAATTTTCCGAAAGGTGTATTTCACAGTGTATGACATCAGCAGCCTTGCCAAAGTAGGGCATTTGAATTGTAGTAAATGTGACTAGCCTAAAAAGCATTGCCTCTATACACACACACACACACACACACACACACACACACACACACACACACACACACACACACACACACACACACACACTCTCACACACACACACACACACACACACACACACACACACACACACACAGTTGCCTGTCTGGGATTAAACTCCTATCTAACTAGTTTATCACACTACAGCGGTACACAGTTATAGGATGCAACATGGGGATTACTGTCCGACACCTTTCCCAAGGGAGTATTTCAAAGAGGATGACTTCAGCAGGCTTGTCATACTAAGGCTATGGGGAGGGCAGTGTGTGTGCATGGGCCATAACACATTCATCTAGAGGTTGACACACCACATGTGGACACACAGGGTTATATTCAACAGGTACGTGTATACAGCTGCTAGATGACTACTTCCTTATACAGTCATGTTGCACAGCTAGCAGTTGCACCATATAGTCCATAATGCTGACAGATACCAGTGGCTAATGTCTACAGTGAGTGACATCTGAACCTCATGTGGTTGTAGCCATTTGGCTGTGTGCTGGGTGGGACAGGCCTCATAATGGATGGCCCTTGTCACAGTCACTCTCTTCCACACATCTATGTATCGCTACTTTTAGCTTATTGTAGTGTGTTGTCCTTGGATATATGCCTGTATTCCTATCCACTGTGTGTGCAAAGCATGAGTGGTGCATACTGAGGAGTGTCTGCACTAACGCCTGCAACTGCTAGATATATTTTGTCCACTGTTGTTTGCAGACATGGACTTCATTTGTTTAAGTGTGTGAGCATGCCCAGTATGACCTTTCAGTATGTTGTTGACTGACATTACCTTCATTTCTCTAAGTGTGTGAGCATGCCCAGTATGCCCTTCTGTACTGAATGTGTGGATTGATTTCAGGTAATTTGTACTGCAGTGCAGACGTTTGTGTTGTACATCTACAGGTAGCATACTGTTTCTGCAGGGTATCCGTCAATCATTTGGCAATATGGGGACAAACTGTGCAGGGGATAGTGTGTACTGTAGGCGATTGTGTCTGTGCTGCTTCAGCTGCATGGTACTGCTGTTAGCAGAGCTATTCAGACATGTGTACTGTTATACACAGTGATGTTTTCTGTCCTCATGTACTGTCAGATAAACATTTTTGCTCACAGTGATGTCTTGGGAGACAACGGTGACTGCAGCTGTGTCTGGTATTGTGGGCAGACACCTATGTATTCATGGTATGTTATACTAGAGGGGGAGCTGCAGATACTTGCTGCTGGGTCTGTGTGTCCAGTTCAGCACCTTGGCACAGTGCTGGCAGAGGATCCCATACTTGTACGCCCATCGAGATGACAGTGTGGGCTTATTTTGCTGTGGCAATGCTTCACAGCTGTACAGATTTGCAAAAGTTACCCAGAGGCAGGGGCCATGGGTCAGGACATTAACCCTATTGTGGTGTACGGGCAGGTGTGTAGCCACCCATTTATGTGTTTGCAGCCAGGGATAGTGTGTGCACACAGCTTGGTGTTGGACCCTGCACATTCCTTGCTACCCATGCTCCCAGGCCGCCTCTGTTATTCTAACCTCTTCCATACATTATGCATACATTCTCTGATACTTTCCCTAAGGGTATCACCCCATCACAGGTGTGTGTTAGTGTTGGTCCACAGTTCATGTTGGGACAGGAGGACATGTTACTGTGGTTTGTCCACATGGCCTTGCATATGGCTTATATGGAGTGTGTTATGTTGTTATTTGGGTGTCCATGACATAACATGCATTGGCTGCATGTGTGAGACACAGGCCTATGGCAGAAGCTTGTGGGGCATTAGGTGTTGAGGCAGGGCAGATGTGGCAGGCCATTGCATTCTGTCAGTCCTACAGTCTCAGACCACCATACAGTATATTCCCTGGGGTGACAGGGTAGGTGTGATAGGTGTTCATGCCAATACCTTCTATCAGTCTTGATCAGGTGGTGTGGATGCTGGCAGGGTGCTACCTACAGCTAGGGACACACCTGCATGGAACACCTGCACTGCATGCTACATTCTTCCACTATTGCCATATACAGCTGGGGTCTTACTGTACCCATTCCCCATAGAAAGGACATGACCAGAGAGGTAACCAGTGCATGGTGTTTGCATGAGCTGGGTGCATGTGTGCTATGGACAATACTTAAATCTGACACACAGATATGCATGGGGCATTCCAGTTATGCTGGCATGTGCATGTACATCAGCTGTTTCCCAGTACAGCAGTCCTACCTCCTTTGTGATCTGCAAGTGTTTGGGCAGACATCACCGTTAGCCCCTACTACAGGACCAGTTACTGTGATGCAAACCTGTATGTACAATTCCAAGGGTGTCTGTATTTCACAGTGACACAATATATACTGTATGTCTGGGGTACTTTCCCCTGTGTACTGCTTGTATATCTATTCCCACAGCCATGCCATGTCAGTTTTTCAGATGTTGACACATATTACCACAATATATTTACAATGGCTTACTGCTAGCATGTGTTATACTGGTGGGGATTGTCTTTGGCACTGCAGTTGTGAGGGCTAGTCCTTGTCATCATCAGTAGTGGGCAATGTCCACCAGGTCTTACCTCAACATGCATACATACTGACCACTCTCACACAATATGAAACACACACCATCCTAACACACACAGACCTGCATATTGTGCAAATGCTACAACCTATTCTGCTACCTTGGCCACCTCTGGGCATCTGTGCTCCACTCGTATTATACCTACTCATACATTTTACTACATTTCTACACAGGATTGTGGGGGGCACACCTGACTGTTACTACATTTCTACACTGGATCAGGGGAAGGGGCACACCTGACTGTTTCCACATGTCTACATAGGAGTGGGAGGGGGCACACCTGACTGTTACTACATTTCTACATAGGATTGTGGGGGGACACACCTGAATTCTGAAGGGTAGGAAGTAGTAAATGTAGTAACGTCAGGTGTACCCCCCCACTCCTGCGTAGAAATATCAAAACAGTCAGGTGTGTCCCCCACAGTACTCACAAGCTACATCTACTCAGATTGTTATGGTATGTGCCATGCTACACAATATGATCCTGCAGAAACAGCTGCAGCAGGAACAGCACTAGGCAGGGCCACACAGCCGCCCACAAATGCCAAGGCCTGCACAGGCACAGAGTAACTCGGAGTAGGAACAACCTGAACCTACGCCTGTAGGCAGATGGAGGAGTGCCCAGTATGTGTCTGACCTTGGCAAAGAGGCAACGTGACAGCACATACACTAAAAGGGGAAAGGGGAAAGAAACCCCTG
>NC_056734.1:95063872-95086976 GCF_019279795.1 Protopterus annectens
TTTTTTCTTTTTATACTGTTGATTTATGATTCTTATTCAGAAAATGCATCATTACACTATTTGCTCTGTGTTTAAGTAGCTTAATACTTTAATAACCATCAGGTATGCTTGTCTGAGATTGTAAGATGCAAGTAAGCTTTAATAAGCATACTGTTAAAGGATTACCAACACTGAAACACTTTGTTGTTTTCTTATTACGAGAATATTTTAACTAAATAACATATAAGCCTTGGGTATTGAAATGCATATGACAGTATTTGGCAATAAAAGGACAGGATTTCAGTATTTTCAGAACTTCACTACATTTGTTTGGACACTTGCAGTCATCTTTACAGGCTTACCATTAAGTAAACAAGGTACTGTCTGTCATATGTGGTCCATAACCTGTGCAGTAATCCTTTTAGCAATTTTATCTTGAGCTTGTTTGTTCATTTTTTATTTTGATCATGTTTTTCCCCCTTGAAACAAGTAGATAGTTGTTATCAAAGCAGCATGTTTTTGGATAAAGTATTTGTGTGCAAGTGGGGGGTATCACCAGAGATTGCTACGTTCAGCATGTTACTTGGTACTTTTATAAAGCTGAAAATATATTATAATTAAGAACTGCAGTGCGCAAGGAGAAGTTGTTTGAGTTGAGTGCTGCTTGTTTTTATACTTGATTTTGACTGGCATTTCAGTAGTGCATTTAAAAAAGTAATTTATTTTTTCATGCCTCAGAACCTTTTTGTTTCCATCTAGAATATTAAGTAAGCTGTCATGAAGGCCAATGCATTGAAATATTTCTTTTCTACACTTTATTTTGGGCATTGACTGGACTCTTATAATGGCCGGTTTGGCGCACCCAGGGCAGGCGTATTTAATTAAAGTCCCATTTTGTGTGGTTTTGAGCATAGCTCCACCCATTTCTAGTTAGACACACCCATTGACATTGGCCACACCCGTTCCACTGTCTTCGGCAGCCCCCTTTGATTTGAAGTCACCAGCCGCCACTGCATCTTGTCTCTTCATATTGTGGCATCATTCTTGGTGAGGAAGTAAGATGCTTGGCTCGGTCAGAGGTCATACTGGCCTGGGCTACATGCTCAGAGAACTCCTCTATGTCTCTTTTCACTTGTAGTCCAGGGAGGTATCGTCTCCAGGTCAGTCACGTTAACCAGCATGGACAATGAGACTGAGTCATATTTGTACTTGTCTTGGGTGACCTGAGTGCATGTGTTATGTGGCGAATCCTAGCTTCCTGACAGGTAGCTCACCGGTGACCTTCTCCTTGTTCCAGGCCTGGTGAGCGGGGCGTCAGCGTGCCCTAATAAATAGAGTCACCTATTACACAAGTGTAACCCAACTCAGGTGTGTTGTTTAGCCTTAAGGGCTGTGACTGTTCGGCATTTACTGGCTTTGTGAGCTATGTGTTGCACATGTTTTGTTTTTGGGGCAGTGGTTGCTTAAGGTGTCTGCTTTGAGGTCTCTGCTGCTTAGGCAGATTTTTATTGTGAGCCTCAGTATGCATTTGTTAATGTTTATGTGTTTGGTTTGCTGTCGCGGGTAGGTCTATGTGACACTGGAATTGTAGTGATGAGTGTGGTTCCTTCTCCTCCTGACTGGTTCGCCAGCATCTGAGTTGAGAGCGAATTCTCCAGTTTGGCTAAGGCATGGTTGCTTCGGCTCACATGTGTTGGGATTTGTTGGGAAGAGAGGGTTGCACTGTGTACATGAGGCAGTTGTAACATTGTGCCTCAAGATTCCCCAGATTCACCTGTGGCTGACCGGAGAGGAGATTGACAACTGACCTTTGGACATGCCTAGAATAGTATTGGCAATTCCTTTATAATTGAAAAAAAAGGGCCAGCTGGGAACAAAGGTAACTCAAGGAGTTTAGTGAGGTGTAGTGCTTTTGAATTTTTATAGTACTTTGACTTATATAATTGCTTTAGTGAGCAAGTGCCAGGTAACTTAAATGCAATGTGTTACAGGTAACTTAAATGCAAAAATGACAAACAGTAACTTTCTTTCAAGTGAAACAAGGAAATAAGTACAGTAAGCAATGCAGATATCACTAGGGATCCACAGAAGCACTGAAAAGCCGTGTTTTAGGTGGAATTAGCATTTCAGGGAAATAACAAGCAAATAAACAAGCATACAAACAAAGCTAGATTCAGCAGGCCTGGATCTAGTCTATGCTACAAAGTCAAACAAAGGTGTAACAATTTCAGTAAGAAACAGTTCAAATATGCAGGCACTATAAGCCTTTAACCAGAAATTCCCAGCACAGAAGGGAAGAGTCCAGCCTCTCCTCCCACAAGAGTGCAGACCACAAACCTTCTTAATATAAAATAACTGGCACTAAAGCCCAGAAGTAACTTAAACCAGAACTAATACACTTTTAGAATAACAGACACTGAGCCCTCAATCAGCAGCGTTCCCAAACTTAGAAGGATGTGTTACCTGTCCTGCCACCTTACAGTACAGGCCACAAACCTTCCTAATGTAGTAAAAACAACTTCAAGGTCTAAAAGCCTAAAGTGCTTAAATCCAAAAAGACTCACAGAATGATAGCTACACTTTTAACTCGGGTTACTACAAAAGCAGTAATAAATACAGTTGAATACTTTAAAGAATGCCTGGATTAGTGCTCCAAGTTATACAAACAAAAGCTAGAGTTCAGCTGGCCTGGATCTAGTCTATGCTGCCAGCAAACAAGGTGTACCAATTTCAGTAAGAAGCAGTTCAGATATGCAGGCACTATAAGCCTTTAACCAGAAATTCCCAGCTCAGAATGGCAGAGTCCTCTCCTCCCACAACAGTGCAGAGACCACTTAACCCTCTCCATCGTGTGTAAAATAACTGGCCTTGAAGCCTGCTTAAAACCAGAATTAATACACTTTTAGAATAACAGACACTGACCCTCAATCAAGCAGTTCCTGAATTTAGAAGGATGTAAGCTACCTGTTCTTCCACTACAGTGCAGAATTCACAAACCTTCTTAATGTAAAACAACTGGTCTGAAGCCTCCAAGTGCTTAAACTAAAAAGGCTTAGGCTTACACAAGCAGTAATGTCGTACAATTGAGTACTTTTAAGATGACATAAAATCAAAATAAAGTAGGAAGAAACACAGAATACAGCAAAGCAGATACATTTTCTTTGAGTGAGCAAATGAGATTGGCCCAGGAGTTACAGGTTAGAAACAGGGTGCAAATGCAGGCCTTCACATCAGCTAATTTGAGGAGAGATGGAAGACCGCTCAAATGGCCAATAACTACAGAATTACAGGCCAGAACCACTCCTTATGTGGTGAGACAGGTTACCTAATGCCACCACTCCCACTGATAAGCTAGAAGTCTTCCCTCCAACAAAGAGAAAGGCTTGGGGGGTCTAGCAAGCTTACAACAATCCTGGATACAGCAAATCTCTGCTTATCTGGAACACTCAATTACAGGAAAGGTAGGAAACAGGCTTACAATTTTTTTTTTCAGAAAAGTAGCAAAAACAGTGAGTTGAAAACAAATTCACCGTATGCAGTGCAAGCTGGCACACTTGATTATGTAGCAATATTGCGTCCACACACAGTTTGAAAAAAAATGCAGTTAAATTCAAAAGGACTAAAAGCAAGTGCAGAAAGGGTTTATTAGGTAGAATAACATTAAAGAGATGGGACTGGGTTAGTAGTCCTAGATCAAATCTACAGTGGGACGGGCACCACAAAGCCACCAAATGGGGTTAAAACTACAGCCAAGAACAGGGAGGGAGAGTGGGAAGACAGGTTTCAACAGAGATGTGAGGAATCACAGTGCAAATTATAAAACCCAGTAAATATATACTGATCTCTGTATATTTGCAGAACAGTAATGAGCAACAGATATCTAAGCAACAATTTAGCCTCTATAATACAGAATAATACAAGAAAAAAATATACTCAGACTTCCTATATAGTTTGCAAATAGTCTTGTAAGGCTGTCTCTCAACACACAGGTTTCAATTCGTACAGGCCATGTATTAATGGAAAAGGGGAAATGGAAAAATTAATGGAATTATGGAAAGGAGAAAGCTACAAAATTAATCAATACAAAAAAGGCAGCCTCCCAAAGATATTTGTAGAGGAAATAAAGGCAAAGGCATCCAGTTATGGAAAATTTCACAATACAAAAAATAAGATCACAAGGAGAGAATGTAGAACAGAAGATTAGTAAAGTAGAAGTTAAAAAAATATAAGTTAAGTTAGGAATATTCTTATGAGAGTGAAGGATCTAGTGTAGAAAGTATAACACAGGTTACATCACAGCAATATGAAATGAGTCCCCAAAGTAAGGAGAATAAGGAAGATCAGGAGACATCAGAAGAAGAAATATGGACATGAGAAAGAAAAAAAAATTAATAGGATGTAATATTTATGCAAAGGAAAAAGCAAAACTAATCAATACAAAAAGAGCAGCACCAAAGATATTTGAAGAGAAATATAGGCAAAGGCAAGATTCAGGATATGGAAAATTTTACAATAAAAAAATAAGAAAATGAAGAAGAAAAGTAGACAAGAGGATAAGTAATGGAGAAGTTGAAGAACTAGAAAATGAGGTTATGGAGTACCTGTGATGTGAAGGATTTAATGTAGAAACTCTAACTGAGGAAAACACCATAACAGGATAGAGTAATGGATCCCCAAATTAAGGAGAAACCAGTGGAGTGAGAAACATCTGATCAGTTGCCATGTGACGCTACTTTGGAGTCTTCCAAAAGAAACTAGTACAAATTTTCAGTTGGGGTTGCACAGCAAGGGAAGGAACAGGAAAATGTGGCAACTCTGATGCAGTCCAATAGTGTTGTGGAGTGAAAACCAGAGAGTTCCCATATGACAAAGCAATGGATGACTTTACAGGCTCGAAACTGAAGAGAATGTGGCACAGGAAGATGATAGGAATCTTTCTGTAGAATGCCCCCAGGAAATGGAGAACAAAGAAGGTGCTCTGAATTCAGAAGAAAATTATCTAAGAGAAGACTTGCTTGATTTAGTAGAGATGGACAGACATATTAATATCAATGAAAGAAATAGGCTGCAGAAAATCAATAAAATCCAAACAGTTACAAGTTTGATAAAACAAAGGCATACAGTAATTAGGACTGTCCATAGAGATTCATGCAATATAACAGATGTAAACAGGATATGTTGCTGTGTAGCTAAATGAATAACCGATAAAGTCTTACCACAAAACCACAAGGTAGTAAGAGAAAGGAAGGGAAGAAATCGAACACCACCATGGAAAGCTAATCGTAATAGTGAAAACTATAAAGTAATTAAGACAAGAGGTATCACTGTTGGAAGAGTATGGGGAGAGGGACCAGATCAACAAAAATACTCAGAAAGATAGATGTGATAAAACTAATGTGCAGTATCAGAACAGATCAGGATCTGTCATGCACTATTGCAAATAAATAAAAAATATCAGCACAGACAGAAAAAATTAGAAGATATGCAGATAAAGATAAAGGAAAAGTACAAAATAAGCTATTTATTGATGACCCAAAAAAGTTTTATAGAGAATTATGAAACAATGTAAAAGCAATTGAAAAACCTCCAAAAAAAGAAATATATACATTTTGGAAAAATATCTATGAAGACCTGGTGGAACATAACAAAGATGCTAAATGGATTGAAGAAGTAAAAGAAAGAATAAGAAGATGTTCATCGCATACAGCTGCAGTAATCACAGATGGGTTTTCTGTCATGCCAGGCGGAGTCCTCGGATCGGCCGAATTCAAAGTCTAGGTCCAGCGTCGGTTGTTGTCTTTCTTTCCTGGCGCCAGTCGCTACGAGGGGTATATAAGACACAGCCGACACCATTTTCTTCAGTCTTTTTGCCGCGCGCTGCCCGAAGCAGAAGCAGTTCGCAAGTACCCGGTCGCCAGCTCCTGAAATTATATGAAAATTGGAAACCGAAGTCTTCTTTAAAAATGGCAGTACCCCATTGGGGAAACTTCTTCTTGCCTCAGACCGATAGCAGACAAAGTTAACAATTGTATTTCTTGTGGGAAGCAAATACCGCATAAGGATTTCCATTCCCTCTGCATTACCTTGTTTAGGCCCAGACCACATGCGTCTCGGGCTGTATTTTGCGCAACTTTCAATAAACGCACCATTAAGCGTCTGGCGGAGTTAAGCTTCCAGCACTTTTTGGTAAAGCAACTTTGATTATAAAATCGGAGACTCGGGATTTACCATTTTGTCCAAAAACCTCAAGGACAAAGGCTGTATCATGCGAGTTCCGCTGGGTCTCCACCGACACCACACCAAAAACCGCTACACGTGAGTCGGTTCTCAGCGAGCATACGCCTATGCAGCCCCTGACTACCGACGACACTTCTTTGGCGAAGTATGCTTCACCTGTAATCGGAGACCACAAGAGTACCTCGGCCCATACCTACAGACTACAACCACCAAGCGAAGCCACTGTGAGTGTTGAGCCTCCTAATGTGGACAGGTCCACTTCCACCCATGGTGTCTTTAGACCCTCATCTTCCTTTTTCCATAAAGGCTACTACTAAGTCCAAATCAGCCATGCATCCCAAGAGGCCTGTTGCACAGGGCCCATCTCCAGGCCCCATGCCTAAAAAGCAGATGTTAAAATGGCTGAGGATTTAATTACTCTTATCAGGGTTCCTTACGGCCACCCTCCAGACAAGAGACCCAGAGTAGAGGAAGATTCTCCCTCTTCTGACCAGGGCTCCATTTTTCAGAACATTCCTGATGAAGAGGAACACTTAAGCACTCCCCTTATGAAGATTCGGATGCAGAACAGTCCATTCCTTCTGTATCTCCCCCAGAGGATTTTTTCTTTTGAAACCTTTGCACACCTATGAGGAACACTTCCATTGTTAGGAAGGCCCAAAGATTTTTCTGATTCCAAGAAAGACCTGGGGAATTTCCATTTTGTTACCTCAGCACAGACCTCTGGTGATACCTCCTGTCTTGGACATACTTGATGATGTTTACCCCGAGGCTTGCCTTAATCCGGATTCCCTGCCTCCTGCCACAGTCAAGCCTGATGATAGGTACTACAGAGTTCTAACTCTCCCCAATTTCTTTACAAAAGCCATAATGCTGACCCTGAAAACCATTTCTCACTGCCCCAAGGGAATGAAGGCCTCTACTGCTAAGAATCCACTACCTTCCCGAAAGAGAGTCTAGATCCTTAGAAAAGGTGGGGAGAAAAGGTATATACCTCGGCCAATTCCCTAAGCCATGAGGGCCTTAAATTGTCAGTTCCATATGCTTAAATATCAGCAGTTTCTGTTATCACAATTAAGAAATAAAATGTCTCAACCTGAACAACCAGATTTGAAGGAGTTGCAGGATATGATGCATAGTGCAGAGCAAGTGGGTAAGAAACACACCTTACAATGTGGCTATGATGCCCTAGAGGCCTCAAGTAGAGGCTGCTGTGACAGGATCAGTCATTCGTAGACATGCCTGGCTTGAGGGAACAAACCTTGCCTGATCATGTTAAAAAGCTAAACTACTAGATGCTCCTTTACAAAAGGATGTACTATTTGGAACTAATGCTGAGGAGATACTATGGAAATGGAAAAGCTAATCCTTATGCAAATCTGCCTCAAAGCTTTTCTACAGGTTCAACCACCCACGTTTTAGCAGAAATTTGGCTTCAAAACTGGTCCTTTCCAGCCACGGACAAGCCCCAAAGAGGTAGATACAGGCGCACAAAGGGCAGAGGACAATCTCATGGAGCATATAGAGGCAGACAATGGCAAACTCCAGCACCAAGAGGTGGCGAAGACAGTGCACAACAATACAGGAAACAAACCCAATGACTTCCCTTTTCCTTTGCCAAGCAAGTCTCAGCTGGCAGCACCCTTGGGAGGAGAAGCTGGCATTATTTACAAGAAATTGGCATATTATCACAACAGACAAATGGATCCTGGACATTATAAACAGAGGCTACAGATTTCATTTCCACACTCTTCCAAAAATGAGAGGCATGCCGAACCCACCACACAATCAAAGGGCAGAGGCTCAAATACAAATTTCAAACTCATGGACATGAGCTATTCAAGAGAATTACCTGGTTTCACGAACAAGGTCAAGGTTTTTATTCCAGACTATTTCTGGTACCAAGGAAAGGAACCGACTGGAGACCCATTTTGGACTTATCCTAAACACATTTCTACTCGTACCAAAATTCAAGATGCTCAAGACATTACAGCAGCTTCTTCCCATGCTGGGCAAGGAGTTTTGGCTGGTAACATTGGACCTCAAGGAGGCATACCACCATGTCCCAATCAGACAAAGCTGCAGAAGATACCTCAGATTTCTTGCAGTAGTTCAATCCGCTATCAGTTCTCTGCATTTCCCTTTTGGCTTATCTAATACTTAGAGTATTCACGTAAATGCCTGGCATCAGTAATTGCCTACTGCAGACTTCAAGGGATACAAATTTACCCTTATTTGGATCTGACTGCCTGATCCAAGCGGACAGCAAGCACATACTTCTGGAACATCTGGCTTATGTAACACGGTTATTGAATTCTCTGGGATACACAGTCAACAAAGAGAAATCCAGGCTAACACCAACTCAAGAAAATAACTTTCCTGGGTGCCAACTTGGACACAAACACCCAGGTGGCCTATCACCACACGAGAAAAACAGGGGCAACTAACTCAGTACTTCAAAATACTAGCAAATTGTACCAGGCTCACTGCAAGGAAGAAAATCCTGCAAGCTCTGGAAGCTTCATGGCATCTTGCATTCTTTTTAATCCCATGTGCAAAGTTGCATATGAGGAAACTTCAATGGTACCTAAAAACCTATGGTCTCAACACATACAGTTTGGAAACAATAATACCAATAATCTCATGTTTGCAAAAGGAATTTCTATGGTGGGCCTAAGCATGCCAAACAAACACAGAGTCTTCCATTCTGCAAGCCTCAAGCAAATCAAGTCATCACAACAGATGCCTCAGACTACTTCAGGGGGCACACATGACGAACCAGGTGCATTCAGGGCAAATGGTCCCAAAGGCACCTTCACATCAATCAAAAAGAAATGCTAGCAGTGATAAATGCAATTACAGCTTTCAAGGGACCTCCCCTGCATCCAGGGTAGTTATTGAAAGTAAGAACAGACAACACCTACAGTAATGTGGTACATAAACAAACAAGGAGGAACACATTCATACCCCCTGTGCAGGCTAGCCATGTCACTTCTGGAATCTTGGCTCTGGAATGGCAAATCGAACTTCAAGCACAGTACTCTGCCAGGATTGGAAAACACGCTGGCAGACAATCTAAGCAGAAATACTGACAGACCCACACACAAATGGAAGTTGCATCCTCAAGTGTTTACAAAAGATAATCCAAAAGCGTGGGGAAGGCCAGACATAGATTTCTTAAGCCTCCCACAGGAATCATCAATTGAAAAAGTTCTTTCAAGGACCTTTCATCCAAAGGCCTGGAGAGGCGGGACGTTCTTTCTTTCTTTCTAGGGGTTGGGCAGCATGGACAGTTTTACGCCTTCCACCTTTGCCTCTTCTGCCCAAGGTGCTCTTGAAAGCAAGAGCAGACAGACCAAGATGATACTGATTGCTAGCAGACTGGCCAAGACAACACTGGTACCCACTCTGAGGAGCCTATCACATACTCTTCCTGGACCCTACCTCTAATGCCTCTTCTACTGACTCAGCACAGCTACAAAACTTTTCACAGTCAGCTGAAAACACTCAATCGGCTGCATGGAAAATTCCTTAACACCACAACAGACCCTACTCTCCAAAAGAGGTGCAGGATGTCATTTTGGAGGCCAGAAAGGCCATCTACTAGAAAGGCTTACTCCTTAAAATGAAACGGTTCCAATTGCGCTTGGAATGAGAAAAAGGCCAGGATCCTAGAAAATTGAATTTGGCCTCAGATATTACAGTATCTAGCTGAGCTGTTGAACAGTGGACTTTCATTTTCCTCCATCAAAATTCATGCCTCAGCCATGTCTGCAGAATACAACACTGATCCACCCTTATTCTCTCACCCACTTTTAAGACTGGTTCCACTCAAGAGGAGCTAGAATATAAGAACCTCAAAGGAAACATCTAATACCAGCCTGGGATCTTAACTACATTCTAGAAAAATTAACATTGCCTCCCCTTTTGAACCAGCTGCCTCAACAGATTTGCAATATTTGTCCTGGAAAACAACTTTCCTTCCTGGCCATTACCTCCAGCTCATGGGGTTTCCAGAACTACAAGCCCTCATGGCTGTTGCAGCCCTTTCTCATACTTCCAGTCAGAGACAGGGTTTCCCTCTGACACCAACCCGTCATTTTATGCCTAAGGTAGTATCCAAGGTAGATTTAAATCCAGGCCATACAACTTACCTACCTTTCACCCCAATCCTCAAAACAAGGGGGAAAGGCTTCTACATTCCTGTAGACATCCATAGACAGCTCGTTGCTATTTGGACAGAATAAGCCTTTCAGGAAATCAGAACAACTTTTGTGTCCTATGCTGCTGAAACAAAAGGGTAATTTCCAAACAGACAATTTCAATGGATAGGCCACTGCATACACGGTTTTATTACTCCTATGCCTGGCAAATCTGTTCCTACGGCAATCAGTCACTCACGAGAGCCACACTTCCTCTACAGCCTTCACTCAGAGTCCCTACCAAGATAACAGGCATACTTGAGTTCTGTGCATCGCCACAAAACACTACCACCTGCCTTTATACTCAAAACTAGGCAAAAACTTTGCACTGCTGCTGCGCAGGGCATTCTGGCTCCTCCCAGATCCACCTAGTGCCTACCACACCCTGTCCATGCTTTGGGTTCACACATCTGTGATTGCAGCTGTATGCACGATGAACATAGTACAGTTTATACCTACATAAATGTAGATGTTCGAGTGCTAATACAGCTGCAGTACAGGTTTCCCTCCCTCCTTCCCCTCTTGGTAAAGGCCTAGTGGCTAACACCTCCTCATACAACCTGATTGGGTTATCCTTCTATGGTGTATTTGCTTGCAACTACTGTTTTTTGATTATATTGCATTGCATGATTATATATATAATTTATGTATTGCCTTCCTTCTGGGGGCACCTGACATCTGGGGCAAGAAAGACTGAAGAAAATGGCATCGGCTGTGTCTTATATACCCCTGTCGCACTGATGTCAGGAAAGAAAGCGACAACAACTGACGCCGGACCTAGACTTTGGAATTCGGCCGACCGAGGACCCACCTGGCGGCAGAAAACCCATCTGTGATTACTGCAGCTGTATTAGCACTCGAACATCTACATTTATGGTAGGTACAAACTGTACTTTCAAATGTATAGAATATGAAATGGGATGAAGAAATAGCCAGAGAAATTGAAACAACTTAAGAAAATCTACTAACCAGAAAACCCCAGCCCCAGATGTAATACTTAACTTCTGGCTAAGAGTATTAACATCTTTATATGAAGATTTAGCCATGAGTAAAAACAATTTTTTATGCACACCCAGAACAGACACCAGCTTGATTAACAAGAGGAAAAACAATACTCATACTTAAGAGTGAACCTACAAGCTATTCTAAAACTATAGACCAATAACTTGCCTTTCGGCAATGTATAAACTTTACACTGTAATTAATGCAGACATGAGTTTATAGTCATTTAGAAGAAAACTCAAATCAAGACAATAGAGCAAAAAGGTAAAAAAAGAAAGTCACATGGAACAAAGGATCATTTGCTGTTAAATACATTCATAATGAAGAATTGTAAAAGAGGAAGATTCTAAGTATGGTATAGATAGACTACAGAAAAAGCATTTGACAGTATCCCACATTCGCGGATAAAAGAGTGCTTAAAAATGTATAAGGTACACCCTACACTGATCGATTACATTACAGTGACCATGTAACAGAGGTAAACCACTTTGCAGTTAAGGCATGATAAAGGACAAATGACTATTCCAGGTATAAAATTTCAAAGAGGGGTATTCCAGGGTGACTATCACCACTGCTATTCTGTCTTGTCATTAATCCATTAAGTTGTCTACTTAACCGAGTAGGTCATGGCTATAACTTGGCTCCAAGAAAACAACAAAGTGTGAAGACTTCTCATCTTCTTTTTGTAGATGATTTAAAGCTGTATAGGTCATCAGATGAGGAACTCAAATCACACCTGAAAGTGGTCAAAAATTTTTAAGATGATATAAGAATGACATTTGGTCTTGATAAATGTGCAAAAGCAACCTTTAAAGCAGGAAAGCTACAATACCAAGACAACATCAGTTTGGGACAGGAATGTGATAAAAAAAAACCTGAATAAGATGGAGTGTATAAATATTTGGGAATTGTGAAGGGTCAACAATAAAACATGAGCAAATGTGAATAAAACTCATTAAAGAATATTTTAAAAGATTACAATTAATACTGAAAACAGCATTGACATCTAGGAACAAAGTCCAAGCTATAAACCAATTTGCTTTTCCTGTCCTAGCTTACAGTTTTGGAATGACTGATTGGCCCCAAAGGGTGTTAGGTTAGACAGGAAAACAAGAAGGATGTTTCATGCTCATCAAATCATTTATAAAAATCAATACATACCAAGATTATATATTTCCCATTCTGACAGAGGTATTGGCCTCATCAAAACTTATTACATGTATAGATCTGCAATCTTGGGACTGCATACATATCTGCTGACCTCAAAGGTCCAAAGTAGTGAAAGTTTTGAAACATGAGGAGAATAAGTCTAAGATGACTTCCCTGTTTAGTTTAGCAGAAGCATATCAGCATCAAGCAGGAATGGAAATCAAACTAGAAGTAGATAAAAATCAGGCAGCAACTGAATGTGTCAAAAAACAAAAGAAAGAATATAAGCTGAAGGATCAGTCGAGAAGGCAACAAATGTGGAAAAGGCATAAATATAGTTGCAAGTATAGGAAGCTCTTAGAACAAGCTCATGTTGATCAGGATCAAATGCAAGAATGGTTAAGGAGAGGTGAATTTAAAACAAAAGATGAAAGGTTAATATTGGCAGCCCAAGATAGGGGCACTATGTACACGTTGGTTGACAAAGTCCATTGAACATGTGGGAGAAATGGACAAATGTAGGTTTTGTAAAACAGAATTGGAAACAGTCACACATCTTGTAGCTGGTTGTAATATATGAATGGCAGAAGGCCTTTATACTGAAAGGCTTAATAATGTGGCAATACTCTTTCATTGGGGATTGTGCAAACATTATGGTACTGAAGTGTCTGAAGAACACTGGAAACATGAGCCACGAAGCATCATAGAAAATGATGAACTGTACATCACATGGGCTCACACCTTACGAACAGTTCAAAAAATAGATGTGAGAAAACCAGATATAGTAGTCCATGAAAAGAAGACAAAATTAGCATTGATCATTGAAATTGCTACACCCACTGGCTACAATGTCTTACAGAGAGAAAAATAGTCATAAAATACCAGGATTTGCTGGCAGAAATGAGGGCAATGTGGAAGACAGTCGCAGTAGTAGTAGGAGCAACAGGTCTTATAAAAAAGAATTTACAATCATACTTAGATATGTTACTGATATATGTAACTCCATACAAATTGCGGAAGGAGTCATTGTTGGACACATTGCGGGTGCTGTGAAGAGCACTTCTGGCTAACAAAGATTGAAACAATACTAATTTCATGAACTTTAATTGTACTTTGACTTAGGAATGGGGTCCATTCCCATCATGGTATTAGAAACCCAAAAGACTTGGAGAAAGTTTAAAAAAGGGATAGACCAGAAGATACAGCAAACCTAATTGCTGAGAAATTCAGCTCCAACATTATTACCTTCTCCCCCTCAACTACCTCTGAGGAAATACCATTAAATATAACTACCTTTACTTTGTCTTTTGGCTTTTCCCAGTTAGGGGTCACCACAGTGGATCACCTGTCCACAGATTGATTGGGAGTGGTGGTGTTTTTATGGTGTCAAGTTGCCAGCCCGGTGCCCAACATTCACAGAAGGCACACACACACACCTACCTGCATGTCTTTAAAACTCACTTGACTGCAGGGAGGATATGCAAACTCCACACAGAAGGTGCTCCAGCCAAGAATCAAACTGGAGAACCTCTTGCTGTGAGGCAACAATGCTAACAGCTGCACCACTATTACCTATCACTAGGGAAAAGGTACTTAATGCTCTCTCTAAGCCCAACAACACTGAATCAATGGGCCCAAACAATATCCTAGCATGCATTCTAAATAGCATGAAACATGACCTATCAGACCATCTGCAATTGCTATTCAACTGTAGCCTTCAAACAAGTTCTGTGCCTCACTGATGAAGAACAGCAACTGTCATCCCTTTGCACAAATGTGGGCCATCTACATACCCTGGAAACTGGAAACCTATAAGTCTCACTAGTGTTGTATGCAAAGCCAAGAAAAAGTTTATGAGCAATAATGACATGGGAAATCTCCAGAATGGTCCCAACCCAGTTTGGTTTCATCAGGGGCAGGTCATGCCTACTTAATCTGATGGGCTTCATTGAGAAGGTCACTAAAGCAGTGGATGAGTGCAAAATGATCCACACTGCCTACATTTACTTGGCCAAGGCATTTTACACAATACTCCACTCAGGCATTGTTGACAAACTCAAGAGGTTAGGTATAAACCCTTATGTCACCCAGTGGATAACCTGCTGGACAGAAAAAGTTAGAATTGGGGAGTCCACCTCTAAAAAGAGGCCACTCACAAGTGGAGTCCCTCAGGGATTGGTCCTGGGATCACTCATGTTTGGCATTTGCTTTTATTAAGTCACTAAAGTGAATAAATTTGCAGGCAATTACCAATTTGGAACAGTAATAGAACCCCCCACTAACACAAATGTTCTCCAGAAAGGGCCAACTCAGACAAATAACTGGTGTCAGAGTCATGAACTAAAACTAAAAACCAAGAAATGCATAAGTGTATCCTTCAAGAAGTTATCCACTCCTGGTAACCATCATATTGACAACACACCAAGAGCTCACCCAGTAGTCATGGACTTAGAGACGCACACAAACAGTAATCTAGCTTTTCACCATCATGTGTCTACAAGTAGTGAGGAAACCATTTTATGTTGTGCAACTTAAAAATAAAGGTATGTCATCTAGGTCCATGGAGGTCACTGTTCCTCTGTATTCGGCATTCATCAGACCTATCACTGAGTACAGTGTCCCTTCAGTATATACCTAACCATACACATCCAACAACTGGAACGTCCATAAAGGTTCCTTCCTAAAATAACACTGGGTATAAGTATCATGTCCTATACAGACCACCTCAAGGCCCTATCTCTGTATTCTGTCTCCTGCAGGCTGTTGAGGGGAGATCTATGCCTGCCATACAAAGCATTGTCAGACTTCACCCTGATAGACCTCTTGCATAGCTGCAAAACATACAGCATCAAAATTACCTATTCTAAAGACTTAAACCTTGCCTGTTATATAAATAGGGCATGCAGTACAAAGAGGTATACATTCCCAGAGACTTCTCTGGAACAGGCTCAACATCCATGTGAAGTAGACTTCCTCCCTAGCCCAATTCAAGTGTAACCTGGACAATTGGATGAGGAACAAGAAATTCATCCTTGTTTTGTCACCTATAGCTCTAATGGACACAGGGGCCGGTAAATGGTTCATCTCCCAGATCCCTGCTTGTAAATGCTTCATTTCCCAATCCTCTGCTTACACTTATCTAGTGTACCAGAACTTGTCAGAGATTTGGTATGCATGGCTAGGCTTAAAAAAGCTCTTGTGGTTGTTCGCCTAATACACACCTATGAACCTATAAGTAAAACATTCATTTTGCAGGCGGGGAAGCCTCACTATACCCTCCATGTGTGACATCATACATGCTGTTCATTATATAAAACATCTGAGACTGCACTAATCCTTCACTGATCAGAGAGACACAGCAAATCTAGTGGCTTGAATCAGCTCAAACTTCACCACCCCACTCCTCCCTGGCTACCCCCCATAAAAAAAAGTACTAGCATACTCCCCCCAACTATTATCAGGGATCAGGTTCTGGTGGCACTCATTAAGGCCAAAAACACTGCCTCAATGCGCCTCAATGATATCCTCTGTTTGCCTTCGGAATAGTCTAAAACATGACCTATAAGGACCACTTGAGGCACTCTTCATCTACAGCCTCAAAACAGGTTGCATACTAAGTGAATGGTGAACCGCAACTGTCATCCTTGTACATAAGAGGATATCATCAACCAACCCCAGGAACTGCAGACCACACCTCTAAACTGTACCAAATTCCTCAGAATTTACCGGTTTTGCAGGAAAAATATTGGGATGCTGCAAATTACTGAGTGGCCCCCTTAATTTCTGAATTTCCCTGTCTTTTTATTTATTGTTTTTATTAGCACTTTAAATTTATGGCTGATGTAACCACCAGCCTACAGGGGCATGTGTGATGACATCAGCTACTGTCTGTTGGACTCGGAGGGAAATAGGGAATATAACAGCAATGGTGGCTTATGTGCATACGTTTTGCCGAGTTCTCCCACATGTCCCTGGCCTCCAGATGAGAAAACTTATCTAACAGGCTGATATGCTTTCTTTTTATTTTATCTGCTGGGCTGGCCAAGTGCGCAGTTAATTTGTTTTATCATAAGTTTGTTCGTTGTTATGCATTCTTAAGTCTGGCCAAGAACTGTGTGCATTATAAGTCCAGCGTTTTGTGTATTTAGTTTATCTGCTGGCATTAACTGTTGTTGTGCATCAGTTTATCTGTTCATTAGGTGTGTGCATTTAGTTTATCTTCTAACTGCTTGCAAGCATTATTTTATCATGCTGCCATTGTTTTGATCTGCTAGCTGCAAACATTATTTTATCATGCCCCGACCAAGTTTGGCTTTGTTAAGGGCAGATCATGCCTACTAAACCTGGCTGACTTCTTCGAGACAGTCACCAAGGCCATAGACGAGGGAAAGGTGGTTCACACAGCCTACCTTGATCTCGTCAAGGCGTTCGACACCATTCCTCACTCGAGTATTATAGAAAAACTCACCAGCCTGAACATAAACCCCTACGTCACAAGATGGGTTGCCAACTGGCTTACAGACAGAACTCACATGGTAAGAATAGCGGGCTGCAGGTCCGACTCTAAACCAGTCACAAGTGGTGTCCCGCAAGGCTCGGTTCTGGAACCCCTACTGTTCGGCATATATTTCTCAGATGTACAGGCAAACACAGTAGGACTATGGCTAACCAAGTTCGCCGATGACTGCAAACCGGGAGCCATAATTGACTCTCCGGCTGACACAGACATCCTTCAAAAAGGCCTTACTGAGACAGACACCCAGTGTCAAAGTTATGGCCTCAAGCTAAATGCCAAAAAATGCATAGTCATACCATTTGGAAAAAACAAAACACCCACGAATTACCACATAGGCGGCAGCCCCCTTAATACAGAAGAGGTAATAAGAGATCTGGGGACCCAGGTAGATAGTAATCTCTCCTTTAACAATCATATTGCCAAAGTAGTTAGGAAATCCTTCTATGTGGCCCATCTAATTACTAAGGGGTTCACATCTAGAAATAAAGAGGTTATAGTGCCCCTCTACTCGTCACTCATCAGACCCATCATAGAGTACAATGCCCCATTTGGGATGTACCTCACAAGACACTTCCAACAGCTTGAAAGACCACAAAAGCACCTCACCAAGAGGATTACTGGCCTCAAACATATGTCCTATGCAGCCCGACTGAAAAAAACTCAGGCTGTACTCAGTGGCATAGCGTTTACTCAGAGGTGATCTCTGCCTGACTTACAAAGCCATGTCCAACTCAGAATTGATGGACATGCTCCACCTAAAGAAATCCAAGTCACTGCGAGCTACGCACTCTAGTGAGTTAAACCTCACCACAACAATAAATAGAACATGCTGGTGGGATAGATTCCTGTCACAGAGACTCCCCATGCTTTGGAACAAAGTTCCTAACTACATTAGGCAGAGCCCCTCACTAACACTCTTCAAGAGAAACCCTGACTAGTGGATGGGTAACAGAAAATACACCCCTGGGATCACTTCATTGGCTCTGCTTGCCAGAGGCTCAGTTAATCAATGGGGCGATGAAAGCTGACACACTCTGGCTAGGCTTGTAATTGCCCTCGGGCAGCTAGCCTAGTACCTACCTATGAACCTATGCTGCTCACGCTTTCTCTTCAAGTGTGCAATAGTGCATCTGCTGGCCATTCAATTTATCTGCTCATTAGAATGCCGCTCACTCAATTATCTGCAAGCATTATTTTAGTTTTAAAGTCCATTCGTTGTTGTGCATCTGTGGGCCATTTCAGTTTATTTGTTCATTTACCTGTTTAGTTTAGATGCTCAGCTGCCATTTGTGCATTTAGTGCATCTGCTATTCAGTTTGTCTGCTCATTAGAATGTCACTCACTTAATTTCTGCTCATTAGAATGACTCACCCAATTATCTGCAAGCATTATTTTAGTTTTAAAATCCATTCATTGTGCATCTGTGGGCCATTTCAGTTTATTTGCTCATTTATCTCTTTATTTTAGATGCTCAGGTGCCATTTGTGCATCTGCCATTCAGTTTATCTTCTCGTTAGAATGCCACTCACTCACTCAATTCTGCTGGCCAAGTGTTATGTTATCTGCTGATTGCCAAGTATCTGCTGGCCAAGTGGGATGGGTGTGTGGGTGCGTGAGTGTGGTGTGTAAAATGCCCCAGTCGAGGGTACCTGGTTCATAGGTTCATAGGCAGGTACTAGGCTATTGGCCCTAGGGCCTATATAAGCCTAGCCAAAAGGTACCCTGGCTTTCACCACCCAAGAAAAGTATTTTCCTGTGCCACTGTCGAGCAGAGCTACAGAAGTGATCCCCGGGATGAATTTCCTATCTTCCATCCAATCATCAAGATTTTTGTTGAAGAGTGCTAATGAGGAGCTTTGTTTGATATAGATAGGTAGTTTGTTCCAGAGTATGGGAAGTCTCTGGGACAGGAACCTATCCCTCCAGCATGTTCTGTTTATTGTGGTGACAAGGTTTAGGTCCCTAGAGCGTGAAGCTCGGAGGGATTGGGCTTTCTTTATGTGGAGCATGTCCAAAAGCTCAGGGTTTGACATAGCTTTGTATGTTAGGCAGAGCTCACCTATGAGTAGGCGATATGTGATGGAGTAAAGCTGTTTTTTTGAGACGGTCTGCATAGGGCATCTGTTTGAGGCTGGTAATCCTCTTTGTGAGGTATTTCTCTGGCCTTTCCAGTTGTTGTAGATGTCTTGTGAGGTACATATGAAAAGGGGCGTTGTACTCTATAATGGGTCTAATGAGTGACGAGTAGAGGGGAACAATGACCTCTTTTTTCCTGGATGAGAAACCCTTTGTGATGAGGTGTGCCACGTAGAAGGATTTCCTGACTACTGTGGTGATATGATTATCAAAGGAGTGACTACTGTCCACCTGTGTCCCAAGGTCTCATCACACTTTCGGTGTTAAGCAGACTACCGCCTATGTGGTAGTTCATGGGTACAGAGTTTTTACCAAAAGGGATGACAATGCCCTTTTTGGCATTGAGCTAGAGGCCATGGCTTTGACACCAGGCATCTGTCTCAGCGAGCCCCTTTTGTAAGATGTCCACATCATTTGTAGTTTTGATTATGGCTCCTAGTTTGCAGTCATCTGCGAACTTCATTAGCCAAATACCTTCTGTGTTAGCCTGTACTTCAGAGAAGTAGATACCAAACAAGAGAAGGCCCAGGACTGAACCCTGTGGTGCTCCACTTGTCACTGGTCTGAAGTTAGATTTGGAGTCTGCTACTTTCACAGTGTGGGTTCTGTCAGTGAGCCAGTTGGCAACCCATCTTGTGACATAGGGATTTATACCTAGTTTAGTGAGTTTATCTAAAATTCCAGAGTGGGGGATGGTGTCAAAAGCCTTGGCGAGATCTAGATAGGCAGTGTGAACCACCTTACCCTCATCTATGGCTTTGGTGACTGCTTCAAAGAAGTCCATCAGGTTTAGGAGACATGATCTGCCTTTTACAAACTCGAACTGGGTGGGGTTAAGAGTTTGGAGATTACCAATGTCATTGTTTATAAGTTCCATGATGATACGTTCCATAGCCTTGCAGACCAGGCTAATCAGGCTAATGGGGTGGTAGTTCCCGGGGTTCCTGGTGGCTCCCCCTTTGTGGAGTGGGATAACCGTCACTGTGCACCATTCAGTGGGCACATAGTCTGAGGTGAGGCTATGATTGAACATGGTACTTAGGTGGGGTGCCAGTTCATTCTGTAGTTCATGTAGAACGCAGCCTGGGATGTTGCCAGGTCCCATGGTTGCTGTGTTCTTGGCTTTGGAGAGTGTGTTTTTTACCTGTGCAGCCATGATTACAGGAACTTTGCATTCTTCCAGTATAGCGATGGGGCCTTTAGGGGATGGGGGGGTAAAGTTAGCACTGAACCTACCTGCCAGGATGTTGGCAATATCAGTTGCTTCTGTATATTTAGTGCCATTGTACTGTCACTCAGAGCAGATCTGAGTGTTGCCATTGAGATTCTTGACATAGCTATAGAATGCTTTGTGGTTGCCTTTAGAGTCAGTGGCAATTTTGTTTTCATATCTTGCTTTGGAGGATTTTATGAGGGATTTCAGCTTCTTACTGAGGCTGACCAGGGGGTTCCTCCAATCATGGGATTTTACTTTTTTTTGCAACAGTTTCTTTCTTCTGTTGTAGAGTTTGTTTATGGTAGGGGACTACCAGATTGGCTTCCTTTTTTTGGAGGATAGCATCTTGGTTCTGTTAGGGATTGCACAATCCATGCACTCGTGTAAGTGCTTTTAAAGTGCATTTGTGTAAGATTCAGCAGTCATACCTCTGTTGTCCATCAGAATGGGTGTCGTGAAGTTTGCCACTTCTGTCTTAAGAAGCGTGAAGTTGGCTTTGGAGAAAGTTTTTACGGTGGTTTCCCTAATGGGAGGTGGGGCGGGATGTGGATGTCTAGGGTGATTAGCTTGTGGTCAGATCTGACCAACGAGGAATTGAGCTCTGGTGTATAGCACCAGTTGTCCATGTTGATAATGACCAGGTCTAGGATATTGCTGCTCCTGGTGGGGGTGTGGATAAGTTGATCCAAGGCATTGGAATTTATGACTTCCAGAAAACATTGAGCACAAGTGTTGGTACACGAGTAGTTTTCCCAGTTAATGGTGGGGTAGTTGAAATCACCCATTATTAGGGTGTTAGGTTGTACCCTAATATTTTCCAGTGTATCAAGAAATGAGGAGTGGGAATCCTGGGGTATGGTGGGTGATCTGTAGCAAGCTACAATTTGGATTGCGGTGTAGCCCAGAGTTAGTTGCACTTGGACAATCTCGGATGCATTATGATGAGCAACTAGCCTGGAGGTGTGGATATCCTTAATAAATATGGACACGCCTCCACCTTTAGTGTTTCAGTCCAGGTTAGGTAGTTGTGGTATGAATTATAGCCTGGTAATGCATGGGTACTCTGGAACCTTGAACCAGGTCTCTGTCACTGCACAGATGTCAATCTTCTCTATTTTAAGGAGTGCCTCTGGTGAGTGCATTTTGAGGTTTAGACTTCTAGCATTGAGTAGCAATACCCTCAGGTTTTCCTTGCTTGTACCTGTTATGGTGGTGAATTTGTCATTTGAACCTTGCCTAAAAAAGGCACTATAGGGGTGGCTAGAGCCTTATCCAGTATCAGGAATCCCAGGGGTGACAGATGCAGGCCATCTCTGGCAAAGCATCGTGGTTTGTTGATTATGTCATCTCAGGCAGACAGATACTGGATCCCCTTAGAATGACACCAGAAGCTTAGCCAATTATTGAAGTCAATCATTTTGTCCTTGTACTGTGGTATCATTCTGGGTGATGGCAGGATGCTACTCAGGGCTAGGGTTTTACCTGCCTGGGCTACAAGATCGGAGAGCTCCTCCATGTCCCTTTTCATGTAGTCCAGGGAGGTACATCTCAGGTCATTCACACCAACATGGACAAATGACAGAGTCATATTTGTAGTTGTTGTGGAGTGACCTGAATGCATGCGTTATGTGGCAGATCGTGGCACCCGACAGACAGCTGACAGTAACTTTCTCCTTGTTTAGCCTGGTGAGTGGAACATCAGTGTGCCTGACTATAGAGTCACCTATGACTAGAGTGTTGGGTATGTTGTTATGCCTTATGGGCTGTGGTTGAGTGGCACACTGAGTTTGTGGGCTATGTGTCATTTGGGTTGTGTTGGGAGATGGAGTTTGCTTGAATTTCTGCTTTGGAGCTCCCTGTTGCTTGGTCAGGTTTTTACTGAGAGCCTGTGCGAAAGTAGGTGTGTGTTTTGGTAGTGTAGGTTTTGAGAGACTATGTGATGAGTGTGGTGTGGTGCAAGTGTTTACCTTATCCTCTTGACTGTCTAGTCCAGTCTTGGGTGAAGAGAGCTATATAAGTGCATCTCTCACAGGTTGTAGTGTTGGATGGTAGGAGGAGAGGGTTGTCTCTGTGCATGAGGCAATTGCTGCATTGCCCCAAGATGCCCATATTCATCAGGAAGACAGGTGAAAGCTCTGGGAGCTGACCCTTTGATATGCCTGGATAGGTGCTTATTTATTTAGTACTAAAACTGTTTTCCTCTAGACAAGTGAAGAAAGTTGAGTGCTGTAGTAATTTGTAGCTTATTTAGTGCTTGCAAAGAGTTCTGAACAAGTGCTGAGCTCAAAGAAACAGACTTGAGTGCGAAACTAAAAAACTGACTAGTTTTAAGAAAGAAAATTAAGCTAGAAGGCTTCGCTCCAACACAGAAAGGCTTGGTCACTCAAAAGCTTACAAATAGTCCTGGATACAGCAAATCTGTATCTGGACGAGACTACTTACAGGAAAGGCAAGAAATAAGCTTAGATTTTTTTTATTTTTTTAAGTGGAAAGAGAGAAAGGTGGAGCAGAAACTAAGTGGATTGGCCTTCTCAAATGTTCTCCCTGTATTAGGTAGAATATGATAATACCACTAGACTGGGAGGAGTGTCCCAGATCAAATTTACAGTAGGGAAAACACTAAAAACTAAGGGGGGGTGAGAAATGTTTCCCAGATGGCCTTAAATT
>NC_056734.1:95087476-95116647 GCF_019279795.1 Protopterus annectens
GGGGCTTTGGAAATTTCAAAACTGCTTGCAAAAGAGCAATTCAGCCAGTTCCAGCAGACCAGCAGGATCGGAATCTACTCCAGGTTCTTTTTAGTTCCAAAAACAGGGGACTGGGAATTCAATTTTGGATCTCAGTATCTTCGAACAAATTAGGTCAAGAAGACCCGATTTTGGATAAGGTCACGCTACAGTCGTCATCCTTCCCTATTGGGAAGAAAAACTGGATATTCTCTATAGACCTTCAGGATGCGTACTATCATATAAAATGAACAGGCGGCTCCCAGAAGATTTCTCCACTTCAGGCTGAGGGAACCAGTCATTTTCAATTCAGAGCCCTGCCCTTTTGGACTCACCACCTTGGGTGTTTACCAAATGCGCCCATGGCAGTGGTATCTTCTCACCTGAGACATCAAGGATTCAGGTGTTTCCATGTTGGACAACTGGCTCCTCACAGACTCCCACACCAAGCATCTTCTTCTGGGGCCAGGGACTACACCTTTCGCATTTGTCAAAATTAGGCATTTCAATAAAGTGCGCGAAAGTCTGTTTTAATAGCCTTGTCCTTAGGTGTTGGCCACCTTCATAGAGCGCAATTCTGGGCGCTACGGTCAACATGTCTGCAAGGCCCTAACAGATCAGAGAATAACAGACATACACAAACTGGTCTCGCTCTCTTCAGCAGCAACAGAATCAAAGCCAGAGTTAGTTCTCAAAGTATTGGGGATTATAGGCGGCTGCCATACCTCTCTGCTTCCATTAGCCAGATTCCACATGAGAATCCTTCAATGGCTGCTCTTCACACAATGGTCATATCAGCAACTTCCGATGTCCCACACCATTATGATTACGCGGACATGCAGGGAATCATCTTCTAACAGTAGTGGATGGTCTTCCCCTCTCAGCTCTTCTTGGGAGGACACCTTTGTTCCTCCCCCTCCGGTTGCTACTCTGACAACTTGGGGCCTTCTGATCTTGGGTGGGGGGCATTATCAGGGCAGAACCATCCAGGGCACATGGCAACCAGGGCGAGCCACTTGCACATAAATGTTCTAGAGATGAGAGCAGTGCTTTTAAGCGTTGCAAGCCCTTCAAGAACTCTCTTCCCTCGGGAACAATAGCAATCCAGACAGACAATATGTCTGTAGTGTAGTATATCAACAAACAACAAGAAGCGAGAACCAGGTCCTAACTCCTATGCCGAGAAGCACTCAGACTGTGGCCTGATGGGCGATTTCTTCTCAGCGTTTTCTGATAATGTAATGCACATCCCGGGAAGTCAATCAAAATGCGCCCGGACAAGTTGAGCAGAGCTATCCACTCATGCCTCACAGGTGGTCTCTGAAGATTCTGGCCCATTGCAGGAAAAATTTTTCTCAAAAGAGTGGGGGTCAAGCCTTGCTCAGACCTTTTGCTACTCCCAAAACAGCAAGTGCAAGATTATTTCACCCTATTCCGCTACCAGGCCAGCCCAGCAGAGGCGCTCTAGTCAGAGTTTGGCCCAGGGGACTTCCTTGTATGCGTTTCCTCCTTCCACTAATCTCTCAAGTGATACAGCTATCGGCTCAGAGGGGCCTCGCTTGATCCTCATTGCTCCTTACTGGCCTCGACAGGTTTGGTTCCCCTTTCTACATCAATTTCTGTGGGGCAACCTTGGCATCTGGACCTAGTTCCAGACCTTTTGATCCATCAGTCGGGTCAGCTTCACTTCGCTCCCTCCCTCTCTGAACCTCACTGCTTGGTTCCTCCAATTCCAACCTTAGCCCAGGCTTCCTCCTTATGTCTCACGCTGTTAGAGATATTTTGATAGCTTCCATAAATCTTCCCTTTCTTTCGAAGATTTATCTAGAAAAAATGTAAAATGGAAGCGTTCGCCTAACTTTTGGGCTCAAAGGACTGACATAGATCCTTTCACGGCTTCCATCCAAATAGTCCCTTGACTTTTTCTGGCTGAACTCTTCCATGCAGGTTCATCTCCTTCTACTCTTAAAAGTTCAATTGGCAGCTATTTCTACTATAACTTTCATGTGGGCATCTCAGAGTCACTGCCATAATGTCCCACAAAGCTTTGCAAAGCTTTTTGAAGGAGTTTTTCTTCTCAGACCTCCTATAAGAAATCCTCCTCCTCCTTGGGACTTAAATTTAGTACTCGCTCAGTTCCTTGATTCTCAGTTTCTCCCTTTCGAACCTGCAGCTTCCTGTTCTTTAAAATTGCTATCATGGAAGACTCTCTTTCTAGTAGCTATTACTTCAGCTAAGAAGAGTTTCAGAACTTCCAGGCACTCAAGCTGTCGAGCCTCACTTACTCCTGTTGTTCCATAAGGACAAGGGGTATCATACAGGAACCAACCCGTCAGCTTTTTACCTAAAATAGCCTTGGCGTCTAACCTAAATCAAAGCATTGACCTCCCTGTTTTTTTCAGATTATGCTAATAGGTCTGAACTTAAAAATTGCATTGGCCTAGATGTTCATGGGCGTCAATTTAAAGGGCTACTATTTGGATAGAACCAAACAATTCAAGAAAATCTGACCAGCTGTTTGTCTCTTATGCAGAAGGAGGCAGAAAGGGACTTTCTGTTTCTAAGGTATCACTATCTAGATGGCTAACATCTTTAATTTCCATTATCTATGAAATAAGACACCAAAAGCTACCTAACAAACCCTAAAGCCCATTCCACCAGAGCTTTGGCTACTTCCTAGCCTTCAAGACAGACTGCCTATAAGACACCATTTGTGCAGCAGCTACTTGGGCTACTCCTCACACATTCATTTCCACATTATAAGTTGGATTTGAAAGCTTCTAGGCATGGGGAGAGCTAATTTTGGTTTCCACTGTACTCAAGAGTCTGTTCCGTTAGGCCACCGGGACAAGGTGCTAGGGGCGGCGGTCCCATCCAGCAGCTTAAGAATAGGCGAGATAGACAACAGCATATATAGAAGTTATGTTCTTACCATAGCGTTCCATGTTAAGTTGTCTTCTACCACGCGTAACTAACTTCTTAAATCCTCCCTTTCCCCTGGCCTGGACAGACCTAGAGGAAGTTTTGATTGTGACCTCTCTTTCCTACCACCTCTTTACTTTACAGGTATATGCTCTGCTGTGCATATTTCCTGGATCAGGATGTAGGTCACCCTTCTCTTCTCCTTGTTTATAGAGGGTGGACTTTGTTACTAGTTGATTCTACTACTATTGGCCCTTAGGCTGAGGGCTAGCTTACCAAAGCGAAGCCGGATCTGGGGTAACTCTCGCCTAGCATTGTGGGATATGACAGGGGAGCCTCGAGGCGGTGGAACCAACTCTGAGGCACCCCAGAGTGGCGGTCGGGCAGTCGGCTCCAGAGACCCAATCCAGCAAGAAGAAGGCGAGAAGAAGACAACTAACATGGAACGTTATGGTAAGAACATAACTTCTATTTCCCGGGATCCAAAGTGGATTCCCCCTTGTGGAGTGGGATGACTGTAGCTGTGTGCCACTCTGTGGGCACGAAGCCTGAGGTGAGTTATAACTGAAATGTCATGAAATCACAAAGTAACTGCTTTTATTGCATGTATATTCTTATAGACAAGACAGACTTTTTGTGCCCAATTATCACTAGCCAGTACAACTTTTATGCATACATAAATAAGTAAAGAGACATTATTTCACTTTCATTTATTTCACAAAATAAAGTAAACAAACAAGCAGGCACATTCCATGTGAAGTCATAGTTTTATTTATTTGACTGTTTCATAACATATGTAGGCACAGACATATTTTCGATGTAGCAGGTCATTAATGAAACAATCTAAATCACAAGTGAAATCAAGTTTGATATTTTGTTGCAAAAAGAAAAACTGCTGATGAATCACTACACTGAAAAACATCTAATACACGCTCACTAGCTGAAGGAACACCATTGCACATAAAACTAACAAACAGTAGAGATATACTTCTATACTTAACAAAGTCACTCTATTAAACAGCTTATTTATACTTATACATTTTACATATGTACATACATACATACATGCACATATTTCAGGCATGAGCAAAAATGCCATTCTTGCCTGCAAAGTTGTAGTTATAGTTTGACCTAATTTCCATTTTTTATATTCGTTCAACTATTATCTTGCTTGAATTCTGCTACTGCATTCCGCCCAACTATTTGACATTCTTTCTGAAAGTTGTAGGATTCTTTATTCTATTTACAATTTTTGGTTTATCTCTTGCACCATGGAGCTCTGGTTGTAACTGAAAAGGGTCTGTCAGCTTTCCATTTGCATGGTTATCAAGCTGCAGTTAATAAGTACACAAACAATTAAACAAACAGCTAAATAAAGAAATAAGGGGAAAAAATAAATGATTGTAAACATGAGGTTAAGTTTAGTTTACGGTACCTTGGAGAGTATAGCACACCTGTTTGTTTTCATTATATGCCGAAGTAAACAATTGCACGTTTGTTTACAGGTACCTTGTTATGTGAGTATAGAGTTGGCACTCTTACAGGACATAAAACACAGTAGGGGGTATTCTAAAAGGAAAACAGCACAGTGTGTAAAGCAAGACTATGCAGTCAGTGTTGACATGCAGGGTATTTGCAAATCACAGATATCTGTATCACAATCATTGTAGTATGATAATTGGTGTGGTCAGTAGTATATATCAATGACCATATAATGACATTCAAATGAGATGGCTTATAGAAATACATTCATCAATAAACTGATATTTTTGTCTGCATGTATATTCTATATGCATCATGCACATTGGTAACTATGTATCTCTCTCTCTCTCTCTATACATATATATATATATATACATATATATATATATATATGCGTGTGTGTGTTTATATTATGTTAAGTTCATAGGTGTGTACTAGGCATGCAGTTCAAAAGACCATTAATAAGCATAGCCAGCTAAGCCCAAGCACTCTTGAGTGAGTTAAGCTTCATGGTCAAGAAGCATCATACTATACAACCCAAAGAGAATTTATGATTTCTAGGCTATTCATTCAGAATATTAATGAATACAGACCATGTTTAGGATTGCTTGACATGCATAGGAAGTTGATTCAATAAGTAAAGGATTCCTTGGAATAGAAATCTGTTGTGCCAGCCATGTTCCATTTCTTTGTCTATAACTGATTAGTCTTTGTTGTGGGTGTTCATAGTGGTGTGCATGCTGCATAGCTGTAAGAGGTCAAGCAGGGTAGAATGGGCCATGTACCATATGGATGGACAACAGTCTGTCTGCTGAAGAATGGCATACAGAGCAAGAACTGCACATATCAAAAATGACATTTGAACCCTTGATTTAAGAATCACCCTGAATAGCAGGCAACAGTAAGGATTGTGGAACGGTGTACAACTCAGCAAACTGTGCGGCATCAGTGTAAATATGTTAATTTTGCCTTTAACACACCTTTTACATGTTACACCATTTGTACTACACTACAATAGGTCACAGGCATGTTCCAGGATGTTTTATATATATATATATATATATATATATATATATATATATATATATATATAGATAGAGATAGAGCTATATATATATAGATCTATATATAGATCTATATATAGATCTAGGATATATATAGATCTATATATAGATCTAGGATATATATAGATCTATATATAGATCTAGGATATATATAGATCTATATATAGATCTAGGATATATATATAGATCTATATATAGATCTAGGATATATATAGATCTATATATAGATCTATATATAGATCTATATATAGATCTATATATAGATATATATATATATATATATATATATAGATATATATAGATATATATATATAGATATATATATATATATATAGATATATATATAGATATATATATATATAAAGACAGGTGTTTCCATTCACATGGAAGAGCACTAGCAAGGGACCAAGCGATCAAACATACATGCAGGAAGCTCCACTACACATAAGGTATTACTGGAAGGTGCAATATGTGTCTTACAGGTAACACCCAGGTTCTGCAAATAAAATACAACAATGTTCGGTGTGGTAGAGGAGGCTATTTTTCAGTTATAGGTTCATAGGTTCATACTAGGCTATCTGCCCTAGGGCATTTATAAGCCTAGCCAGAGTGTGTTTGGCTTTCGCCACCCATTTTAAATGATTTTTGCTATGCCCTTTTCCGAGGTTAGTATACTGTGCCTCTGTCTAACAGTGACACAGAAGTGATACCTGGGGTAAACCTGTGATCTCCCATCCACTCATCAATATTCCTCTTGAAGAGAGTCAATTAGGGACTCTGCCTAACCTGGACTGGGATTTTATTCCAGAGTGAAGGGAGTCTCTGGGTTATGAATCTGTCCCTCCCACATGTCCTATTTGTTTCAGTGCTGAGGTTCAAGTCTCTCAAGCGTGTAGCTCGATAGGATTTGGATTTTCTGAGGTGCAGCATGTCCATTAATTCCGGGTTGGACATGGCTTTATACGTCAGGCACAGATCGCTTTACAGTTTTCCCTACTCAATACTTTCATTATCGCATTCGATTTCACAGATTCATAGGTGAGTACTAGGCCAATGGCCCTGGAGCCACTACAAGCCTAGCCCAAGAATATTCCCAGTCGTCCTGTTGCCGGACGTTAGTTCCTTGTGCCCCTATTGAGCAAAGCTGTTGAATTGATCCCCAGGGTGAATTTCCTGTTACCCATCCACTTGTCAAGATTTTTCTTGAAGAGGGCTAGTGAAGTGCTCTGCTTGACACGAATGGGAGTTTATTCCAGAGTATGGGAAGTCTCTGGGTTAGGAACCTGTCCCTCCAGCAGGTTCTGTTTATTGTGGTGATGAGGTTGAGGTGTTTGGAGCATGTGGTGCAGAGGGATTGAGACTTTTTCAGATGAAGCATGTCTAGCAACACTGGGTTGGCCATGGCTTCTACTCTTCCTTTCTCTTAAACTCTAAGGTACAACTGATGTACAGATAGCTTCAAAGGTACGTTGTCACCTGCTGGCATTGTGGTGGAATAGCTTGCTATTATCATATACCTATGTTATCATGAATCTGTGTACATCAGCTTATACATGTCAGTTTTTTTTTCATAAATTATTTGCATTATAATCTTTCTGTGACATAAAGGAGGGGAATGTAATTCAACAGTATACATACAGAGATGGATAAAAGATAACTACTTTCAATTAGATTTTCCCCATATGCAGTAATAACATATGGATAAGAGGGAACCAGTCTTGGTGAGCTATAGATACGGATGGAATGAAAATATATCTCTAGTGTTATTTCTGACTAACCTGGAATGTCAGTGGTATGTTTATTGGAAACCAGAGACTTCTGAGGATTTCCATGTTGTATGACTAAACTGACTAATTTACAGATACTTTCTGATGCTTAGTAATATTGTAATAGTTGTTAGTGCATGATGTCTGATAGAAATAACATGAGGATGGTTCACTGTTTATTGTGTTGATATGTTACCACAAGTGCATAACAGTTGATTTGAATATGCTGACTTCATTGAGCAGTGGCAGCAGCAGTTAAGAGGTTTGCATATTTGACCTCTTAGCTAAAGGGATCATTAGGGGAAATGTTTCAATTGATGTCAGTGAGGTGCTTGGACCGACATGGACAAACTGCTGAAGTTGTCTTTGGGAGAAATGTTTCATTTGGCATCAGTGAAGTGCTTGTGCCTACACGGAGAAACTACTGAGGGGATCATTGGGTGCGAATGTTCCATTTGGTGTCAGTGAAGTGCTTGTGCATACATGGAGAAACTACTGAGGGGATCATTGGGTGTGAATGTTCCATTTGGTGTCAGTGAAGTGCTTGTGCATACATGGAGAAACTACTGAGGGGATCATTGGGTGGGAATGTTCCATTTGGTGTCAGTGAAGTGCTTGTGCATACATGGAGAAACTACTGAGGGGATCATTGGGTGGGAATGTTCCATTTGGTATCAGTGAAGTGCTTGTGCATACATGGAGAAACTACTGAGGAGATCATTGGACATGGAGAAACTACTGAGGGGATCATTGGGTGGGAATGTTCCATTTGGTATCAGTGAAGTGCTTGTGCATACATGGAGAAACTACTGAGGGGATCATTGGGTGCGAATGTTCCATTTGGTGTCAGTGAAGTGCTTGTGCATACATGGAGAAACTACTGAGGGGATCATTGGGTGGGAATGTTCCATTTGGTATCAGTGAAGTGCTTGTGCATACATGGAGAAACTACTGAGGGGATCATTGGGTGGGAATGTTCCATTTGGTGTCATTGAAGTGCTTGTGCATACATGGAGAAACTACTGAGGGGATCATTGGGTGGGAATGTTCCATTTGGTATCAGAGAAGTGCTTGTGCATACATGGAGAAACTACTGAAGGGATCATTCAGTGGGAATGTTCCATTTAGTGTTAGGGAAGTGCCTGGGCATACATGGAAAAAGTAGTGAAAGGATCAAGGGGGTAACAGTTTGATTTGGTGTTCGTGAAGTACTTGTGCAGATATAGACAAACTACTGAAAGGGTCAGGGGGAAATGTTGGTGTCAGTAAGTGCATGTACAGACGTGTTGCACAGTATGATAAGGAAAGCCAAAGTGTGCCAATTTTTAAATACTGTACTAGAAGCTTGGTTTCATCATTATTAATTGTGTGTCATGGTTCATTAATTACTTGAAGCAACAGTTAAAAAGAACTTTTGAGTGTCAACAAGGATTTCACAGAAGGTGTGAAATGGGGTGAAAAGGTTCCCATTTAGCATGATGGGACTGTGAAAGGAGGTGAAAATGTTCCCATTCAACAGAAGTTCATTCTGCATATCTGAGACTGAGAGATTTCAGTTCTGTAAGTGCATCACACTGAGTGGATTATAATTTCAATTTATGACAAATGGGGTATGGTGTTGTAGGAGGTGAGGTATTTTTTGAATTTACTAAATAATTTTTAGCTCTGTTGAGAAAAACAGAGTGGAAGGTTTAGTGCATTTTTTTTTCATTTTGCTTCGTTCTTTTAATATTGCGTCTTGTTATTTTAAGACTGGGCTGAATGATTTTTATGAAAGGCACAATGGTCCAGTTGAGATATGTACCAAGGTAAACTAACAAGTTCTGTTACATGGGTGCTGGGCTGTGTTTTTTGAGGACAGTACTGCAGAAGAAGACACTACCAAGTCATATGTATACCTGATGGTGGCTGGTTATTACAGGTATGTGTAACTTTATTTTTGAGAGATTGTCAAACTATGATGAGTGTCTGCTTTCAGTTCCTATATTGTCTGTATGTGTTGAGGATGCATAGTTATAAATAATGCATTTAGTGAATTTCTTTTGCAGTGTTTTATGACTAAGGAATGTAGTGTTTTATAGTATCATTTTTGTTTGTTTTACAATTTTGCTATTTTAATTAGGACACAAGTTGACTGTTTTTCATAGGAGAACAGATTTTTTGTCAGCATTTCTTGTCTTCATTTTACTTCAGCTCAGTGTTTTATTTTAATTTGATATGTTATAGTGGTTCAGTTTGTTTTCTAAGAGGTGGGAAGTGTGTGTGTGTGTGTGTGTGTGTGTGTGTGTGTGTGTGTGTGTGTGTGTGTGTGTGTGTGTGTGTGTGTGTCCAAGGGGAGGTATACATAACTGGTGTGCATGCTGGTGACTGGGCAATGACTGAGAATTATGCTCTTGTGTAAACTTGGAAGGCTGTAGTATTCGTTCATAGATTTTTTTACTAGGCTAACTACCACTAGGGCCTTTATAAACATAGCCATACATCCCAACCTAGTTT
This sequence comes from Protopterus annectens, assembly GCF_019279795.1. Taxonomy (NCBI): domain Eukaryota; kingdom Metazoa; phylum Chordata; order Ceratodontiformes; family Protopteridae; genus Protopterus; species Protopterus annectens. The sequence continues at coordinate 95,097,225 of NC_056734.1, forward strand.
TGTCCCTGAGTACCTTTGGGATCTATTAGGAGTGGGGAGTATGTTAGTAAGGTGATAGCTAAGAGACTAGTGGGAGGAATGTTAATTGAAGAACATTATACTTACTGATGGTCTCTGTCCATTAGAGACATGTGAGCCAGACTGGGGGTGAATTTTTGATTTCCCATCCAATGGTCAAAGTTTTATTTGAAAAGGATCAGGGATGAACTCTGCTTCACATGGATGTGGAGCCTGTTCCATGACATGGGGATCCTTTGTGTCATAGATCTGTCCCTCCAGCATGTCTATTTGTGTCATAAACGAAGTTCAAATCCTTGAATCTGGTGTTTCTAGTGCTGTTTGTTTTCTGGACGTATGAAAGACTCATCAGGGCTGGTTCAGAGGATGCCTTATAAGCCAGGCACAGATCTCTTCTCAGGAGCCTGTAGGACACAGACTAAGGAGACAAGGCCTTTAGGCAGTCTGTGTAGGACAGGTCAATCATGCTCTGGATTCTCATGATGAGGAATCTTTGTGGACTTTCCAACTGTTGCAAGTGTCTGGTTACATTCATGCCAAAGGGGGCATTGTACCCAATGATGGGCCTGATAAGGGCTGAGTAGCATGGTACTATAAGTTTCTTGGACCTGGATGCCATACCCTTAACAACAGATTGGGTAAAAAGAAATATTTTCTTAGTATCTTTGCTATATGTTGGTCAAAGACCAGATTACTGTCTACATATGTTCCCAGATCCATGACTACCTGATCGACTCTTAGGAGTGTTTTATTGATGGAGTAATTAAAATGGGTAGTCAGTTTTCCACAGGGAATTATAGTGCATTTCTTGATGTTGAGTTTTAAACTGTGGCTTTGGCACCAGTCATTTGTCTGTTAGACCCTCTTGCAAGATGTTTTGTCATGGGGTGATTTTATGATGGCTCCCAGTTTACAGTTGTCTGTGAAGTTGGTGAGTCAAAGGCCTTTTCCCATTACCCTTGACTACCAGGAAGTAGATGCCAAACAGGAGCAGGCCCAGCATGGAGCCCTGGGGTACTCCACTGTTGACCGGTCTCTTGGTGGAGGTGGTTTCACCAATCCTGACTTCTTGGGTCCTAAAAGTGAGTCATCCAGAAATCATGCGAGTTAGCAGGGCTGTATGCTTAGTTTGGAAAGTTCATAGGATAATAGAATCATAGGAAGTTACTAGGCTAATGGCCCTGGGGCCATTACAAGCCTGGCCAAGAGTTTATCCCTAAAAAGAAACCTCAGTCAGCACCTGTCGCCCCTGTCAATGATGGACACAGGTGAAACCCCTGGGAGAAATTTGTATTTTCCCAGCCACTCCTCAAGGTTGCTCCTGAAGAGGGTCAGCGAGGTATTCTGTTTGACATGTATGGGAAGTCTATTCCAGAGATGGGGCAGTCTCTGGGAGACAAACCTGTCTCTCCAGCAGGTTTTGTTGATGTCGCATATTAGATTTAGGCCTTTTGAGCGGGTAGTGCGTGAGGAGTTAGACTTATGGATATGGATCATCTCTAGTAGGGCAGGGTCCGAGATTGCCTTGTAGGCATGACACAGATAACCCCTGAGCAATCTGTATGATACCAAGTAGAGTGATAGTGATTTGAGCCTGTCTATATAGGACAAGTGTTGGAGGCCATGGATTCTCTTTGTGAGGTATTTCAGTGGCCTTTCCAGTTGGTGCAGATGTTTGTTAGAGGTACATCCCAAATGGGGTGTTATACTCAATTATTGGTCTAATGAGGGAGGAGTATAGAGAAGTAATAACCTCCTTTTTTTGGATGTAATCCCTTTACTTATGAGATAAAACAAGTAAAAGGCTTTTCTGACCACTGCCGCTACATGATGGTCGAATGTGAGGTTATCATCAACCTGAATGCCCAGGTCTCTCACCATAGGTCATGTGCTTAGGGGTTTGCCATTAATGTGTAATCAGTAGAGCTCTTGTTTTTGCAGAATGGTATGATGGTACATTTTTCTACAATTAGTTTGAGGCCATGACTTTGGCACCAGTCATTAGTTGCTGTGAGACCCTCTTGCAGTATGTTAACATCATTCGGGGAGTCAATGACAATACCTAACTTGCAGTCATCCACAAACTTGGTCAGCCACAAGCCTTTTGTCTTTGCCTAGTCCTCTGAGAAACAGATGCCAAACAGTAGAGATCCCTGGACAGATTGCTGGGGAACTCCACTAGTGACATGTCTGCTATCAGAGGTGGAGGTGCCTGTTTTGACTTTGAGGGTCCTGTCAGTGAGTCAGTTGGCCACCCACATGATGAGATAGGGATTATGCCAAGTTGTGTTAGCTTTTCAATGATGCCCGAATGGGGGATTGTGTCAAAGGCCTTGTTCAAGTCAAGGTAAACTGTATGTACTGACTTTCCCTCCTCCAAGGCCTTGGTGGCAGTCTCAAAGAAGTCCACCAGGTTCAACAGGCAAGATTTGCCCTTGACAAATCCAAACTGAGTGGGGTCAAGTGCTTGGAGATTGCCTATGTCCTTGTTTATGAGATCCGTAATAATACACTCCATGGCTTTACACATCAGACTTGTACAGCTAATGGGGCGATAGTTTCCAGGGTCAGTAGTGGCACCATCTTTGTGCAAGGGGATGACAATGGCAGTTCTCTATGCAGCTGAAATGAAGTCTGTACTTAGGCTGTGGCTGAATAGGGTGCTCAATGGCAAAGCCAGTTCTTGCTAGAGATGGTGCAGAATACATCCTGGGATACTATCAGATCCCATGGAAGCTGTGTTCTTTTCCTTGGATAAGGCCTGTAACACTTGATCTATGGAGATCTGAGGTGCGGAACAAGTATTGGGGATGTCGAAAGGGACATTGGGGAGGACAGGTGGTGAAATTTGCACTGAACCTATCTGCTAGCAGGTTGGCAAAGTCAACAGGATCAGTGTAAGTGATACTGTTAAGTACTAATTCGGAACAAACCTGGGCTTTGCCATGGAGGTTCCTGACATAGCTGAAGAAGACTTTATGGTTTCCCTTTGTTGTGGAGGCTAGTTTTGATTCACAATTAGCCTTGCAGGTTTTCACTAGTGATCTAATTTGCTTTTTGAGGCCAAGGAGGGAGTTTTTCCAATTTGGAGTTTGTTCCTTTTTACCCTTGGACAACAGTTCCTTCCATTTGTTGTAAAGTCTGTTGATAGAGGATGTCCACCAAACAGGATTGTGATTCCTTGAGGAGCATGCTTTAGTTCTATTGGGTATGGCTGAGTCCATGCAGTTGTACAGGTGCTTGTATACTGCATTGGTGTACTGTTCAGCATAGTCGTCTGCATCCTCTGAGGGAGGCGGTAGTGTGAAGCTACAGATACTCTCCCTTAGGATGTTGCAGTCAGCTTTTGAGAAGTTTTTTAGCTTGATTGTGGTTGGGAGGGTTAGGTGGCATAGAAACTTTGAATGAGACAGTCCGGTGATCTGATCTCCACCAGGGAAGAACATACTATGGGAGCGATGCAGCGGTTGCCCTTGTTGGTGGGAACCATGTCCAGAATGTTATCTCCTTTTCTCCTTTGGTGGGGGATGAGACAAGTTGGTCTATTGCATTAGAATTGATGAAGGCAATGAATCATTGTGAGAGTACATTATTGCAAGAATAGTTTACCCAATCTATGGTGGGGTAGTTGAAGTCACCAAGAATCAGGGTGTTAGGGGGTACCTTGATGGAGTCAAGTAGATCCAGGTAAGAGGAGTGGGTGTCCTGAGTCATGGAGTGGGGTATATAGCTAGCTATAACTTGGATGGGTGTCTTGCCAACTGTCAGCTGTACCTGGAGTAGTTCCAGTGCATCATGCTGGCAAACCAGTCTGGAGGTGTGCCTGTCCTTAATGAAAATAGAGACTACATCACCCTTAGTCTTCCTTACCTCATTTTGGGGTTGGAATGTGTGGAATGAGGTAAAGTCTTGTAAGGCAGGGGTGATCTCCACAGCCCTGAACCAAGTTTGAATGACTGCATAGACATCAGCATCTTCGACTGGGAGGAGGGCCTCCACTGAGTGCATTTTCAGGTTAAGGCTCCTAAATTTAAGCAGCATGACCTTCAATTTGCTTTTAGATAGATCTTTTATGTTAGAAGGTTTGTCTTTGGGACATTGCCTAAAAAGGCACAATGGGGGAGGCGAGAGCCTTGGCCAGGATCAGGAAACCCAGAGGTGATAGGTGAAGGCCATCTCTGGCAAATCTCAGTTATGAACAATCTCATTTATCAACAATGCCCAAGTGTGGTATTGTGACAAATGCTTTAGCCAAGTTGTGATATGCACTGTTTTACCCTCACTGCCATTGCCTTGGTGACCTTCTTGAGGAAATTAACTAGGTTTAGTAGGCCCGACCTTCCCTTAAGAAAGCCAAGCTGAAATGGGTCCAGTGTCTGTAGATTGCCAATGTTCTTGTTAATCATTTCCATGATAATTTGTTCCATGGCTTTGCATATTAGATTTGTCAGGCTCATGGGTCTGCAGCATGCCTCTCAACCTGTAAACATCAAAAATCTGGACAAAGGCCCACGAAAAATAGTTACGAGTCTGTATGCTGATTAGCATAACATTTGCATACATAATTATGTAACTACACCCACTCACATGGAATTGGGGGTACCAACTTTCAAACACAAACTGAAGAACAGACAACAAAAATATGGCACCAGTGTAGTAAATGGCTACCTTTTATTTTAAATGTCTAGCAATGATGTTCACTGGGAAGGGAGAAGATGATGAACCTTAGGATTTTCTTTTTGGTGACTTGCAGTATGTGAATTTTGTGGTAAAAGTAGGGCATTTAATGGCAGGCAATATTCAAATCTTAGCAAAATAATATTATAGTTTATTAGGTCCTCCAAAAGTCATTCTCCATGGCCTACTGATCAATGGCAAAGCTAGAGTTTGTTCTGCCCAGGGCTGTCTGAGTTTTCAGCCCTTCCCCCCTCACAAAATAAAGGTCAAATGCCCCCCCCATACAAAGCCCCCCCCCGCAGCCATTCCAATGTCCCAATACTTGGCTATTTTGCCCCATTTACCATAAACACTGTAATTTGGATTGCTTTTAAAACTTTTATTTTACATTTTATAGCACAAACACTAATAGACATCTGCTAAACAAAGCGATACAGTTTCACAATGAAAATAGACTAAGCATTTGAACTTCTCTGCCCTTGAAAGTAAACTCACATTCATTGAAACAGCATAAACCCACATTCAAAGAAAATGCATCTGGCCAGTGGCAGATAAAGATTACCAGTGGGCTGTTTCCAAATCATAGGCCCCTTGCATAAGAAACATACATTTTTTTCTTTGATGCACCTTCCTGATTGTATTAAATTATATTCCTTGTATAATGCAGCACACTTATTAGAGCGCATTTTAAATTTGTTTTAACATTTTCCAGTAAGCAATGAAACAAAATGCATGAACCAATAATGACAAAACTGCTCAATTCAGAACATGTCCATCATAAAGTCTACTCAAACTTCTACAATCCACCAGTATCAGTAAATATGCACAATTTCTGCAGAAGTAAAAGTCATTTAAATAATTCCACATTAAAGAGATCTGTAACTAATGAAGAGGTTGCTGCTAGCAAACAACTTTATATTTCATTGTTTCATCTAAAAATAAAGTGCCTGTTTCCCTTGAGGGATAAATAGCCTGTTACATTAAAAAATGATAAGCTACTAATATTGCAATAGGGAATGGATGGCAAACTGATAACAGGTTCATAGCTGCTAGGTATCTCTGCCAAAGAGGACATTCTCAGGACTGCAGCATCCACCCCTTTTAAAAGTACAACACAGTACAGTGTCAGCAATCCATCTACATACTGTGGGAGTAGAACTCACAGCCTTCTACATCAAATGCAAGTATTCTGTCTGTCCTGCTACTAACTCAAACAGACATAACCTAAGCAGCACTAAACTTCTCTCCGCCTGAGAAACTGTGCAGCACAAGAAATCTGGAAAAAGCCAATATTTATTGGGGGGGGGGGGCAAAAGCCCAAAACCAAGGACACATTTTAAACATTGCTTGTACAATCTTAGAAAAATTGCTAGAATAATTTTTGTTTTGTGTTACCATGTATTTCCTGAAAGATAGCCATTAAAGTTTCAGTCTTCCTATCATTTAGTGAATTAGTTCTTGGTTAAGGAAGGAAATTAATTATACTATGTAAATATGTTCCTATGGTCTAATTCACATCTGTCTTATTAAGGACAACCTCACTAGCTTATACTGTTTTGCTTTCTTAGCTTATAACTTATTCTCTTGCTAACCTCTCAGCCTTACTATTTACATCACATGCTTCGCCCTTCTCAATACACTTGATGTAATTGTACATACTACTATATCCTTGATACATTAGTTTAAATTTTTGTAATATGTTAAGTTGTAACTGTACGTACTTCTATATCACCAGTATCTTTGCTCACATTGTTTGTACTCATTTTATATTTTTGTATTATTTTGTGTGGAGCTTTTCTCCCTGGGCCTCTGCTGAAAACGGGCTCCAGCCCAGCCAGACACTCCCGTAAACAAATGTTAAATAAATACATAAAAATAGTTTGAGATTGCATTGGTTTGGACACGTGCCGAGAAGAGATGCTGGGTGTAATGGGAAAAGGATGCTAAGGATGGAGCTGTCAGGTAAGAGGAAAAGAGGAAGGTCTAAGATAAGGTTTATGGATGTGGTGAGAGAGGACATGCAGATGGTTGGTGTGACACAGCAAGATACAGAGGACAGGAAGAAATGGAAACAGTTGATCCACTGTGGTGACCCTCTAATGGGAATAGCAAAAAGAAGGAAAAAGAGAAGAAGAAGATCTCACTAAATCTAGAAAACCACAAATTTGGGTCTATATTAAATATTAGAACACTTAAACATTCGAATCACTAAACATCGAACTTTAGTGATGGAATGTTCAAACGTTGGAATATTTTAAAAAAATTAAAAAAAAATAATAAAACAAAAAAAAAAGAAAATAAAGGACGTAAGCAGGGGGGCAAGCCCCCCTGCACCCCCACACCCACCGTTATTTAAATATACCAACAATGAGATCACGCTACAGTGTAGGAAATGGACATTTTTCCATTTCCGTACTGTAGTGCACTGAAGTGCGACCTCGGAGTTGGTATATTTAAGTAGGGGTGGGGGGTGCCCCCTCCTTAAACCCTTTACTTTTTTTTTAAAGATATTTGAACGTTTAAGCGTTCGATCACTAAAGCTTCTTTCTTGCCTTTCCTGTAAGTAGTCTAGTCCAGATACAGATTTGCTGTATCCAGGACTATTTGTAAGCTTTTGAGTGACCAAGCCTTTCTGTGTTGGAGCGAAGCCTTCTAGCTTAATTTTCTTTCTTAAAACTAGTCAGTTTTTTTAGTTTCAGCACTCAAGTCTGTTTCTTTGAGCTCAGCACTTGTTCAGAACTCTTTGCAAGCACTAAATAAGCTACAAATTACTACAGCACTCAACTTTCTTCACTTGTCTAGAGGAAAACAGTTTTAGTACTAAATAAATAAGCACCTATCCAGGCATATCAAAGGGTCAGCTCCCAGTGCTTTCACCTGTCTTCCTGATGAATATGGGCATCTTGGGGCAATGCAGCAATTGCCTCATGCACAGAGACAACCCTCTCCTCCTACCATCCAACACTACAACCTGTGAGAGATGCACTTATATAGCTCTCTTCACCCAAGACTGGACTAGACAGTCAAGAGGATAAGGTAAACACTTGCACCACACCACACTCATCACATAGTCTCTCAAAACCTACACTACCAAAACACACACCTACTTTCGCACAGGCTCTCAGTAAAAACCTGACCAAGCAACAGGGACCTCCAAAGCAGAAATTCAAGCAAACTCCATCCCCCAACACAACCCAAATGACACATAGCCCACAAACTCAGTGTGCCACTCAACCACAGCCCATAAGGCATAACAACATACCCAACACTCTAGTCATAGGTGACTCTATAGTCAGGCACACTGATGTTCCACTCACCAGGCTAAACAAGGAGAAAGTTACTGTCAGCTGCCTGTCGGGTGCCACGATCTGCCACATAACGCATGCATTCAGGTCACTCCACAACAACTACAAATATGACTCTGTCATTTGTCCATGTTGGTGTGAATGACCTGAGATGTACCTCCCTGGACTACATGAAAAGGGACATGGAGGAGCTCTCCGATCTTGTAGCCCAGGCAGGTAAAACCCTAGCCCTGAGTAGCATCCTGCCATCACCCAGAATGATACCACAGTACAAGGACAAAATGATTGACTTCAATAATTGGCTAAGCTTCTGGTGTCATTCTAAGGGGATCCAGTATCTGTCTGCCTGGGATGACATAATCAACAAACCACGATGCTTTGCCAGAGATGGCCTGCATCTGTCACCCCTGGGATTCCTGATACTGGATAAGGCTCTAGCCACCCCTATAGTGCCTTGCACTATATTGCAACTTTTATTGGCGTTACCTGGATGCAGTGTATCTTTTGGACAGGGCCTGAGACAGTGGTGACAGAATGTATAGCTTACATTAACAGCACCACAGACTTTTGAGGTTTACCCATTGTATTAGATGGGATAAAATACAATATTTGGATAATACTATCTACAAAGTAGTGGAAGACAGGAAGTTTAAATCTACCATACACAGTAAGGACACTTTCTCTAATGCCTATTTATATTCACTAGCCTACACCCTTTTAGTCAAAAAAGAAGTATTCTGAAAGCTGTAGAAAATCTTCATGTGGCAAGTGATCACATGCTTCCTGTTTCACCTGTTTCTCATTAATTTGTTAGACTCATTGTTACATCATGCTGTGACATTACCACTATAGGATCTTCTACACTAAATCCTTCACTTCTCATGTAATCCATAACTTTAGTTTCTCTTTCTTAAATTTCCCCATTACTAATCCTCTTTTCTACTTTCCCATTTTGTTTTCTTATTTTTTTGTATTGTGAAATTTTGTACAGCCATATGCCTTTGCCTGTATTTTTTTGCAACTATCTTTATAGGATCATAGGACTTTAACTAGGCTCTTGGTCCTGAGGCCCTTATAAGCCTAGCCAAGAGTTTAACCCATGTTTAGACAAGTCAGTACCCAAAGCCCCTGTCCAGCAGGAACACTAGCACTATTCATGACTACTGTAGTTTGTGTGCCTTAACTTTTGTTGATTTTATTACTAATTTTATATTCTTATTTTTATTTTTTTATTTCTTTATTATCAACATGTGTCATTGTTATGTTTTGTTGTGGAGCTTTTCTCCCCGGGCCTCTACTGAAAATGGAAATATATCCAGCTAGACTAGCCCGGTCAACAAATGTAAAATAAATAAATAAAATAAAAATAAAACACAGGTGTAATCCCAGGGGTGTATTTTCTGTTTCCCATCCAGTTTTCCAAATTGCGCTTAAAAAGGGATAATGAGGTACTTTGCTTGATGTAGAGAAGGAGTGTGTTCCACAGATGGGGGAGTCTCTGGGACATGAATCTGTCCTGCCAACAAGTCCTACTGATATCACAGACTAGTTTGAGGTCAGTTGTACGGGTTGAGTTGAGCTTGACTTGTGGATATGCAGCAGTCCCATCAAGGCAGGGTCTGAGATTGCTTTATATGCCAGACAGAGGTCGCTCCTGAGGAGTCTGTATTAAACTGAGTAGAGGGACAGGGCTTTTAGCCTATTTGTGTAGAGTAGATGTTTGAGGCCCTGGATTCTCCTGGTGAGGAACCTCTGTGGTATTTCCAGCTGCTGCATGTGCTTTGTGAGGTACATGCAGAAGGGGGCATTGTGCTCAATAATTGGCCTTATAAGGGAAGAATACAGGGATGTTATGATCTCTTTGTCCCTGGATGAGATACACTTACTTATGAGGTGGGCCATGTAGAAAGCTTTCCGTACAACGAAAGCAACATGATGGTCAAAAGTCAGGTTGCTATCAACCTAGGTGCCCAAATCCATTACTACTGATTGTGCAATTAAAGCATTGTTATTAATGTGATAATATGTGGGACGTCACTCTCCCCAAAGGGGATGATCAGCTTTTTTTGGCATTCAGCATGAAGCCATGTTTCTGGCACCTGTCATTTGTTTGGATGAGAACCTCTTTTAACTTGGAATTATGGACAAAGGAAAAATAATTAGGGAAAATATTGCATATTAGGTACTGTTATTGGGTGCTATTAACTCAAAATAATTTGCAAATTCAGGAGGGTGAAACAAAAGTTTGAGAAAAAATTAGATGTGCTGCCCTGAATTTAGGAGATCTGAGAGGTGGTGCATGTCTGCATGTTTATTGAGTCTTTATGATTTATGAGTGAAAATTAATTACTTTTTGGTTTCAACAAATTAAATACATACATACATACATACATAAGTACATACATACACACACACACACACACACACACACACACACACACACACACACACACACACACACACACACACACACACAGAATATTTAGCAGTAAGGCTTCAAAAACAGGATGGTGGAGGCTTACTAATGGTATTCAGTATCTTCACAGAAACCCAGCTGTGATTCCCCACTGCTAGCACTCTTTTTGTGTTGTAAATAGTAGTTATGGTAGATAAAAGCTAAAATGGTGTGCTAATAGCTTGTGTTTGTAATGCACAGGGACCAGTTTGCACACATTTGAAGATCACCACTTGTGAATATTCTTCTTTGTCATTTAATGCAATTACTTACTAAAACTGAGGTGTATGTTGAGACAAATTTGTGTATGAATATGTTTTGTGAGTAAATGACTGATTTTTAGTATATAAGTCTTTGCATAATTTCTAAATACTGATGTAATAAAAGTTGCTTCAGGCTTCAGTCTTATGGAGAATGTGAATGATTTGGGCATAACTATGAACTGCCCATATTTTTGCAGCATGTCCATATATCTGACTCATATTTTTGGTTTGTTCATAAAATTTGTGGTTTTCGAGCAAATCAATAAGGACTGAAGTCATTAATTAATGATATACAATTGAGTTCCTTGACATCATATCCTTCATAAAATGCTAAAATAACGAAGGGACAAGGGCTCAAAACAATAGGTATACAATTTAAATATTGCTCTGACAATTTTAAAAAGTTACGACACTAACATATATTTGCAGTATCTACCTAAAATGGCTATTCTATAAGTATGAAAGGAAGCTTGTAAGCAATACTCATTACTGTAATGTTACAATTAGTGCTACATTAAATTCCATGTCATATGATACAAATTTCCTACAAAGATATTCAGCATTAGTTTTGAAACCACCGCATGTAAAGACGTCAGGGATCAGTCTTGGGACCACTGCTGTTTGAGATATACTTCTCCGAGGTACAAGCCAAAACCAGAGGTATATGGCTGACCAGTTTTGCAAATGGCTGCAAGCTGGGCACTGTCATCAACTCCCCTAGTGATGTAGGCATACTACAAGAGGGTCTCACCAAGACAGATGATTGGTGCCAGAAACACGGCCTCAAACTTAACACCAACAATGCATCATCCTCCCTTGTGGGGAGAGTGACATCTCCACAAATTTTCACAGTAATAACTTCCTAAGCACTGAAGCAATTGTGAAGGACCTGGGCACCCAAATTGACAGCAATCTAACTTTTGAACACAATGTTGCCTCCATTGTACAGAGAGCTTTCTACGTGGCTGACCTCATTAGTAAGGGTATTTCTTTCAGGAATAAGGAATTCATAACTTCCCTGTATTCCTCCCTTATCAGGCCCATCACGGAGTAGAATGGGGAATGTAACTCATGAAGTACCTGCAGCAGCTGGAGAGACCACAGAGGTCCCTGACCAGAAGAATACAGGGCTTCAAAAATTTATCCTACAGGGATAAGCTAAAAGCCCTGTCCCTCTTCTCCATCACATACAGACTCCTCAGAGGTGACCTATGTCTAGCATACAGAGCAATCTCGGACTCCACCTTGATGAAATTGCTGCATATCCACAGCCAAATTCCACTCATGTGACCAGCATGCAAAACCTCAGCATGGTCTGCAACATCAATAAGACTTGCTGGCACGACAGATTTGTCTTCCAGAGACTCCCTCATCTGTGGAATAGACTCCCTCTCCATGTCAAGCAGAGTACTTTAGTATCCCATTTTAAGACGAACATGGATGACTGGAATGGGAAATAGAAAATTACACCCCTGGGATTCCACGTGTGTCCCTGCTAGACAGGACCATCAGGTGCAGACTTGTGGGCACATGGGCTAATTTATTGGCTAGGCTTATAAAGGCCTCAGGGCGAGTAGACTAGTAACTTGATACAATCCTATCATTCCACTGTAATGGATTGTGATTATATTACTTTAGGTGCTAGCCACAGAGCTGAGAATTTTTATTATTTATTTATTTATTTTACATTTGTTGACCAGGATAGTCCGACTGGATACATGTCCATTTTCAGCGGAGACCTGGGAAGAAAAGCTCCAACGGATGTAACATACACATTTAACACAATTTACAGATAAAACAAGAGTCATAATAACATTGTACAAACAAAACACACTTTACAGTCACAGTTAAATGTATACAGTCTAACAAACTTCTGATCTGGCTTAACAAATAACAAGTTATTAGGGTTCCATTTACAAACACAGTATAAGTACCCTAATATGAATAACGATTTTGTCTGGCTTGGAGCAGGGACGTATCCAGTGAGACTTGAAATACTCATTGAGATTTTTTTTAAAGGAGATAGGGTGGTATCTAGGGTAAAGTTAGCAGGAAGTGAGTTCCAAATTTTGCCAACAGAGTTGGCGAACAGGAGTCACCTGCTGTATTATTGGATTTGATGGTTTGCACTACCAGTTTATTAGATGAGCAGAGTGATCTGGAGTTGGAGTGAAGTTGGATGATGTTTTTCAGTGCAGGTGTATTTTCTGGTTGGTTGAGTGCTTTGTGAGCCACAATAAGTTGATTATACTGAATCTGCCTGGGTAGCTCTATCCTTCCGAGATATTTTAGATTTTTATAATGATGTGTTCTGTAAGGGAGACCAGTGGCAAATCTAGCAATGTTATTATAGCAGCTTGAGAGTTTAAGATCAGTTTTATTTAGGTTGGCAAGTAAAGGGAAAGCATAGAAGAGGGTAGATAGTACATGGGAGTGGGCAATGGCAGTCCAAGCAGGTGGGGTAAGGAATAGCTTTAGCCTATATAGTGAGCCCATTGTTCTGTTAATGATTTTGATAGTTTTGTTGATGTGCACATTGAACTTAAGATTATCTACAATAAATCCTAGGAGTTTTGTATGGGCATCTGGTGAGATTATGGTACCATTATTGGACTTAATGGAGAGTGTTAGCACCATGGATCTTTGGGTGTGGGAGAAAAGTAGGAGCTTTGTTTTGTTAGGATTTAGAATCAGACAGCGAGAGGCAAGTCAGTTCTATACTAGGTTAAAAGTACTTTGAGTTATTGTTAGCAGCTTTGTTTGTGAGGTGCCAGTACAGATCAACGTTGAGTCGCCTGCATACAGTGTGGAGGTCATTAATAAAAATAGAAAACAGAAGTGGACCCAGAATAGACCCCTGGGGGATACCTGGGGTGTTAGGTAGGAGGTTTGAGAGGTTGTTTTGCCATAAGACAGATTGTTGTCTATTGTACAGGTAGGATTCCAACCACTGGAGAGAGTGATTGCATAGAGACATTGTTGCCAGGGTGTTAATGAGAAGATGGTGGTTAACCATATCCAAAGCCTTGGACAGGTGCAAGAAAAGAGCTGAGGATAGCTTGTTGTTGTTCCTGTTATAGTTTATTGCATTTGAGAAGGTGAGGAGAGCTGTGGTAGTACTATGATTTGGCCTGAAGTCATGCTGAGAGTTAGCCAGAAGGTTGTTTTAGGTTAGAAAGTACAGAAGTTGTTTGGACACATTTTTCCATAGTTTTTGACAGAGATGACAGGATGGCTATGGCTATGGGTATGTAATTAGATAATTCAGTAGAGTTGCCACCTTTATGGAGGGGTATGACATGAGATATTTTCCAGATATTGAGAAGAGAGGCTTCTGATATGAACCGGTTAATTAGAATGGAAAAGGGGTATGCTATGGTATCAGCAGCTTGATGAAAATATTAAGCAGGGAGAAGGTCAGTAGCTAGGGTAGTAGGTTTTAATTTTTTGAACAGTGAATGAAAGATGTAGAGACTGGTTGGAAGCTAAAGGTGGGCTGGGTACTGAGAGTGTTGTCCAGTGGGTTAGAGGAGTTAAAGGGCAATTGACTAGTGAGGGCTTGAATAGTTTCAGTAAAGAAATTATTAAAGTTGTTAGCAATATCCACTGGCAGTTTATTAGTAGAGGCTGAGAGAGGTGGAGTGGTGGTTTGACCTAGGTGCAGTAATTTATTTATCCCTGCCCAGAATATTTGGGGGTTATTTTGGTTTCCTTGTTAGAGATGGAAGTAGTAGTTTTTTTTATCTAATAGAATGTATCATTTAGTCTCATTTCTTAGTTGTCTAAATTTGGTTTCATTTAGAGGGTCTTTTGTAGCACACCATGTTGCCAATGCTTTGTTTCAGACTATGATTTTTGATTTGGTTTCTTTAGAGAGCCACGGTGCAGCATTTGTCTTTACCCTAGTAGAACGAGTGGGAGCATGAAAATTGAGGATGGTGAGGAATTTATTGTTAAAGTAGGCAACAGCTTTGTGTAGGGGCAAGTGTTTTAGGGCAGAACAGTTGCATATCTTAAGTTCATCCTGGAACTTACTAGGATTAAAGCATTTATTATTTCTTATTGTTCTATACATCGGCTGATGGGAGTTGTTTGATATGTGCTTGCAGATAAAGGTGAGAAAGTGATCACTGAGGTCATGGGGGATGGCCCCCGATGTAAACATTTGGGGTTGGCTATTGATTAGTATCCAGTCATGTATACCATCCTTTTGGTTATGTTTCCCTATCCTGATGGGGGTGGATATGATCTGTGTGAATCCATACAGGTTTACATGAGTGGTAGGAGATTGAGAGGAACAAGTATTCCAATCAATGTTAAGATCTCCAAGTACAATGGTTTCTTGTGGGTAGCTATTAGCTAACCAATGGAGGATGTCTTCGAGGGTATTAGTATTATTCCCTGGTGGAATGTACACACAGACTATATTCATACATTTTTTTTGTTAATTTGGAACTTGGTAGCAATTATTTCTGCTTTATTAACCTGGGGTGGTTGAATGGGGACTGTGGTAACATTTAGTGTAGATTTGAAGAGTACAGCTACCCCCCTTCCTAGTAGAATGATCAAGTCTAAGTATATTATACCCAGGTGGTACAATTTCATTATCTGGAGTTGATGGTTTCAGCCAGGTTTCAGTTAGACATAAAATATCAGGGAATGGACTTGTAGGAGGGTGTGTAGATTAGGTTCTTTGTTATTTATGCTACGAATATTTAGATGGCAGACCAGGAGGGAGTTGGGGGACTTGTTAATAGATAGTGATTCATTTGGGTTAGTTGCAAATGAAGTTGCACTATGTAGGGTGGCAGGGCCAGGGTTTGGGTGAATATCTCCATCCATTGCGAGGTTATAACCTGTAGTTTCTATAAGCTTCAGGATTTTGGTTATAAGTTTTTGACAGTGTTTAGATTTTGTGCTGATATATCTCTGTGTAATAGGCTGATAGTGTTCTAGCGGTTAAGGAGTTAGTTATAGTAGTAACCAGTGGGTAGCCTGTCATGTTCGATACATCTGGTATGGTTTGAGATTTTGGGTGATAAAATCCTAGGTAAGGCTGATTTTTATAAGTGGAGAGGAAATATGGAGTTAACAAGAGGGATAGCAGAGAGAATAGTGACATTGCTTTGGATGGTAACATATTTGGGGATAGGTTAGTGTTACTGGTTTAGGGCCCTAAGGATCTTGTGGTAGGATATTAACTACTGGGAGGAGGGGTGGAAGCTGGAATAGTGTAAGCAGTACAGTAATGATTGGTTCAGATAGGAGAAAATGGAGGGGTGAGTGTGGGATGGGTTAACTGAGTAGAGGAGTATTGAATGGTTCAGCTGGAGGGGGGTTTGCTATTGTGGCTATAAAGCTAGCCACAGTGGGGGCAGGTGGAATTTGGGGGCAGGGAGAAGTGCAGAGCACGCTCGAGCACAGGGAGGGCAATCTAAGCAGGGCTTAACCAAACACAAGGAACCTGCAATCAAAGATAAGTATGTTTTCAACTGGAATCTATGTCTGAGTGTTAGAGAGCCAGAAAGGTACAAGGTATACCTGTTACCTGTAAGAATTCAATTTATGCTTAATTTATGAGTGACTTGCTTGGCTAGAATCACTTGCATTAGAAGCTGAAGTTAAGTACAAACTTGCAGTACTGTATTTTATTTTTCTGTTAAGTGCAAACTTGCAGTTTTAAAAGTACTGTATTTTATTTTTCTGTTATGAAAAGTGTGCTGTGTGTCTCTCTGCAGTAAGAGGGGGTTGCAGTTTTTTCACTTCTTATTTGATATTTAACTCTTAGCCCAGAGGGTTTCCTCTGTACTTTAAGTGCTAGCCACAGAGCCAAGAATTCAATTTATGCTCATTTTCTGAGTGACTTGCTTGGCTACAATCACCTGCATTAGAAGCTGAAGTTAAGTGCAGACTTGCAGTAATATATTTTATTTTTCTGTTAAGTTCAAACTTGCAGTTTAAAAGTACTGTAGTTTATTTTTCTGTTCTGAATAGTGTGCTGTGCGTCTCTCTGCAGTTAGTTGCCCACCCACCCTCACTGTTCTTGGCTTGGTGGTAATGTTGGTGGCTCTGGAATTGCCCGCCCCTCCTGTAAATCATTATTTGAACACTCATCCTGGGTCCATCTCATTTGCTCACTTAACCAAGTACAGTGTGATCATATTCTGAGTCTAGTGTTCACTCTACTTAATACAGAGAGAAGATTTGAGAAGGCCAACCCACTTAGGTTCTTCCTTCTTCTCTCCAGTTCTTCCTTCCTCTTTCCATGCACTTTACAAGCAAACAAAAAAAATAAATACAAAAATTGCACATTATTCATCTGCTTTTACTGTATTTGTGTCATCATCTTCTTTCGGCTGTTCCCGTTAGGGGTCACCACAGTGGATCATCTGTTTCCATTTCTTCCTGTCCTCTGCATCTTGCTCTGTCACACAAACCACCTTCATGTCCTCTCTCACCACATCCATAAACCTTATCTTAGGCCTTCCTCTTTTCCTGTTACCTGGTAGCTTCATCCTTAGCATTTTTTTCCAATATACTCAGCATCCCTCCTCAGCACATGTACAAACCAACCTAATCTTGCCTCTCTGGCTTTTGTCTCCAAACCTTTGGACCTGGGCTGACCCTCTAATATACTTATTCCTAATCCTATCCACCCTCTTCACACCCTCAATGCAAATCTTAACATCTTTAACTCTGCCACATCCAGCTCTAACTCCTGCCTTTGTGTCAATGCCACTGTCTCCAACCCATATAACATAGCTGGTCTTACTATCCTCTTGTAGACCTTCCCTTTCACTCTTACTGGCACTTGTCTGTCACAAATCACTACTGATACTCTTCTCCACCCACTCCATCCTGACTGTACTCTTTTCTTCACCTCTCTTCCACACTCATCATTACTCTGAACTATTGATCCCGAGTAGTTAAACTCATCCACCTTCACCAGCTCTACTCCTTGCATCCTCACCATTCCTCTATCCTTCCTCTCATTCACACACATTCTGCCTTAGTCCTGCTGACCTTCATTCCTCTCTTCTCTAGAGCATATCTCCATCTCTCCAGGGTCTCCTCCACCTGTTCCCTACTCTCACTACAGATCACAAAATCACCGAACCCACAGACATTGCCAACATACTGGCAGACAGGTTCAGTGCAAACTTCACCCCCCCCAAAAGGAGAGATAAATATCCCAGCGGAATGTAGCCCCCCCAGCATCTCAAATGCGCAGGTAAAAACTGCTCTCTCTAAAGCTAAGAACACAGCATCCATGGGACCGGATGGTGTCCCCGGCTGTGTGCTACACGAACTCAATGAGGAACTAAACCCACACATAAGGCTGCTGTTTAATCTTAGCCTTACCACAGGATACGTGCCCAAGGAGTGGCGTACGGCAACTGTGGTCCCACTTCACAAAGGCGGTGCCTCTACGGACCCTGGAAATTACCGACCCATAAGCTTAACAAGCCTGATCTGCAAAGCTATGGAGAGGATCATAATGGAACTCATAAATAATGACATTGGGGACCTACAGACATTGGATCCGACCCAGTTTGGCTTTGTCAAGGGCAGATCATGCCTTTTGAACTTGGTCGACTTTTTCAAAACAGTCACCAAGGCTATTGATGAGGGAAAGGAAGTTCATACAGCCTACCTCGACCTTGGGAAAGCTTTCGACACAATACCCCACTCGGGTATCATTGAAAAACTTACCAGCTTAAATATAAACCCATATGTCACAAGATGGGTTGCGAACTGGCTAAAGGACAGAACACACAGGGTTAGAGTTGCTGGCGCCATGTCAGACTCCAAGCCGGTCACAAGTGGTGTCCCACAGGGTTCAGTCCTGGGCCCCCTATTGTTCGGCATCTACTTCTCAGAAGTACAGGCAAACATAGGAGGACTATGGCTGACAAAATTTGCAGATGACTGCAAACTGGGCGCTATAGTTGAAAATACATCAGACACAGATATCCTTCAGAAGGGTCTCACGGAAACGGATAGCTGGTGTCAGAGCAGTTGGTTGGAGCAGTTGGAGATTCACCACGAGTTGGATCCTGATAGTGTTTGTTCATGGAAGCTTGGTTGTTTCATATTTGATCACCCAAAGTTTTCTTGTTTTCACAAGGTTTGAAAGTAACTGACGACCATAACTGACGACCATAACGAATTTCAGTTTGGACTCTGTGATGAAATGAAGGTATTGTTTTTTGGTCCGGGACATGGTTTATTTTTAAATTTCAGCATTTTTTATGGTTTGGCCGTAATTTCGGACTCTAGTGTTTGGGAATTATATTCTACAACAAGGATGTCGTCGATTTATATTGGAGCTCTACGTGGAAATTTGGGCCCAATTACATTCAGCATATCCCTGGATTAAGCATTTGTATTTAGTTGTTCGTTTGCGAACACTGAACACTTCAAATTGATTTGGACTGTGGACTATCTTTTGGTTAAGTAGTATTAAGTAATTTGATATAATGTTCAGCAATTAGACAGTTTACTTATGTGTGCTACTTATATGTGTCATTATGGAACACTGAGCATTGAAAGGTAACCATATTTGTGGCGTTTGCATTACAACTTTGCGAAGGCGTTTTAGCCTGGGTTTAATGATATCTAGTTAGGAACTTGAAATATTATGGTGTAACCAAGTTACATGTTTTTTACGTATTTCTTGGTTTTTTATGTTGCCCTTACCGGGG
>NC_056734.1:95117147-95133162 GCF_019279795.1 Protopterus annectens
AGTCTAAGTATATTATACCCAGGCCATTTCCGATTTCATTATCTAGATTTGATGGTTTCAGCCAGGTTTCCCAGTTGAATGCCAAAATATCAGGGGAATGGACTTGTAGGAGGTGTGTAGATTAGGTTCTTTTGTTATTTATGCTACTTAATATTTAGATGGCTAAGACCAGGAGGGAGTGTGAGGGAACTTGTTAATAGATAGTGATTCTTTGATTATTTGCACAAATGAAGTTGCACTATGTAGGGTGGCAGGGCCAGGGTTTGGGTGAATATCTCCATCCATTGCGAGGTTATAACCTGTAGTTTCTATAAGCTTCAGGATTCTGGTTATAAGTTTTTGACAGTGTTTAGATTTTGCGCTGATATATCTCTGTGTAATAGGCTGATAGTGTTCTAGCGGTTAAGGAGTTAGTTATAGTAGTAACCAGTGGGTAGCCTGTCATGTTCGATACATCTGGTATGGTTTGAGATTTTGGGTGATAAAATCCTAGGTAAGGCTGATTTTTATAAGTGGAGAGGAAATATGGAGTTAACAAGAGGGATAGCAGAGAGAATAGTGACATTGCTTTGGATGGTAACATATTTGGGGATAGGTTAGTGTTACTGGTTTAGGGCCCTAAGGATCTTGGGGTAGGATATTAACTACTGGGAGGAGGGGAGGAAGCTGGAATAGTGTAAGCAGTACAGTAATGATTGGTTCAGATAGGAGTAAATGGAGGGGTGAGTGTGGGATGGGTTAACTGAGTAGAGGAGTATTGAATGGTTCAGCTGGAGGGGGGTGTGCTATTGTGGCTATAAAGCTAGCCACAGTGGGGGCGGGTGGAATTTGGGGGCAGGGAGAAGTGCAGAGCACGCTCGAGCACAGGGAGGGCAATCTAAGCAGGGCTTAACCAAACACAAGGAACGTGCAATCAAAGATAAGTATGTTTTCAACTGGAATCTATGTCTGAGTGTTAGAGAGCCAGAAAGGTACAAGGTATACCTGTTACCTGTAAGAATTCAATTTATGCTTAATTTATGAGTGACTTCCTTGGCTAGAAGCACTTGCATTAGAAGCTGAAGTTAAGTACAAACTTGCAGTACTGTATTTTATTTTTCTGTTAAGTGCAAACTTGCAGTTTTAAAAGTACTGTATTTTATTTTTCTGTTATGAAAAGTGTGCTGTGTGTCTCTCTGCAGTAAGAGGGAGTTGCAGTTTTTTCACTTCTTATTTGATATTTAACTCTTAGCCCAGAGGGTTTCCTCTGTACTTTAAGTGCTAGCCACAGAGCCAAGAATTCAATTTATGATCATTTTCTGAGTGACTTGCTTGGCTACAATCACCTGCATTAGAAGCTGAAATTAAGTGCAGACTTGCAGTAATATATTTTATTTTTCTGTTAAGTTCAAACTTGCAGTTTAAAAGTACTGTAGTTTATTTTTCTGTTCTGAATAGTGTGCTGTGCGTCTCTCTGCAGTTAGTTGCCCACCCACCCTCACTGTTCTTGGCTTGGTGGTAATGTTGGTGGCTCTGGAATTGCCCGCCCCTCCTGTAAATCATTATTTGAACACTCATCCTGGGTCCATCTCATTTGCTCACTTAACCAAGTACAGTGTGATCATATTCTGAGTCTAGTGTTCACTCTACTTAATACAGAGAGAAGATTTGAGAAGGCCAACCCACTTAGGTTCTTCCTTCTTCTCTCCAGTTCTTCCTTCCTCTTTCCGTGCACTTTACAAGCAAACAAAAAAACTAAATACAAAAATTGCACATTATTCATCTGCTTTTACTGTATTTGTGTCATCATCTTCTTTTGGCTGTTCCCGTTAGGGGTCGCCACAGAGGATCATCTGTTTCTATTTCTTCCTGTCCTCTGCATCTTGCTTTGTCACACCAACCACCTTCATATCCTCTCTCACCACATCCCTAAACCTTATCTTAGGCCTTCCTCTTTTCCTGTTACCTGGTAGCTTCATCCTTAGCATCTTTTTTCCAATATACTCAGCATCCCTCCTCAGCACATGTACAAACCAACCTAATCTTGCCTCTCTGGCTTTTGTCTCCAAACCTTTGGACCTGGGCTGACCCTCTAATATACTTATTCCTAATCCTATCCACCCTCTTCACACCCCCAATGCAAATCTTAACATCTTTAACTCTGCCACATCCAGCTCTAACTCCTGCATTTGTGTCAATGCCACTGTCTCCAACCCATATAACATAGCTGGTCTTACTATCCTCTTGTAGACCTTCCCTTTCACTCTTACTGGCACTTATCTGTCACAAATCACTACTGATACTCTTCTCCACCCACTCCATCCTGACTGTACTCTCTTCTTCACCTCTCTTCCACACTCATCATTACTCTGAACTATTGATCCCGAGTAGTTAAACTCATCCACCTTCACCAGCTCTACTCCTTGCATCCTCACCATTCCTCTATCCTTTCTCTCATTCACACACATTCTGCCTTAGTCCTGCTGACCTTCATTCCTCTCTTCTCTAGAGCATATCTCCATCTCTCCAGGGTCTCCTCCACCTGTTCCCTACTCTCACTACAGATCACAAAATCACCAAACCCACAGACATTGCCAACATACTGGCAGACAGGTTCAGTGCAAACTTCACCCCCCCCCAAAAGGAGAGATAAATATCCCAGCGGAACGTAGCCCCCCCAGCATCTCAAATGCGCAGGTAAAAACTGCTCTCTCTAAAGCTAAGAACACAGCATCCATGGGACCGGATGGTGTCCCCGGCTGTGTGCTACACGAACTCAATGAGGAACTAAACCTGCACATAAGGCTGCTGTTTAATCTTAGCCTTACCACAGGATACGTGCCCAAGGAGTGGCGTACGGCAACTGTGGTCCCACTTCACAAAGGCGGTGCCTCTACGGACCCTGGAAATTACCGACCCATAAGCTTAACAAGCCTGATCTGCAAAGCTATGGAGAGGATCATAATGGAACTCATAAATAATGACATTGGGGACCTACAGACATTGGATCTGACCCAGTTTGGCTTTGTCAAGGGCAGATCATGCCTTTTGAACCTGGTCGACTTTTTCAAAACAGTCACCAAGGCTATTGATGAGGGAAAGGCAGTTCATACAGCCTACCTCGACCTTGCGAAAGCTTTCAACACAATACCCCACTCGGGTATCATTGAAAAACTTACCAGCTTAAATATAAACCCATATGTCACAAGATGGGTTGCGAACTGGCTAAAGGACAGAACACACAGGGTTAGAGTTGCTGGCGCCATGTCAAACTCCAAGCCGGTCACAAGTGGTGTCCCACATGGTTCAGTCCTGGGCACCCTATTGTTCGGCATCTACTTCTCAGAAGTACAGGCAAACATAGGAGGACTATGGCTGACAAAATTTGCAGATGACTGCAAACTGGGCGCTATAGTTGAAAATACATCAGACACAGATATCCTTCAGAAGGGTCTCACGGAAATGGATAGCTGGTGTCAGAGCCATGGCCTGAAGTTAAACGCCAAAAAATGTGTAGTCATACCCTTCGGGAAAAACAAGGTATCCCCAAGCTACCATATAGGAGGAAATCCACTAAGCACTGAAGAGGTTATCAGGGACCTGGGGACCCAGGTTGACAGTAACCTTTCTTTTGACACTCATGTTGCCAAAGTGGTTAGAAAGACCTTCTACATTGCCCATCTGATCATGAAGGGATTCACATCCAGATCAAGAGAGGTCATTGTCCCCCTGTACTCTTCACTTATCTGACCAATGATTGAGTACAATGCCCCATTCAGAATGTATCTCACCCGACACCTGCAGCAATTGGAAAGACCCCAAAAGTTCCTCACCAAAAGGATAATAGGACTCAAAAATATGTCCTATGCTGCCAGACTGAAGAACCTCCAGCTTTACTCAGTCACATACCGTCTTCTCAGAGGTGACCTGTGCCTGACATACAAGGCCATGTCCAACCCCGAGTTAATGGACATGCTCCACCTCAAAAAATCCAAATCCACCAGAATCACTAGAGCAAGCGACTTAAACCTCAACACGGATATAAATAGGACATGCTGGAGGGATAGATTCATCTCCCAGAGACTCCCTATGCTGTGGAATAAAATCCCATCCATGTAAGACAGAGCACCTCGCTGGCTCTGTTCAAAAAGAATCTTGACCAGTGGATGGGAGATCGTAGGTTTACCCCGGGAATCATCTCTCTGTCACTGCTGGATAGAGGCACGGCAAACTAATGGGAACAGTATTCATCAGACATAAGTGGTGGTGCAAACCACAAAACTTTGGGCTAGGCTTATAAATGCCTCAGGGCAGATAGCCTAGTATAAACCTATGAACCTATGAACAATGTCATCTGCAAACATCATAGTCCATGGGGACTCCTGTCTGATCTCGTCTGTCAACCTGTCCATCACCATTGCAAATAAAAAAGGGCTCAGAGCTGATGCTTGATGTAATCCCACCTCCACCTTAAACGCATCCATCACTCCCACTGCAGACCTCACTGCTGTCACAGTACCCTCGTACATATCCTGTAACACTCATACATACTTCTCTGACACTCCCGGCGTCCTCATACAATACCACAACTCCTCTCTAGGCACCCTGTCATATGCTTTCTCTAAGTCTACAAAAACACAATGCAACTCCATCTGACCTTCTCTGTACTTTTCCATCAACACTCTCAGAGCAAACATTGCATCTGTAGTGCTCTTTCCTGGCATGAATCCATACTGCTGATCACGTCCCTTCTTAACATAGCTTCCACTACTCTTTCCCATAACTTCATGCTGTGACTGATCAATTTAATTCCTCTGTAGTTAATACAACTATGCACATCACCCTTATTCTTAAAAATCAGTACCAAAACACTTTTTCTCCATTCCTCAGGCATCCTCTCACTTTCTAAGGTTTCATTAAACAATCTGGTTAAAAACTTCACTGCTATTTCACCTAACCACCTCCATGCTTCCACAGGTATGTCATCTGGACCAACAGCCTTTGCATTCTTCATCCTCTTCATAGCTATCCTTACTTCCTCCTTGCTAATCCATTGCACTTCATGATTCACTATCCCCACATCATCCAACCTTCTCTCCCTCTCATTCTCTTCATTCATCAGCCCCTCAAAGTATTCTTTCCATCTGCTCAACACACTCTCCTCACTTGTGACTATGTTTCCCTCATTATCCTTTATCACCTTTACCTTCTGCACATCTTTCCTAGCTCAGTCCCTCTGTCTAGCCAATTGGTAAAGGTCCTTTTCTCCCTCCTTAGTGTCCAATCTTTCATACAACTCTTCATATGCCTTCTCCTTTATTACTTTATTTTGCTTTTGCCTCTTCTTAGAAGTACTCAGTTGTATTTTTTCTGCTGTATTTATTACTGTTTGGTAGTAGCCTGATTAAATTGTAACTGTTTGGTTTAAGCACTTGGGCTTCAGACCAGTTATTTTACATTAAGAAGGTTTGTGATCTGCACTCTTGTGGGAGGAGAGGCTGGATTCTGCCCTACTGAGCTGGGAATTTCTGGTTAAAGGCTTATTTGTGTCTGCTTATTTGAACTGTTTCCTTCTGATATTTGGTGCACCTTGTTGCTGTAGCATAGACCAGATTCAGGCCTGCTGAATCTAGCTTTCTTTGTATAACTTGAGCAAAGACCCAGGCCATCTTTTTTGGAAAAGGTTCCCCTGCATCCCAGTGGCAGGAGTGTGCAGTTAGAATTTGTCTGATTAAAGACTTCTGGAACAGGGCTCAGTTTTGAGCTTTTTTACTGGTTTTAATTGGGTAATTTGTTTAAATCTAATTGTTCGTTTTCGATTGTTTTATATATATATATATATATATATATATATATATATATATATATATATATAAAACTGCACTTTATTCATCTGATTTTACTGTATTTGTGTTTCTTCCTACTTTATTTTGCTCTTGCTGCCTGTTCTTAAAAGTACTTAATTTCATTCATTCTGCTGCATTTATTGCTGCTTGTTAGTAGCTTGATTAAATTGTAACTGCTATCCTAAGCCTTTGGTTTAAGCACTTGGGATTCAGATCAGTTGTTAAGAAGGTTTGTGGTCTACACTGTTGTGGCTGGACAGGTAGCTTACATCCTTCTAAGCTGGGAATTGCTGATTGAAGGCTCAGTGTCTAAAAGTATATTAGTTCTGGTTTAAGCACTTGGGCTATGGGCCAGTTATTTTACAGGTGTGGTCTGCACTCGTGGGAGGAGAGTGTAGATTCTGCCCTTCTGAGCTGGGAGTTTCTGGTTAAAGGCTTATTGTGCCTGCTTATTTAAACTGCTTCTTTCTGAAATTGGTACGTCTTGTTTGCTGTAGCATAGACTAGATTCAGACCTGCTGAATCTAGTTTTGCTTGTATAACCTGAGCACTAATCCAGGACATCTTTTTTTTGGAGAAGGTTCTCCTGCACACTAGTGACAGGAGTGTGCAGTTAGAACATGTCTGATTGAAGACTGCTGGTATGGGACTCAGCTTTTAGCTTTTTATTGGTTAATTGGTTTAAATCAGTTTGCTCATTTGCTACTGTTACATAAAAAAAGAAAAATATATATATGCTTTATGCATTGCCACCTTGCTAGGGTTAAACTGTTTCCAGCACCATATATTCTGCTCTTCAAACTTTCCCTTAGAACTAGACATTGTTTAGTTTTACACTCAAATCTGTTTCTTTTAGGTCAGCACTTGTTCAGAACTTGTTGTAAGCACTAAATAAGCTACAAATTACTACAACACTCAACTTTCCTCACTTGTCTAGAGGAACACAGTTTTTAGTACTTAATAAATAAGCACCTATCCAGGCAAGTCTAAGGATCAGCTCCCAAACTTTTCTCCTGTCTACCTGTTGAATCTGGGCATCTTGGGGGCAATGCAGCAATTGCCTCATGCACACAGACAACCCTCTCCTCCTACCACCCAACACTACAACATGTGAAAGATGCACTTATATAGCCAAACTGGAAGCAAAGCTCTCTTCAACCAAGACTGGACTAGACAGTCGAAAGGAGAAGGTAAACACTTGCACCATCCCACACTCATCACATAGGCCCTCAAAACCTGCATCACCAAAACACACACATAGAAAAACAACACACATCTACATTCATGGAGGCTCTCAATAAAAATCTGCCCAAGCAACAGAGACCTCCAAAGCAGAAATGCAAGTAACCTCCACACACAACACAACCCAAATGACACATAGCCCAAAAACTGATTGTGCCACTCAAACACAGCCCATAAGGCATAACAATGTATCCAACACTCTAGTCATAGGTGACTCTATAGTCAGGCACATTGATGTTCCACTTACCAGGCTAAAGGAGGACAAAGTTACTGTCAGCTGCATGTCTGGTGCCAGGATCTATCACATAATGCATGCACTCAGGTCACTCCACAAAAAGTACAAACATGACTCTGTCATTGTCCATGTAGGTGTGAATGACCTGTGATGTGTGAATGACCTGTGATGTACCAGCCTGGACTACATGAATCCGATCTTGTAGCCCAGGCAGGTATGACCCTAGCCCTGAGAAACATCCTGCCATCACGCAAAATGATACCACAGTACAAGGACAAAATGATTGACTTCAACAATTGTCTAAGCTTTTGGGGTCGTTCTACGGGGATTCAGTATCTGTCTGCCTGAGATGACACGATCAACAGACCACAATGCTTTGCCAGAGATGGCTTGCACCTGTGATCCTTGGGATTCAGGATAGTGGCTAAGGCTCTGGCCACCCCTATAATGCCTTTTTTTAGGCAAGGGTCAAATGACAAATTCAACACTGTAACAGGTACAAGCAAGCAAAATCTGAGGGTAATGCTACTCAATGTTAGAAGTCTAAACCTAAAATGCACTCACTTGAGGCACTGCTAAAAATGGAGAACATCGACATCTGTGCAGTGACAGTGACCTGTTCAAGGCTGCAGAGAGCACCTCTGCATTACCAGGCTATAATTCATACAACACCTTTCTGCCACCTAATCTGGACTGAAACACTAAAGGCGGAGGCGTGTCCATATTCATTAAGGATATCCACATCTCCAGGCCAGTTGCTAAGCAAAATGCATCCGAGATTATCCAAGTGCAACTAACTCTGGGCAAGACCGCAATCCAAATTGTAGCTTACTACAGATCTCCCACCAGGCTCCAAGATTCCCACTCCTCAATTCTTGATACAGTGGAAAATATTAGGGTACAACCCAACACCCTAATAATGGGTGATTTCAACTACCCCACCATTAACTGGGAAAACTACTTGTGTACCAACTCTTTTGCTCAATGTTTTCTGGAATTCATAAATTCCAGTACCTTGGATCAACTTATCCACACTCACACCAGGGTTAGCAGTATCCTAGATCTGGTCATTGCCAACATGGGTGACCAGTGTTCAACACCAAAGGTCAATTCTTCATTGGTCAGACCACAAGCTAATCACCCTAGACATCCACATCCTGCCCCCACCCCCCATTAGGGAAACCACGGTAAAAAATTTCTCCAAAGCCAACTTTACGCTTCTTAAGACAGAAGTGACAAAATTCACGATACCCATGCAGGTGGACAATAGAGGTACGACTGCTGAATCCTACACAAATGCACTTTATAAGCACTTACAAGAGTGCATGGATCATGCTATCCCTAACAGAACCAAGATGAAGCCAATCTGGTGGTCCCCTGCCATAAACAAACTCTGCAACAGAAGAAACTGTTGCAAAAATAGTAAAATCTCATGATTGATGGAACTCCCTGATAAGCCTCAGTAAGAAGCTGAGATTCCTCATAAAATCCTCCGTAGCTAGTTACGAAAACAAAATTGTCACTGATTCTGAAGACAACCACAAATTCTATAGCTATGTCAAGAATCTCAATGGAAACACTCAGATCCGCTCTGAGTTACAGCTCAATGGCACTAATTATACAGAACCAACTGATATTGTCAACATCCTGGCAGATAGGTTCAGTGCTAACTTTACCCCTCTTACCCCCAAGATGTCCCATCTCTATACCAGAAGAGGGCAAATTTCCTGTAATCATGGCTGCACAGGTAAAACCACACTCTCCAAAGCCAAGAACACAGCATCCATGGGACCTGACAACATCCCAGGCTGCGTTCTGCACAAACTACAGAATGAACTGGCACCCCACCTAAGTACCATGTTCAATCATAGCCTCACCTCAGGATTTGTGCCCACTGAATGGTGCATAGTGACAGTTATCGCACTCCACAAAGGGGCAGCAACCATGGACCACAGGAACTACCACCTCATTAGCCTGATGAGCCTGGTCTGCAAGGCCATGGAATGTATCATCATGGAACTTATAAACAAAGACATTGGTAATCTCGAAACTCTGGACCTCACCCATTTCAGGTTTGTGAAATGCAGATCATGTTTCCTAAACCTGATAGACTTCTTTGAAGCAGTCACCAAAGCTTTCGATGAGGGTAAGGTGGTTCACACAGACTATCTACATCTCGCCAATGCTTTCAACACCATCTCCCACTCTGGAATTATAGATTAATTCACTAAACTAGGTATAAATCCCTAAGTCAGAAGATTGGTTGCCAACTGGCTCACTGACAGAACCCACACTGTGATAGTAGCAGACTCCAAATCTGACTTCAGAACATTGACAAGCGGAGTATCACAGGGTTCAGTCCTGGGTCCTCTCCTGTTTGGTATCAACTTCTCTGAAGTACAGGCTAACACGGAAGGTCTTTGGCTAACAAAGTTCACAGATGACTGCAAACTATGAGCCATAATCGAAAGTCAGAACGATGTGGACATCCTACCAAAGGGCCTCACTGAGACAGATGCCTGGTGTCAAAGCCATGGCCTCAAGCTCAATGCCAAAAAGTGCATTGTCATCCCCTTTGGTAAAAACTCTGCACCCATGCACTACCACATAGGTGGTAGTCTACTTAACACCAAAAGTGTGATAAGAGACCTTGGGACGCAGGTGGACAGTAGTCTCTCCTTTGATAATCACATTGCCACAGTAGTCAGGAAATCCTTCTATGTAGCACATCTCTTCACAAAAGGCTTCTCATCCAGGAAAAAAAGACGTCATTGTTCCCTCTACTCATCAATTATTAGACCCATTATAGAGTACAATGCCCCTTTTGGTATGTATCTCACAAGACATCTACAACAACTGGAAAGGCCACAGAAATACCTCACTAAAAGGATTACCAGCCTCAAACAGTTGCCCTATGCAGACCGTCTCAAAAGACTCCAGCTATACTCCGTCACATATCGCCTATTCAGAGGTGATCTCTGCCTAACATACAAAGCTATGTCAAACCCAGAGCTGTTGGATATGCTCCACTTAAAGAAATCCCAATCCCTCCGAGCTACACAATCTAGGGACCTAAACCTTGTCACCACAATATACAGGACATGCTGGAGGTATAGATTCCTTTCCCAGAGACTTCCCATACTGTGGAACAAACTACCTATCTGTATCAGACAAAGCTGCTCATTAGCACTCTTCAAGAAAAATCTTGATGATTGGATGGGAAATAGGAAATTCACTCCAGGGATCTATTCTGTGGCTCTGCTCGAGAGGAGCACAGGAAAATAATTTTCTTCGGTGGCAAAACACATGGTACCCTTTTGGTTAGGCTTTTATAGACCCTATATAGACCCTAGGGCCAATATCCTAGTACCTACCTATGAACCTATATGTATTCCTGGATTCCAACATGTTGTTTCATAAATGTCTGAGGAAAGCAAATTCATGCATTTGCAACTGACTAGAAGAACTCCTCATAGGAGAATACCAGACTAATGGTCCAGAGCCTTTTTAAGCCTACCCATTTATGCCCCAGTTTTCTTAATTATCAGTGCCCAAGGACTGGAATGACTTTAGTATATCCCTGTGCCTAACAGCATCTACAAGCTACTGTTGTCCATAATGGCCACAGGTGACAAGCAGGGGTGAATTTATGATTTCTCATCCATTGGTCCAAATATTTGAATAGGCTTAGAAAAGAGCTCTGTTTCACATAAATGGGAAGTCTGTTCCAGAGAAGGGGTGTAATCTATGAAACATACACCTGTTCCTCCAATCATATTTTGTTTATGTCACAGATATTCTTGTGCTGTTTGTTTTGTGAATGTGTAGCAGATCTATCAGGGCTGGATTGGAGAATGCCTTGTGTTTTAGGCAAAGATTGGCCTTTTGTAGTCTGTAGGAGACTGAGTACAGGGACAAGGCTTTAAGGTAGTCCACATAGGGCATATTGTTTACACCCTGTATTATTTTAATGAAGAATCGCTGTGGCCGCTGTAGTTGTTGCAAATACCTGTACTCGATTATTGGTCTAATGAGGGCTGAGCATAGTGCATACCTCTCAACCTGGAAACATCAAAAATCTGGACAAGGGCCATGAAAAAGGTACAAATCTGTGCTGATTAACATCAAATTTGCATACATAATTAAGTAACCCCACCCACTCCACTGGAATTGTGGGGCAACCAAAATATGGCACCAGCGTCCCCCTGCAGCCATTCCAGTGTCCCATTACCTGGCTTTTTCACCCCATTTACCATAAACACTAATGTGTGCATACTGCTTTACTTCTACAATGATTATTGGGATTTTATTTTTAAATTTTATAGCACAATGCATAAACACTAAGACATCTGCTAAACAAGGCTGCTAAACAAAGCAATACTGTCTCACAATGAAAATAGACTTGGCATTAAAACTCACATTCATTGAAACAGCATTGAAACACACACTATAGCCAAAGAAAATGCATCTGGCCAGTGATGGATAAAGATTGCCTTTGGGCGGTTTTCATATCATTGGCCTCTTGCACACAAAACAAGAAACATACATGTGTTCTTTGATACACCTTCCTGACTTTATTACATTATAATCCTTGTATAATACAGAAGACTTGTTAGCCAAAGCGCATTTTAAATTTATTGTTTGAACATTTTTTTCCAGTAGACAATAAAACAAAATGTATGAACCAATAATGACAAAAATGTCCAGTTCACAAGTTGTCCATCATAAAAGTCTACTTCCACACCCAATATATATATAAAAATAGAATGACAGTAGTGTAAGCCTTAGGCATCTTGTACAGCTTCTCGCACTTATTTTCAATTTCATTTTTTTTTGGGGGGGGGTGGACAAACATTTTGGAAAGTTGCTAGAATAAAATGTTGTGTTACAACAATACATTTCACTGCCAAGTCCTGAACCCAGGCCCCTGTGCACTACAGTCAGAGCAACATACCACTATGCCAAATCAGAGGTTTCCTGAAAGATAGGAAGACTTAAACTTAAATGGCTATCATTTAGTGAATTCAGTTCTCACTTCTCACCTTAGCTCTGAACTTCTTAGCACAAAAAACCTGGACAAAGCCAATAAGGGGGGGGAATACAGCCCCAAAATTGGGACAAATTTCAAATACTGTTCTTATAAACTTAGAAAATTACTAGAATAAAACATTTTGTGTTACTATTTATTTTCTGAAGAATATAAAGTCTGAAATTCAAATGCCTGTCATTATTTAGTGAATTAAATCTGTAATTTGCCACAAAAATACTGAAAAACACAGATTTTATAAGTAACAGATATGAGGCATGAATTCACAAGTCATGGTGGCTAGGGACTTTAGGCTCTTTTAACCTTGTACCCAAGGTACAGGGCTTGAGCCTGAGTACATCTATAGACAGCCCATAACACAAATGACAAAACCAGGCTGGCATTTTATCTCCCAGTAAAGTTTCAAGACAGTGGTTCATAATGCTGTGTCTGCAGCACTGACTGGATATAATCTGATATCCCTTTCTTACTTCTCCACAGTTGCATTTGTGCACTCTTATCTGCAGCAACTTAGGAATCCACAGATTTGTTAGACTTTATTTTCATTCAAAAAGTTTAGTCAGCTGCAATAATCAACTGAAAATAGCAATATATGCAGTTAGTTTTTTTTCTGTTATTGCTCTATCCATATGAAACTTCCATTTCTTTTGTGTGTGCAACTGCTATACTTTTGCAAGCATCAACAGATCTTTTAAAAAGTAGTTTCTATTTGCTTATTCATAAAAACTTGTGGTCAATGTCCTGCTTTATCATAGAA
Organism: Protopterus annectens; assembly: GCF_019279795.1. Lineage (NCBI taxonomy): Eukaryota > Metazoa > Chordata > Ceratodontiformes > Protopteridae > Protopterus > Protopterus annectens. The sequence goes on from NC_056734.1 coordinate 95,130,254, forward strand.
TGGTATCCTCACAGCATTGGTATGACTGTTGGTATCTAGACATTTTTAAGGTAGACTATCATTTAATGTTTGTTGCCTCACTGGATGAATATGTCATAAATGAAAGTTCTGTATCCCATTCAAGTTTATGTTCAAGCACTTTACAAAACACACACTCAAGCAATGCTATATAAAGTAAAAACAAGCAAACAAATTTCAGGGAAAAAAGGAATAAAATTTATAAATAAGTCATTTTCTAAGAAATGCCAAACTATTAAAATCAATCGTACATTCAGATAACTATATATTAGTGTGAACCAAACAAATGTAAGGAAGAGCTCAGATAGACATCTGCTATTAAAAAAAATTACAATAATACAGAACCTAAAAATTGGGCCAAAATTCAGGAAGTTGTGACATGCAGTCTTGAAATTAAGAATTGTACCAATGTTACAAGCCCACCACATAGTCTATAGCAACAAATAATAGCAAAGACAGTGCCAAAGAGCTTTAGTCTACAGACGCAAACCATCTATGACCAGTGATCAAATGTCTTCATCATGTAACAGCAGTCTGAAAACAAATTCAAAGAAATGGAATAAGTAAATTAAACACACACACACACACACACACACACACACACACACACACACACCAAACCTGCTTGCCCCAAAATGCGGGATGTGGCTGCTATAAACCAGTCCTGCTCGCTGAAATACATCCCCTCCTGCTTGTTGCTCGCACTTGCGGCTGCTATATCCAACTCCAAAATGGTCCTGCTCACTGAAATAAATCCATGGCTGCTATAAAACAGTTCTGCAGCTGCTCGCTGAAATAGATCCACTCCTGCTTGTTGCTCACTCTTGCGGCTGCTATATCCAAATCCAAAATGGTCCAATAAATGCATAATACATGTTGCTGCTGCTAATATGATCCAAATGTTTCCTGCTTGCCGGAAATGATGACGTGAGCTCAAGGAGCTCAATTCTGACTGGCTGATAGCCCTGACAGAGCTGACATCATCATGCACGTGATGACGTCAGCTCTGACAGCGCAAACTTGAAAAAATTAATAAAACTAAAAGAAAAAAAATCGGAAATTAAGGGGTGCCACTTGGGAATCATGGCACCCCTTCATTTGGACCCAAAACTCGGAAAAAAACGAGTAAATTGGTATGGTTGAGAGGTCTGGCATAGTGGGACTATGATCTCCTTAGATCTGGATGCCATGCCATAACTGCTGACTTGCACCACATAGAATGCAATGATGGATGCATGACGATCAAAGTTCAGGTTACTGTCAACCTGAGTTCTCAAGTCCCTTACAACTGGGTTTACTCTTAGGAGAGTGTTTAAAATGTTGCAATTTGCAGGGGTGGTCATCTTCCTAAAGCTTATAAATATGTTCTTTGCATTTAGTTTTATATTATGGTTCTGGTACAAGTTATTTGGCTCTCAGAACTTCCTCAAGGATATCTACATCTTTGGAGAAATCGATCATTGGCCCCAGCTTGCAGTCATCAACAAATCTGGTTGGCTAAGACTCTCTATAGTTGATCTGACTTCAGAGAATTACATTCCAAACAGGAGAGTTCCCAGTTCTGAGCCCTGTGGAACACCACTAGTAACAGACCTATTGGTGGGGGTGGATTCCCCCACCCAAACTTCATGTGTCCTATCCATGAGCCATGTGACTATCCATTGGGTTACATAGGGATTTATGTCGAAATCTGTGAGTTTGTCTATAATATCCAAGTGAAGTATTGTGTCAAATACCTTTGCCGGGTTGAGGTAGGGAGTATGCACTACTAGATAGGTAGTTCATGCATGGCACAAGTGGCCTTATCAAAGTTCTCCACTGGGTATAGTAGGTGTTACCTACCCTTGATGAAACTGAAGTGGTATGGGTCCAGTTTTTGAAGATTTCCAATGTCTTTATTATATCCATGATAGATCTTTCTATGGCCTTGCATATAAGACTAGTACAACGTATGGGTCTGTAGTTCCTTGGGTCTGTTGATGGTCCAATTTTATGTAGAGCGATGACTGTTACTGTCCTCCATTCCACAGGGATGCAGCCTGTCTGGAGACTGTGGATGATCAGAGATTCTAGCGGGCTGGACAGGTCATGTGTCAAACTATTTAGAGGCATCGCTGCATGTTACCAGGTCTCATTGCTGTACTGTATTTAAGTGTGGAGAGGGCAGTGAGGACCTGTCCCTTAGTCGCAATTGGGGGATAAATGGTAGAGGGTATTTACTGGACAGTTACCCGTCACCTTCGAGTCAAATGGACGTTGTCTTCTGCTTCTATCTTATTGTTTTGTGTAATACTTTTGAGTAAAGTAATTGTTCTCTATTCTTTTATCTTGGACGTTGGTAGCTACTGTAGCCAATAACATGTTTCTGTCAAGGATTTTCTCTCTATACTATGAGGTTGAGAGGTATGCCTTCAGTCATAAAATGTCATGAAATCACAATAAATCAATGGCATTTATTGCATGCGTATTCTACAAACTAGGCAGTCATTGTTTTCATATTTAAAACTAGCCTGTACAATTTTATACATACATAAATAAGTAAACAGACACACATTCCATGTGAAATTGTAGTTTCATTTATTTTACAAAATAAAGAAACAAGCAAGCAGACACACAGGTTCTATGCAAAGTCATAGTTTTTTACCTGACTGTCTCATAATTAATGATATATCTAGGCATGAATACTGTTTTTTATATAATTTAACAGTTTAACAGTGAAACAGTATAGGAGGGGTACATTGCAACTGAGAGCAAATGTAACACTTTGCTGCAAACAATTTGCTGATGAAGTGCAACAGTGTAAGATGTGTGCAATTTTACACCGATAGTTTAAAACACATTGCACATGTACCAAATAAATAAAATGGAGATATCCTTCTATGCTTAACATG
>NC_056734.1:95133662-95160215 GCF_019279795.1 Protopterus annectens
TTCCTAAGTTGCTGCAGATAAGAGTGCACAAATGCAACTGTGGAGAAGTAAGAAAGGGATATCAGATTATATCCAGTCAGTGCTGCAGACACAGCATTATGAACCACTGTCTTGAAACTTCACTGGGAGATAAAATGCCAGCCTGGTTTTGTCATGTGTGTTATGGGCTGTCTATAGAGGTAACACTTGGAAACTAGGAACAGTCCACAAATAATAAACCAAAACAAGCAAAGTTCCTAAAGCACGATGCCCAGCACAAAAGGCACTAGTAGACACGTCAGGTGAATCTTCAGAGGTTTAATGCACATCAAGGTTAAGCGCTTTCATCACAACGTGACTTCTTCAGAACACTACTAACCATTCTCCAAACACTTTTATATAATTAATACATCACATGACTCTTTACATTCAAACACCTGACATACTTATCCAATTAAAAAAGTTACCAATTAAAAGTGCTACAAGACTCACTGACACTGTATAAATTCCCCTTGTATAAATACATTTTAGAAAAACATTCTGAAAAATACATTCATAAAAAATACACTTTGAAAACCATACATACAGATTTGCATTCATCCTGATATACAAATTGATAAATCTTCACCGAAGTGAAAACCTTATGCTATAATCCACAGCACTTTGTAAATATTTTTTCCTTCTATATTATAATTAATAAAAAGGGGCTTGGATGACCACCCCTATGAAACCTCATACTGCCTTCTGTCTATAGAGGTACTCAGGCTCAAGCCCTGTACCTTCGGTACAAGGTTAAAAGAGACTAAAGTCCCTAGCCACCATGACTTGTGAATTCATGCCTCATATCTGTTACTTATAAAATCTGTGGTTTTCAGTATTTTTGTGGCAAATTACAGATTTAATTCACTAAATAATGACAGGCATTTAAATTTCAGACTTCATATTCTTCAGAAAATAAATAGTAACACAAAACGTTTTATTCTAGTAATTTTCTAAGTTTATAAGAACATGATTTGAAATTTGTCCCAATTTTGGGGCTGCATTCACCCCATTATTGGCTTTGTCCAGGTTTTTTGTGCTAAGAAGTTCAGAGCTAAGGTGAGAAGTGAGAACTGAATTCACTAAATGATAGCCATTTAAGTTTCAGTCTTCCTATCTTTCAGGAAACCTCTGATTTGGCATAGTGGTATGTTGCTCTGACTGTAGTGCACAGGGGCCTGGGTTCAGGACTTGGCAGTGAAATGTATTGTTGTAACACAACATTGTATTCTAGCAACTTTCCAAAATGTTTGTCCACCCCCCCCCAAAAAAAAAACTGAAATTGAAAATAAGTGCGAGAAGCTGTACAAGATGCCTAAGGCTTACACTACTGTCATTCTATATATATATATATATATATATATATATATATATATATATATATATATATATATATTGTGTGTGGAAGTAGACTTTTATGATGGACAAGTTGTGAACTGGACAGTTTTGTCATTATTGGTTCATACATTTTGTTTTATTGTCTACTGGAAAAAAATGTTCAAACAATAAATTTAAAATGCGCTTTGGCTAACAAGTCTTCTGTATTATACAAAAATTATAATGTAATAAAGTCAGGAAGGTGTATCAAAGAACACATGTATGTTTCTTGTTTTGTGTGCAGAGGCCAATGATATGAAAACCGCCCAAAGGCAATCTTTATCCATCACTGGCCAGATGCATTTTCTTTGGCTATGGTGTGTGTTTCAATGCTGCTTCAATGAATGTGAGTTTTAATGCCAAGTCTATTTTCATTGTGAGACAGTATTGCTTTGTTTAGCAGCCTTGTTTAGCAGATGTCTTAGTGTTTATGCATTGTGCTATAAAATTTAAAAATAAAAATCCCAATAATCATTGTAGAAGTAAAGCAGTATGCACACATTAGTGTTTATGGTAAATGGGGTGAAAAAGCCAGGTAATGGGACACTGGTGCCATATTTTGGTTGCCCCACAATTCCAGTGGAGTGGGTGGGGTTACTTAATTATGTATGCAAATTTGATGTTAATCAGCGCACAGATTTGTACCTTTTTTCATGGCCCTTGTCCAGATTTTTGATGTTTCCAGGTTGAGAGGTATGCACTATGCTCAGCCCTCATTAGACCAATAATCGAGTACAGGTATTTGCAACAACTACAGCGGCCACAGAGATTCTTCATTAAAATAATACAGGGTGTAAACAATATGCCCTATGTGGACTACCTTAAAGCCTTGTCCCTGTACTCAGTCTCCTACAGACTACAAAGGCCAATCTTTGCCTAAAACACAAGGCATTCTCCAATCCAGCCCTGATAGATCTGCTACATTCACAAAACAAACAGCACAAGAATATCTGTGACATAAACAAAATATGATTGGAGGAACAGGTGTATGTTTCATAGATTACACCCCTTCTCTGGAACAGACTTCCCATTTATGTGAAACAGAGCTCTTTTCTAAGCCTATTCAAATATTTGGACCAATGGATGAGAAATCATAAATTCACCCCTGCTTGTCACCTGTGGCCATTATGAACAACAGTAGCTTGTAGATGCTGTTAGGCACAGGGATATACTAAAGTCATTCCAGTCCTTGGGCACTGATAATTAAGAAATATGGGGCATAAATGGGTAGGCTTAAAAAGGCTCTGGACCATTAGTCTGGTATTCTCCTATGAGGAGTTCTTCTAGTCAGTTGCAAATGCATGAATTTGCTTTCCTCAGACATTTATGAAACAACATGTTGAAATCCAGGAATACATATAGGTTCATAGGTAGGTACTAGGATATTGGCCCTAGGGTCTATATAGGGTCTATAAAAGCCTAACCAAAAGGGTACCATGTGTTTTGCCACCGAAGAAAATTATTTTCCTGTGCTCCTCTCGAGCAGAGCCACAGAAGTGATCCCCGGAGTGAATTTCCTATTTCCCATCCAATCATCAAGATTTTTCTTGAAGAGTGCTAATGAGAAGCTTTGTCTGATACAGATAGGTAGTTTGTTCCAGAGTATGGGAAGTCTCTGGGAAAGGAATCTATACTTCCAGCATGTCCTGTATATTGTGGTGACAAGGTTTAGGTCCCTAGATTGTGTAGCTCGGAGGGATTGGGATTTCTTTAAGTGGAGCATATCCAACAGCTCTGGGTTTGACATAGCTTTGTATGTTAGGCAGAGATCGCCTCTGAATAGGCGATATGTGATGGAGTATAGCTGGAGTCTTTTGAGACGGTCTGCATAGGGCAACTGTTTGAGGCTGGTAATCCTTTTAGTGAGGTATTTCTGTGGCCTTTCCAGTTGTTGTAGATGTCTTGTGAGATACATACCAAAAGGGACATTGTACTCTATAATGGGTCTAATGATTGATGAGTAGAGGGAACAATGACGTCTTTTTTTCCTGGATGAGAAGCCTTTTGTGAAGAGATGTGCTACATAGAAGGATTTCCTGACTACTGTGGCAATGTGATTATCAAAGGAGAGACTACTGTGCACCTGCGTCCCAAGGTCTCTTATCACACTTTTGGTGTTAAGTAGACTACCACCTATGTGGTAGTGCATGGGTGCAGAGTTTTTACCAAAGGGATGACAATGCACTTTTTGGCATTGAGCTTGAGGCCATGGCTTTGACACCAGGCATCTGTCTCAGTGAGGCCCTTTGGTAGGATGTCCACATCGTTCTGTGTTTCGATTATGGCTCGTAGTTTGCAGTCATCTGTGAACTTTGTTAGCCAAAGACCTTCTGTGTTAGCCTGTACTTCAGAGAAGTTGATACCAAACAGGAGAGGACCCAGGACTGAACCCTGTGATACTCCGCTTGTCAATGTTCTGAAGTCGGATTTGGTGTCTGCTACTATCACAGTGTGGGTTCTGTCAGTGAGCCAGTTGGCAACCAATCTTCTGACTCAGGGATTTATACCTAGTTTAGTGAATTAATCTATAATTCCATAGTGGGAGATGGTATTGAAAGCCTTGGCGAGATCTAGATAGGCTGTGTGAACCACCTTACCCTCATCAAAAGCTTTGGTGACTGCTTCAAAGAAGTCTAGCAGGTTTAGGAAACATGATCTGCATTTCACAAACCTGAAATGGGTGAGGTCCAGAGTTTCGAGATTACCAATGTCTTTGTTTATAAGTTCCATGATGATACATTCCATGGCCTTGCAGACCAGGCTCATCAGGCTAATGAGGTGGTAGTTCCTGTGGTCCATGGTTGCTGCCCCTTTGTGGAGTGGGATAAACGTCACTGCACGGCACAAATCCTGAGGTGAGGCTATGATTGAACATGGTACTTAAGTGGGGTGCCAGTTCATTCTGTAGTTTGTACAGAACGCAGCCTGGGATGTTGTCAGGTCCCATGGATGCTGTGTTCTTGGCTTTGGAGAGTGTGGTTTTTACCTGTGCAGCCATGATTACAGGAAATTTGCATTCTTCTGGTATAGAGATGGGACCTTTTGGGGGTAAGAGGGGGGTAAAGTTAGCACTGAACCTATCTGCCAGGATGTTGGCAATATCAGTTGGTTCTGTATATTTAGTGCCATTGAGCTGTAACTCAGAGCAGATCTGAGTGTTTCCATTGAGATTCTTGACATAGCTATAGAATTTGTGGTTGTCTTCAGAATCAGTGACAATTTTGTTTTCGTAACTAGCTTTGGAGGATTTTATGAGGAATATCAGCTTCTTACTGAGGCTTATCAGGGAGTTCCATCAATCATGAGATTTTACTATTTTTTGCAACAGTTTCTTCTGTTGCAGAGTTTGTTTATGGCAGGGGACCACCAGATTGGCTTCCTTTTTTTGGAGGATAGCATCTTGGTTCTGTTAGGGATAGCATGATCCATGCACTCTTGTAAGTGCTTATAAAGTGCATTTGTGTAGGATTCAGCAGTTGTACCTCTATTGTCCACCTGCATGGGTATCGTGAATTTTGTCACTTCTGTCTTAAGAAGCATAAAGTTGGCTTTAGAGAAATTTTTTACCGTGTTTTCCCTAATGGGGGGTGGGGGCAGGATGTGGATGTCTAGGGTGATTAGCTTGTGGTCTGACCAATGAAGAATTGACCTCTGGTGTTGAACACTGGTCACCCATGTTGGCAATGACCAGATCTAGGATACTGCTAACCCTGGTGTGAGTGCGGATAAGTTGATCCAAGGTACTGGAATTTATGAATTCCAGAAAACATTGAGCAAAAGAGTTGGTACACGAGTAGTTTTCCCAGTTAATGGTGGGGTAGTTGAAATCACCCATTATTAGGGTGTTGGGTTGTACCCTAATATTTTCCACTGTATCAAGAATTGAGGAGTGGGAATCCTGGAGCCTGGTGGGAGATCTGTAGTAAGCTACAATTTGGATTGCGGTCTTGCCCAGAGTTAGTTGCACTTGGATAATCTCGGGTGCATTTTGCTTAGCAACTGGCCTGGAGATGTGGATATCCTTAATGAATATGGACACGCCTCCGCCTTTAGTGTTTCAGTCCAGATTAGGTGGCCGAAAGGTGTTGTATGAATTATAGCCTGGTAATGCAGAGGTGCTCTCTGCAGCCTTGAACAGGTCACTGTCACTGCACAGATGTCGATGTTCTCCATTTTTAGCAGTGCCTCAAGTGAGTGCATTTTAGGTTTAGACTTCTAACATTGAGTAGCATTACCCTCAGATTTTGCTTGCTTGTACCTGTTACAGTGTTGAATTTGTCATTTGAACCTTGCCTAAAAAAGGCATTATAGGGGTGGAATGAGCCTTAGCCACTATCCTGAATCCCAAGGATCACAGGTGCAAGCCATCTCTGGCAAAGCATTGTGGTCCTTCGATCATGTCATCCCAGGCAGACAGATACTGAATCCCCTTAGAACGACACCAAAAGCTTAGCCAATTGTTGAAGTCAATCATTTTGTCCTTGTACAGTGGTATAATTTTGCGTGATGGCAGGATGTTTCTCAGGGCTAGGGTCATACCTGCCTGGGCTACAAGATCGGATTCATGTAGTCCAGGCTGGTACATCTCAGGTCATTCACACCAACATGGACAATGACAGAGTCATGTTTGTACTTTTTGTGGAGTGACCTGAGTGCATGCATTATGTGATAGATCCTGGCACCAGACATGCAGCTGACAGTAACTTTGTCCTCCTTTAGCCTGGTAAGTGGAACATCAATGTGTCTGACTATAGAGTCACCTATGACTAGAGTGTTGGATACATTGTTATGCCTTATGGGCTGTGTTTGAGTGGCACAATCAGTTTTTGGGCTATGTGTCATTTTGGTTGTGTTGTGTGTGGAGGTTACTTGCATTTCTGCTTTGGAGGTCTCTGTTGCTTGGGCTGATTTTTATTGAGATCCTCCATGAATGTAGATGTGTGTTGTTTTTCTATGTGTGTGTTTTGGTGAGGTAGGTTTTGAGGGCCTATGTGATGAGTGTGGGATGGTGCAAGTGTTTACCTTCTCCTTTCGACTGTCTAGTCCAGTCTTGGTTGAAGAGAGCTTTGCTTCCAGTTTGGCTATATAACTGCATCTTTCACAGGTTGTAGTGTTGGGTGGTAGGAGGAGAGGGTTGTCTGTGTGCATGAGGCAATTGCTGCATTGCCCCCAAGATGCCCAGATTCAACAGGTAGACAGGAGTAAACTTTGGGAGCTGATCCTTAGACTTGCCTGGATAGGTGCTTATTTATTAAGTACTAAAAACTGTGTTCCTCTAGACAAGTGAGGAAAGTTTAGTGTTGTAGTAATTTGTAGCTTATTTAGTGCTTACAACAAATTCTGAACAAGTGCTGACCTAAAAGAAACAGATTTGAGTGTAAAACTAAACAATGGCTAGTTCTAAGGGAAAGTTTGAAGAGCAGAATTTATGGTGCTGGAAACAGTTTAACCCTAGCAAGGTGGCAATGCATAAAGCATATATATATATATATTTTCTTTTTTTATGTAACAGTAGCAAATGAGCAAACTGATTTAAACCAATTAACCAATAAAAAGCTAAAAGCTGAGTCCCATACCAGCAGTCTTCAATCAGACATGTTCTAACTGCACACTCCTGCCACTAGTGTGCAGGAGAACCTTCTCCAAAAAAAGATGGCCTGGATTAGTGCTCAGGTTATACAAGCAAAGCTAGATTCAGCAGGTCTGAATCTAGTCTATGCTACAGCAAACAAGACGTACCAATTTCAGAAAGAAGCAGTTTAAATAAGCAGGCACAATAAGCCTTTAACCAGAAACTCCCAGCTGAGAAGGGCAGAATCTACCCTCTCCTCCCACGAGTGCAGACCACACCTGTAAAATAACTGGCCCATAGCCCAAGTGCTTAAACCAGAACTAATATACTTTTAGACACTGAGCCTTCAATCAGCAATTCCCAGCTTAGAAGGATGTAAGCTACCTGTCCAGCCACAACAGTGTAGACCACAAACCTGCTTAACAACTGATCTGAATCCCAAGTGCTTAAATCAAAGGCTTAGGATAGCAGTTACAATTTAATCAAGCTACTAACAGGCAGCAATAAATGCAGCAGAATGAATAACATTAAGTACTTTTAAGAACAGGCAGCAAGAGCAAAATAAAGTAGGAAGACACACAAATACAGTAAAATCAGATGAATAAATTGCAGTTTATATATATATATATATATATATATATATATATATATATATATATACATATGAAACAATCGAAAACGAACAATTAGATTTAAACAAATTACCAAATTAAAACCAGTAAAAAAGCTCAAAACTGAGCCCTGTTCCAGAAGTCTTCAATCAGACAAATTCTAACTGCACACTACTGCCACTGGGGTGCAGGGGAACCTTTTCCAAAAAGATGGCCTGGTCTTTGCTCAAGTTATTGAAAGCTAGATTCAGCAGGCCTGAATCTGGTCTATGCTACAGCAACAAGGTGCACCAAATATCAGAAGGAAACAGTTCAAATAAGCAGACACAAATAAGCCTTTAACCAGAAATTCCCAGCTCAGAAGGGCAGAATCCAGCTTCTCCTCCCACAAGATTGCAGACCACAAACCTTCTTAATGTAAAATAACTGGTCTGAAGCCCAAGTGCTTAAACCGAACAGTTACAATTTAATCAGGCTACTACCAAACAGTAATAAATACAGCAGAATAAATACAACTGAGTACTTCTAAGAAGAGGCAAAAGCAAAATAAAGTAATAAAGGAGAAGGCATATGAAGAGTTGTATGAAAGACTGGACACTAAGGAGGGAGAAAAGGACCTTTACCGATTGGCTAGACAGAGGGACTGAGCTAGGAAAGATGTGCAGAAGGTAAAGGTGATAAAGGATAATGAGGGAAACATAGTCACAAGTGAGGACAGTGTGTTGAGCAGATGGAAAGAATACTTTGAGGGGCTGATGAATGAAGAGAATGAGAGGGAGAGAAGGTTGGATGATGTGGGGATATTGAATTGTGAAGTGCAATGGATTAGCAAGGAGGAAGTAAGGATAGCTATGAAGAAGACAAAGAATGCAAAGGCTGTTGGTCCAGATGACATACCTGTGGAAGCATGGAGGTGGTTAGATGAAATAGCAGTGAAGTTTTTAACCAGATTGTTTAATGAAACCTTAGAAAGTGAGAGGATGCCTGAGGAATGGAGAAAAAGTGTTTTGGTACTGATTTTTAAGAATAAGGGTGATGTGCAGAGTTGTAGTAACTACAGAGGAATTAAATTGATCAGTCACAGCATGAAGTTATGAGAAAGAGTAGTGGAAGCTATGTTAAGAAGGGACGTGATGATTAGTGATCAGCAGTATGGATTCATGCCAGGAAAGAGCACTACAGATGCAATGTTTGCTCTGAGAGTGTTCATAGGTTCATAGGTTCATACTAGGCTATCTGCCCGAGGGCATTTACAAGCCTAGCCCATAGTTTTGTGGCTTACGCCACCCCTTTAGTATGGGGAACTATACCCATTATTTTGCTGTGCCTCTGTCGAGCAGTGACACTGAGGTAATCCCTGGGGTATATCTGCGATCTCCCATCCATTGGTCAAGATTTCTCTTGAACAAGGCCAGCCAGGTGCTCTGCCTCACATATACCGGGATTTTGTTCCACAGCATAGGAGTCTTTGGGTGATGAATCTATCCCTCCAGCACGTCCTATTAATAGCCGTGTCGAGGTTTAAGTCTCCGCCCTTGTGGCTCTGACGGATCTAGATTTTTGAGGTGAAGCATATTCATCAAATCTGGGTTTGACATGGCCTTGTATGTTAGGCAAAGGTCACCTCTGAGCAAGCGGTAAGCGACTGAATAGAGCTGGAGTTCTTTCAGTTGGGCAGCATAGGACAGATGTTTGAGACCCTTTATCCTTTTGGTGAGGAACTGTGGTGGCCTCTCCAGCTGCTGCAGGTGTCGGGTGAGATACATTCCGAATGGGGCATTGTACCCAATCATTGGTCTGATGAGTGATGAGTATAGGAGACTATGACCTCCTTGATCTAGATGAGAATCCCTTCATGATAAGGTGGGCAATGTAGAAGGTCTTCCTAACTACTTTAGCTACATGGGTGTCGAATGACAGACTACTATCAACCTGGGTCCCCAGGTCCTGATAACTTCTTCTGTGCTCAGTGGATTGCCACCTATTTGGTAGCTAGGGGTAACCTTGTTTTTCCGAAGGGTATGACTATGCATTTTTGGCATTTAACTTTAGGCCATGGCTCTGGCACCAGTTATCCATTTCTGTGAGACCCTTCTGGAGGATATCTGTGTCAGATGTGTTTTCTACTATGGCGCCCAGTTTGCAGTCATCTGCAAACTTTGTCAGCCATAACCCTCCTGTGTTTGCTTGCGCCGGAAAAGTAGATGCCAAACAAGAGTGGGCCCAGGACTGAGCCCTGTGGGACACCACTTGTGACAGGCTTTGAGTCTGACATGGCGCCAGCAACTCTGACCCTGTGGGTTCTGTCACTCAGCCAGTTTGCAACCCATCTTGTGATGTAAGGGTTAACATTTAAGCTGATGAGTTTTTCAATGATACCCGAGTGGGGTATTGTATCGAAGGCCTTTGCCAGATCGAGATAGGCTGTATGGACTGCCTTTCCCTCATCAATGGCTTTGGTGACTGTTTCGAAAAAGTCAACCAAGTTTAGAAGTCATGATCTGCCTTTGACAAAGCCAAACTGGGATGGATCCAAAGTCTGCAAATTCCCTATGTCTTTATTTATGAGGTCCATTATGATCCTCTCCATGGCTTTGCAGATAAGGCTTGTCAAGCTAATGGGCCGGTAATTTCCAGGGTCGGTGCCTTTGTGAAGTGGGACCACAGTTGCAGTGCGCCACTCCCTGGGTACGTATCCAGAGGTAAGACTATGATTAAACAGCTGTCCTAGCTGTGGGTTTAATTCCTTGTTGAGTTCGTGGAGCACACAGCCGGGGACACCATCAGGTCCCATGGATGCTGTGTTTTTTGCTTTGGAGAGAGCAGTTCTCACTTGGGCGTTGGAGATGTTTGGGGGGCTGCAGTCGCTTGGTATAGATATCTCTCCTTTTGTGGGGAAGGGGGGGGAGAAGTTTGCACTGAACCTGTCAGCCAGTATGTTGGCAATGTCTGTAGGATCAGTAATCTTCACATCATTTTGAACTAGTTCTGAGCATATCTGGGAGTTTCCTCCCAGGTTTCTAACATAGCTAAAGAAGGCCTTATGATTGTCTTTTGAGTCTTTAGCTATTTTTCTCTCAAAATTTGCTTTGGTTGATTTTATGAGAGCTCTTAGTTTTTACTTATAGTGATCAAGGGTGTCTTACCTTTTAAGGATTTTGCTCTATCTTGTAGTAGCTTCCTCCTTTTGTTGTAGAGTTTGTTTATGGCTGGGGTCCACCAGACTGGATGCTTGCCTTTGGTACAAAGAGTCTTTGTTTTGCTTGGGATTGCCTTTATCCATGCAGTCCTGCAGGTGCTGGTAGAAGGCATTTGTAAGTGATTCAGTGGCTTGAGTACTGTTTTCCATGACTCGGGGGCCTTAAAGGAGACCACACTAGTCTTTAGAAGTGTGAAGTCGGCTTTGAGAAGTTCTTTACTGTGGTCTTTTTATTTCAGGTGGGGGTGGGATGAGGACCTCCAGTGAGATTAGTTTGTGATCTGATCTCACCAGTGAGGTATACTTCGGTGTTGAACATTGTGCTCCCATGTTCGTGATGATGAGATCAAGTATGTTTTCTCCTCTTGTGGGGATGGTGACTAGTTGTTCCATGGCATTTGAGTTTATGAATTCCAGGAACTTTTGGGCTAGGGTGTTTGGGCTTGAGTAGTGTTCCCAGTCTATATTAGGGTAATTGAAGTCACCTAGTATGATGGTGTTTGGTGATACATTTATCCCCTCTAGTGTTTTCAGGAAGGCCATGTGAGGTTCCTGAGTTTGTGAGGGTGGCCTGTAACATGCTACAATTTGCAGAGCAGTCTTGCCTATGGTTAATTGCACCTGGATGGTCTCCGATGCATCGTGCGTTGCCACCAGTCTTGAGGTGTGGGTGTCCTTGATGAATATGGATACCCCTCCTTCTTTCTTGGTATTGTCCGGATTTTGGGTCCGGAACGCATGATATGAGGTAAAACCTGATAGTGCTGGGGTGCTCTCAGGAGCCTTGAACCAGGTTTCTGTCACAGCACAGACATCGATGTTCTCCATACTGAGAAGGGCCTGAGTGCATTTTGAGATTTAGACTTCTGGCATTGAGCAGCATTACCCTTAGTAGTTTTTTCTTTTTTGTGTTCTAGGGTGGTAGGTTTAGAATTTGAGCCTTGCCTAAAAGGCACTATGGGGTGGCAAGAGCCTTTGCCAATATCCGAATCCCAGGGTGACAGGTGCAAGCCGTCCCTTGAAGCAGCGGCTTGTCCAGCATGTCATCCCAGGCAGACAGACATTGATCCTTTGAATGACACCAGAGTTTAAGCCAATTGTTAAAGCTGATCATCTTATCTCTGTATTGTGGCATCATTCTTGGTGAAGGTAGGATACTGCTCAAGGTCAGGGTCATACCTGCCTGGGCTACATAATCAGAGAGCTCCTCAATGTCTCTTTTCATGTAGTCCAAGGAGGTACGCCTCAGGTCGCTTACACCAGCGTGACAATGACTGAGTCGATTTGTACCTGCTGTTCAGCGACCCGAGTGCTTGCGTTATGTGGCGGATTCTAGCGCCGGCTAGGCACCTTACTGTGACCTCCTCCTTCCTCAGCCTGGTGAGCGGGACGCCAGTGTGTCTGACTATGGAGTCACCAATGACTAGTGTGTCTGGCATTGTGTTTGGCCTTAAGGGCTGTGACTGTTTGACACTCTGACTGTGAGGTCTATGTGTTGCAGGTGTTGTGTTCTGAGGTGGTGGTTGTTTGGGTGTCTGCTTTGGTGGCCTCTGCTGTTTTGGTAGATTTTGATCAGAGCCTCCGAGTATGTCTTTGTGTGTTTATGTGTATGATTTGAGGTTGTGATGGTACAATGTGAGACTGGGTCTATAGTGTGTGTGGTAACCTTCTCCTCCTGACTGGTCTTGCCAGTCCTATGTTGAGAGAGCTCAGCCTCCAGTTTGGCCGTATAGTTGCATCTCTCGCATGTATTTGTGTTTTGTGGGAGGAGGAGAGGGTTGTCTGTGTACATGAGGCAATTGTAACATTGCCTCTCAATATTCCCAGGTTCACCAGCTGAGCAGGAGAGGACACTAGCAACTGATCCCTCGACATGCTAGAAGGATAGACAAAAAGAACTTTAAAAAGAGATTCCGGGGACGTGGGTGACCGAGAAATGGGTGTTTGCCTTTTTGGGGTGCTATCTATAAGAGTGCCCTATCAAGGTAATTAGTACTGTAGGACCAAGTGCTAGGTTTAACAGTTAGAGAATAATCTACTTGGAGTCAAGTAGAGATGATCTTTTTAGTTATAGGATACGCTGATTAGATCAGTAGTATAGTTCGAGGAAGGTAGTTTTAAGGGAAATTTGAAGAGTGGACTTTAGGTAGCCCGAATAGTTTAAACCTGCTTAACCGGCACTGCCCTAGTGTGCAACAGTGGCAACTCCGCGCTAAATCGCGCTAATGCACGCTAAAGCGTGCTTTATAGCAGGGGGCTGGAAAAGACAGGAAATGACCCAAATGGCCAATAAACTACAAGTTACTGCCTTAAACCACTCCTCTGAGGACAAACAGGCAGCTCAGTACTCCCTACTCCCACTAGTGAGTAAAGAAACTACCCCTTGACCAAACAAGGAAAATGGAGAAACACAGGAATCAAGACAAAGCCCAGGGATCAGCAAATCTGATCACTGGAACAAACTATTAGGAAAGTATGGAAAACAAGAGTATTTTTTTGTTTTTCAAGTTTTTTTCAGATAGGCAGAAAATACAATAAATGCTGTGTTTTTCGACTAATTGCTATCAAAAGCTAGTACACTTGAGTGTATTAGCCTGTTGTTTAACTTTTAAGCAAAACTTAAACAAGCAAGTGCAACAAACAATTCAAGCTATTAAAAACAGTAAAAACAGGTAATAACAGAATAAAACAGGCAGAAATAGTAATCGAAAGGCTTAAAAAGTCGAAAATGCAGAAAAAAATACTTAGAATCTGGAAAGTTTGTCTTTTCTGGTCTCTGCTGCTCTAGGAACTCTGCTGGACACCACGAGGAGCTGTGCTGAGTTCTCTATAGCCAGAAAAGCCCGCCAAAGCGTGCTTTATAGCAGGGGGCTGGAAAAGACAGGAAATGACCCAAAATGGCCAATAAACTACAAGTTACTGCCTTAAACCACTCCTCTGAGGACAAACAGGCAGCTCAGTACTCCCTACTCCCACTAGTGAGTAAAGAAACTACCCCTTGACCAAACAAGGAAAATGGAGAAACACAGGAATCAAGACAAAGCCCAGGGATCAGCAAATCTGATCACTGGAACAAACTATTAGGAAAGTATGGAAAACAAGAGTATTTTTTGTTTTTTTCAAGTTTTTTTCAGATAGGCAGAAAATACAATAAATGCTGTGTTTTTCGACTAATTGCTATCAAAAGCTAGTACACTTGAGTGTATTAGCCTGTTGTTTAACTTTAAGCAAAACTTAAACAAGCAAGTGCAACAAACAATTCAAGCTATTAAAAACAGTAAAAACAGGTAATAACAGAATAAAACAGGCAGAAATAGTAATCGAAAGGCTTAAAAAGTCGAAAATGCAGAAAAAAATACTTAGAATCTGGAAAGTTTGTCTTTTCTGGTCTCTGCTGCTCTAGGAACTCTGCTGGACACCACGAGGAGCTGTGCTGAGTTCTCTATAGCCAGAAAAGCCCGCCAAAGCGTGCTTTATAGCAGGGGGCTGGAAAAGACAGGAAATGACCCAAAATGGCCAATAAACTACAAGTTACTGCCTTAAACCACTCCTCTGAGGACAAACAGGCAGCTCAGTACTCCCTACTCCCACTAGTGAGTAAAGAAACTACCCCTTGACCAAACAAGGAAAATGGAGAAACACAGGAATCAAGACAAAGCCCAGGGATCAGCAAATCTGATCACTGGAACAAACTATTAGGAAAGTATGGAAAACAAGAGTATTTTTTTGTTTTTTCAAGTTTTTTTTTCAGATAGGCAGAAAATACAATAAATGCTGTGTTTTTCGACTAATTGCTATCAAAAGCTAGTACACTTGAGTGTATTAGCCTGTTGTTTAACTTTTAAGCAAAACTTAAACAAGCAAGTGCAACAAACAATTCAAGCTATTAAAAACAGTAAAAACAGGTAATAACAGAATAAAACAGGCAGAAATAGTAATCGAAGGCTTAAAAAGTCGAAAATGCAGAAAAAATACTTAGAATCTGGAAAGTTTGTCTTTTCTGGTCTCTGCTGCTCTAGGAACTCTGCTGGACACCACGAGGAGCTGTGCTGAGTTCTCTATAGCCAGAAAAGCCCGCCAAAGCTGCTTTATAGCAGGGGGCTGGAAAAGACAGGAAATGACCCAAAATGGCCAATAAACTACAAGTTACTGCCTTAAACCACTCCTCTGAGGACAAACAGGCAGCTCAGTACTCCCTACTCCCACTAGTGAGTAAAGAAACTACCCCTTGACCACAAGGAAAAATGGAGAAAGGAAGGAAATCAAGACAAAGCCCAGGGATCAGCAAATCTGATCACTGGAACAAACTATTAGAAAAGTATGGAAAACAAGAGTATTTTTTTTGTTTTTTTTCAAGTTTTTTTTCAGATAGGCAGAAAATACAATAAATGCTGTGTTTTTGACTAATTGCTATCAAAAGCTAGTACACTTGAGTGTATTAGCCTGTTGTTTAACTTTAAGCAAAACTTAAAACAAGCAAGTGCAACAAACAATTCAAGCTATTAAAACAGTAAAACAGGTAATAACAGAATGAAACAGGCAGAAACAGTAATCGAAGGCTTAAAAAGTCGAAAATGCAGAAAAAATACTTAGAATCTGGAAAGTTTGTCTTTTCTGGTCTCTGCTGCTCTAGGAACTCTGCTGGACACCACGAGGAGCTGTGCTGAGTTCTCTATAGCAGAAAAGCCCGCCAAAGCGTGCTTTATAGCAGGGGGCTGGAAAAGACAGGAAATGACCCAAAATGGCCAATAAACTACAAGTTACTGCCTTAAACCACTCCTCTGAGGACAAACAGGCAGCTCAGTACTCCCTACTCCCACTAGTGAGTAAAGAAACTACCCCTTGACCAAACAAGGAAAATGGAGAAACACAGGAACCAAGACAAAGCCCAGGGATCAGCAAATCTGATCACTGGAACAAACTATTAGGAAAGTATGGAAAACAAGAGTATTTTTTTTGTTTTTTTCAAGTTTTTTTTCAGATAGGCAGAAAATACAATAAATGCTGTGTTTTTTGACTAATTGCTATCAAAAGCTAGTACACTTGAGTGTATTAGCCTGTTGTTTAACTTTTAAGCAAAACTTAAACAAGCAAGTGCAACAAACAATTCAAGCTATTAAAAACAGTAAAAACAGGTAATAACAGAATAAAACAGGCAGAAATAGCAATCGAAAGGCTTAAAAAGTCGAAAATGCAGAAAAAAATACTTAGAATCTGGAAAGTTTGTCTTTTCTGGTCTCTGCTGCTCTAGGAACTCTGCTGGACACCACGAGGAGCTGTGCTGAGTTCTCTATAGCCAGAAAAGCCCGCCAAAGCGTGCTTTATAGCAGGGGGCTGGAAAAGACAGGAAATGACCCAAAATGGCCAATAAACTACAAGTTACTGCCTTAAACCACTCCTCTGAGGACAAACAGGCAGCTCAGTACTCCCTACTCCCACTAGTGAGTAAAGAAACTACCCCTTGACCAAACAAGGAAAATGGAGAAACACAGGAATCAAGACAAAGCCCAGGGATCAGCAAATCTGATCACTGGAACAAACTATTAGGAAAGTATGGAAAACAAGAGTATTTTTTTGTTTTTTTCAAGTTTTTTTTTTCAGATAGGCAGAAAATACAATAAATGCTGTGTTTTTCGACTAATTGCTATCAAAAGCTAGTACACTTGAGTGTATTAGCCTGTTGTTTAACTTTTAAGCAAAACTTAAACAAGCAAGTGCAACAAACAATTCAAGCTATTAAAACAGTAAAAACAGGTAATAACAGAATAAAACAGGCAGAAATAGCAATCAAAGGCTTAAAAAGTCGAAAATGCAGAAAAAAATACTTAGAATCTGGAAAGTTTGTCTTTTCTGGTCTCTGCTGCTCTAGGAACTCTGCTGGACACCACGAGGAGCTGTGCTGAGTTCTCTATAGCCAGAAAAGCCCGCCAAAGCGTGCTTTATAGCAGGGGGCTGGAAAAGACAGGAAATGACCCAAAATGGCCAATAAACTACAAGTTACTGCCTTAAACCACTCCTCTGAGGACAAACAGGCAGCTCAGTACTCCCTACTCCCACTAGTGAGTAAAGAAACTACCCCTTGACCAAACAAGGAAAATGGAGAAACACAGGAACCAAGACAAAGCCCAGGGATCAGCAAATCTGATCACTGGAACAAACTATTAGGAAAGTATGGAAAACAAGAGTATTTTTTTTGTTTTTTCAAGTTTTTTTTTCAGATAGGCAGAAAATACAATAAATGCTGTGTTTTTCGACTAATTGCTATCAAAAGCTAGTACACTTGAGTGTATTAGCCTGTTGTTTAACTTGAAAGCAAAACTTAAACAAGCAAGTGCAGATGGAGTTGCATTGTGTTTTTGTAGACTTAGAGAAAGCATAAGGACAGAGGGTGCCTAGAGAGGAGTTGTGGTATTGTATGAGGACGCCTGGGAGTAAGCAGAGAAGTATGTATGAGTGTTACAGGATATGTACGAGGGTACTGTGACAGCAGTGAGGCCTGCAGTGGGAGTGACGGATGCGTTTAAGGTGGAGGTGGGATTACATCAGATCAGCTCTGAGCCCTTTTTTTTATTTGGTAATGGTGATGGACAGGTTGACAGATTTAGATCAGACAGGAGTCCCTATGGACTATGATGTTTGCAGATGACATTGTTTAAAGGTTCATAGGTTCAGGGTTTTATACTAGGCTATCTGCCCTGAGGCATTTATATAGTTAGCCTAGCTCCAAAGTTTTGTGGTTTGTACCACCCCTTATGTCTGAGGAATACTGTTCCTATTAGTTTGCCGTGGCCTCTGTCCAGCAGTGACACAGAGATGATTCCCTGCAAACCTACAATCTCCCATCCACTGGTCAAGATTCTTTCTGAACAGAGCCAGCGAGGTGCTCTGTCTTACATGGACCGGGATTTCCATTCCACAGCATAGGGAGTCTCTGGGAGATGAATCTATTCCTCCAGCATGTCCTATTTATATCCGTGGTTGAGGCTTAAGTCGCCATGTGCTCTAGTGGGATTCTCAGGATTTGGATTTTTTGGAGGTGGAGCATGTCCATTAACCTCGGGTTGACATGGCCTTGTATGTCAGGCACAGGTCACCTCTGAGAAGACGGTATGCGACTTGAGTAAAGCTGGAGTTTCTTCAGTCAGTATAGACATGTTTTTGAGTCCTATTATCCTTTTGGTGAAGAACTTTGGGGTCTTTCCAATTGCTGCAGGTGTCGGGTGAGATATTCATCTGAATGGGGTAATTGTACTCAATCATTGGTTGGATAAGTGAAGAGTACAGGGGACAATGACCCTCTCTTGATCTGGATGTGAATCTCTTCATGACTTCAGATGGGCAAATACCGTAGAAGTCTTTCAACCACTTTGGCAACATGAGTGTCAAAGAAAGGTTAGCTGTCAACCTGGGTCCCCAGGTCCCTGATAACCTCTTCAGTGCTTAGTGGATTTCTCCTATGGTAGCTTGGGGATACCTTTGTTTTTCCCGAAGGGTATGACTCATACATTTTTTGGCGCTTAACTTCAGGCTATGCGAGCTTCTGACACCAGCTATCCTTTTCCGTGAGACCTTCTGAAGGATATCTGTGTCTGATGTATTTTCAACTATAGCGCCCAGTTTGCAGTCATCTGTAAATTTGTCAGCCATAGTCCTCCCTATGTTTGCCTGTACTTCTGAGAAGTAGATGCCGAACAATAGGGGGCCCAGGACTGAAACCCTGTGGGACACCACTCTGTGACCGGCTTGGAGTCTGACATGGCCAGCAACCTAACCCTGTGTGTTTTGTCCTTTAGCCAGTTCGCAAACCCATCTTGTGACATATGGGTTTATATTTAAGCTGGTAAGTTTTTCAATGATACCCGAAAGGGGTATTGTGTCGAAAGCTTCTCGCAAGGTTGAGGTAGGCTGCGAACTACCTTTCCTCAAACAATAGCCTTGGTGACTGTTTTGAAAATAGTCGCACTAAGTTCAAAAGGCATGATCTGCCCTTGATAAAGCCAAACTGGGTCGGATCCAATGTAGGTCCCCAATGTCATTATTTATGAGTTCCATTATGATCCTCTCCATAGCTTTGCAAGATCAGGCTTGTTAAGCTTTATGGGTCGGTAATTTCCAGGGTCCGTAGAGAGGCACCGCTTTGTGAAGTGGGACCACAGTTGCTGCACGCCACTCCCTGGGCAATGTGATTCCTGTGGTAAGGCTAAGATTAAACAGCAGCCTTACGTATGGGTTTAGTTCCTCATTGAGTTTGTGTGTAGCACAGCCGGGGACACCATCCGTCCCATGGATGCTGTGTTCTTAGCTTTTAGAGAGAGCAGTTTTACCTGCACATTTGAGATGCTGGGGCTACATTCTGTTGGGGATATTTATCTCCTTTGGGGGAGAGAGGGTGAAGTTTCACTGAACCTGTCTGCCAGTATGTTGGCAAATGTCTGTGGGTTCAGTGATTTTGTGATCTGTAGTGAGAGTAGGGAACAGGTGGAGGAGACCCTGGAGAGATGGAGATATGTCTAGAGAAGAGAGGAATGAAGGTCAGCAGGACTAAGGCAGAATGTGTGAATGAGAGGAAGGATAGAGGGAATGGTGAGGATGCAAGGAGTAGAGCTGGTGAAGGTGGATGAGTTTAACTACTCGGGATCAATAGTTCAGAGTAATGATGAGTGTGGGAAGAGAGTACAGTCAGGATGGAGTGGTGGAGAAGAGCATCAGTAATGATTTGTGACAGACAAGTGCCAGTAAGAGTGAAAGGGAAGGCTCTATGCAAGAGGATAGTAAGACCAGTTATGTTATATGGGTTGAGACAGTGGCATTGGACACAAAGGCAGGAGTTAGAGCTGGATGTGGCAGAGTTAAAGATGTTAAGATTTTGGTATTGGGGTGTGTGAAGAGGGGTGGATAGGATTAGGGAATACGTACAGTAGCGGGTCAGCCCAGGTCCAAAGGTTTGGAGACAAAAAGCCAGAGAGGCAAGATTAGGCTGGTTTGTACATGTGCTGAGGAGGGATGCTGAGTATATTGGAAAGATGCTAAGGGATGAAGCTACCAGGTAACAGGAAAAGAGGAAGGCCTAAGATAAGGTTTTATGGATGTGGTGAGAGAGGACATGTAAGGTGGTTGGTGTGACAGAGCAAGATGCAGAGACAGGAGGAAATGGAAACAGATGATCCACTGTATGCGACTCCCTAATGGGAACAGCCGAAAAGAAGATGATGACACACAAATACAGTAAAAGCAGATGAATAATGTGCACTCTTTTTGTATTTATTTTTTGTTTGCTTGTAAAGTGCACGGAAAGAGGAAGGAAGAACTGGAGAGAAGAAGGAAGAACCTAAGTGGGTTGGCCTCTCTCAAATCTCTTTGTATTAAGTAGAGTGAACACTAGACTCAGAATAGATCACACTGTACTTTGGTTAAGTGGAGCAAATGAGATGGACCCAGGATGAGTGTTCAAATAATGATTTACAGGAGGGGCGGCAATTCCAGAGCCACTCAACATTACCACCAAGCCAAGAACAGTGAGAGGGTGGGTGTGGCAACTGAACTGCAGAGAGACGCACAGCACACTATTTAGAACAGAAAATAAACTACAGTACTTTTAAACTGCAAGTTTGAACTTAACAGAAAATAAAATATATTACTGCAAGTCTGCACTTAACTTCAACTTCTAAATGCAGGTGATTGTAGCCAAGCAAGTCACTCAGAAAATGAGCATAAATTGAATTCTTGGCTCTGTGGCTAGTAAGACTTAAAGTACAGAGGAAACCCTCTCTGCTAAGAGTTAAATAACAAATAAGAAGTGAAAAATCTCCAACCGCGCTTTACTGCAGAGCGACACACAGCACACTTTTCATAACAGAAAAATAAAAGTACAGTACTTTTTAAAACTGCAAGTTTCCACTCCTAACAGAAAAATAAAATGCTTAAAACTGCAAGTTTGTACTTAACTTCAGTTTAATGCAAGTGATTCCCAGCCACAAATCACCTATAAATTAAGCATAAATTGAATTCTTACAGGTAACAGGTATACCTTGTACCTTTCTGGCTCTCTAACACTCAGACATAGATTCCAGTTGAAAACATACTTATCTTTGATTGCAGGTTCCTTTGTGTTTGGTTAAGCTTCCTGCTTAGATTGCCCTCCCCTATGTGCTCAAGCTGCTGCCTACTCTGCACTTCTCCCTGCCCCACTGTGGCTAGCTTATAGCCACAATAGCACACCCTCCAGCTGAACCATCTCAATACTCTACTCAGTTAACCCGTCCCACACTCACCCTCCATTTTCTCCTATCTGAACCAATCATTACTGTACTGCTTTACACTATTCCAGCTTCCACCCTCCTCCAGTAGTTAATATCCTACCACAAGATCCTTAGGGCCCTAAACCAGTAACACTAACCTATCCCCAAATATAAAAAGTTACCATCCAAAGTAATGTCACTATTCTCTGCTATCCTCTTGTTAACTCCATATTTCCTTCCACTTATAAAAATCAGCCTT
Organism: Protopterus annectens; assembly: GCF_019279795.1. Taxonomy (NCBI): domain Eukaryota; kingdom Metazoa; phylum Chordata; order Ceratodontiformes; family Protopteridae; genus Protopterus; species Protopterus annectens. The sequence continues at coordinate 95,154,937 of NC_056734.1, forward strand.
ACCTAGGATTTTATCACACAAAATCTCAAACCACATACCAGATGTATCGAACATGACAGGCTACCCACTGGTTAATACTACTATAACTAACTCCTTAACCGGGCTTAGAACACTACATCAGCCTATTACACAGAGATATATCAGCACAAAATCTAAACACTGTCAAAAACTTATAACTAAAATCCTGGAAGCTTATAGAAACTACATAGGTTATAACCTCAAGCAATGCATGGAGAGTATTATCTTACCCAAACCCTGGCTCCTGCCACCCCATATACATAGTGCAACTTCATTTGTAAATCTAACCCAAATGAATCACTATCTATTAACAAGTCCCCCAACCCTCCTGGTCTGCCATCTCCAAATATTCGTAGCATAAAACAACAAAAGAACCTTAATCTACACACCTCCTACAAGTCCATTCCCCTGATATTTTATGTCTAACTGAAACCTGGCTGAAACCATCAACTCCAGATAAATAGAAATTGTACCAATCCTGGGTATAATATAATTTAGACCTTGATCATTCTACTCAGGAAGGGGGGTAGCTGTACTCTTCAAATCGACACTAAAATGTTACCACAGTCCCCATTCAACCACCCCTGTAGGTTAGCATAAAGCAGAAATAATTGCTACCAAGTTCCAAATTAACAAAAACAAATGTATGAATATAGTCTGCGCGGTACATTCCACCACAGGGAGTAATAACAATAATACCATAGAAGACATCCCTCCATTGGTTAGCCAATAGCCACCTTGGCACAAGAAGGCCATTGTACTTGGAGACCTTTAACATTGGATTGGAATACCTGTTCCTCTCAATCTCCTACCCCCCATGTAAACCTGTATGGATTCACACAGTTCATATCCAATTTCTATCAGGATAGGGAAATCTTAACCAAAAAGGATAGTATACATGATCTGATACTCAATCAATAGCCAACCCCAAATGTTGAGAAGTGACTGGGGCCATCCCCCATGACCTCAGTGATCACTTTCTCACCTTTATCTGCAAAGCACAGACAAACAACCCCATCACCTGATGTATAGAAATAATAAGAAATACATAAATGCTTTAATCCCTAGTAAGTTCCAGGGATGAACTTAAGATATGCAACTGCCCTTTCTGGCTCCTAAAACATTTGCTCCCCTACAATAAAAGTTGCTTGCTCACTCTTTTTAACAATAAATTCCCTCACCACCCATCCCCACATCCCCGATTCCTTTTACAAGTTCCATACTGCTCTACCTAGGTAAAGATGGCGCAATGTTTGCAAATCACGGGGTGGCTCCTTAAAGAAACCAAATCCTCAAAAATCATAGTCCCAAACAAAAGCATCATAAACCATGGTGTGCTACAAAAGACCCCCTCTAAATGAAAACCAAATTTAGACAACTAAGAAATGAGACTAAACGATACATTCTGTATTAGATAAAAACTACTTTACTTCCATCTCTAACAAGGGAAAACCAAAAATAACCCTCCAAATATTCTGGGCAGGGATAAATAAATTACTAAAATTCTTAGGTCAAACCACCACTCCAATCCTCTCTCAGCTCCTCTACTAATAAAACTGCCAGTGGATATTGCTACCACAACTTTAATAATTTCTTTTGCACTGAAATTATTCAAGCCCCTCGCTAGTCAATTGCTACCTTTTAACCTCTAACCCATTGGACAACACTCCCTACAGTACCCAGCCCACCTTTTTAGCTTTCCAACCTAGTCTCTACATCTTTCATTCACTGTTCAAAAATTAAAACCTACTACCCTAGCGCTACTGACCTTTCCTGCTTTTAATATTTTCACTGTTGCTGGATACCAGTTAGCATACCCTCTTTTCCATTCTAATTAACCGGTTCATATCAGAAGCCTCTTCTAATATCTGGAAAAATATCTCATGTCATACCCTCCATAAAGGTGGTAAACTCTACTGAATTCATCTAATTACATACCCATAGCCATAGCCATCCTGTCACCTTTGGCAAAAACTATGGAAAATGTGTCCAAACAACTTCTGTACTTTCTAACCTAAAACAAACTCCTTCTGGCTAACTCTCAAGCATGACTTCGTAGGCCAAATCATAGTACCTACCACAGCTCTCACACCTTCTCAAATGCAATAAACTATAACAATAGGAAATCAAATAACAAGCTAATATCTCTAGCTATCTCTTGCACCTGTATTAAGGCTTCTTTGATATGGTTAGCCACCATCTTCTCATTAACACCCTGGCAACAATGTTCTCTATGCAATCACCTCCTCCAGTGGTTCGAATCCTACCTGTACAATAGGACAAACAATCTGTCTTCATGGCAGAACAACCTCCTCAAACTCTCCTACCTAACACCCTAGGTATCCCCTCTAGGGGTCTATTCTGGGTCCACTCTGTTTTCTATTTTTATTAATGAATCTCCACACTTGTATGCAGATCGACTTCAACGTCTGAATCTGTACCTCGGCATTCCTCGTCAAACAAAAAAGCTGCTAAATAATAACTCAAAGAACTTTTAACTGAGTATAGAACTAGAATCTTTGCCTCTCGCTGTCTGATTCTAAATCCCAACAAAAACAAAAGCTCCTACTTCTTCTCTCCCCACACCCAAAGATCCATGAAAAGCACACTCTCCATTAAGTCCAATAATCATAACTCATAATCTCACCAGATGCCTATACAAAACTCCTAGGATTTATTGTAGATAATCTTAAGTTCAATCTGCACAACAAAATATCAAAATCATTAACAGAACAATGGGCTCTACCTATATAGGCTAAAAGCTATTCCTCACCCCACCTGCTTTGACTGCCATTGCCCACTCCCATGTACTCATCTACCCCTCTCTATGCTTCCCTTTACTTGCCAACCTAAATAAAAACTGATCTTAAACTCTCAAGCTGCTATAATAACATTGCTAGATTTTAAGCCACTGGTCTCCCTTTACAGAACACATCATTATAAAAAATCTAAAAATATCTCAGAAGGCTAGAGCTACCCAGTGGCAGTATAGCAGATTCATAATCAACTTATTGTGGCTCACAAAGCACTCAACCAACCAGAAAAATACACCTGCACTTAGAAAACATCATCCAACTTCACTCCAACTCCAGATCACTCTGCTCATCTAATAAACTGGTAGTGCAAACCAACAAATCCATTAATTGACACAGCATGGTGGAGACTTCCCTGTTCGCCAACCTCTGTTGGCAAAATTTGGAACTCACTTCCTGCTAATCCTTTTACCCCTAGATACCACCCTCCCATCTCCTTTCTCAAAAAAAAAAATCTCAACGAGTATTTCAAGTCTCTTACTTCTGGATACATCCCCTGCTCCAAGCCAGACAAAATCGTTATTCATATTAGGGTACTTTATACTTGTGTTTGTAAATGGAACCCTAATAACTTGTTATTTGTTAAGCCAGATCAGAAGTTTGTTAGACTGTATACATTTAACTGTGGACTGTAAAGTGTGTTTTGTTTGTACAATGTTGCCATGGACTGACTTGTTTTATCTGTAAATTGTGTTAAATGTGTATGTTGGCATCCGTTGAGTTTTTCTTCCCAGGCCTCCGCTGAAAAAATGTGATGCATGTATCCAGGCCTGACTCATCCTGGTCAACAAAATGTAAAATAAATAAATAAAAAAATAAAAAATTCTCAGCTCTGTGGCTAGCACCAAAAGTAATATAATCACAATCCACATGCGGAATGATAGGATAGTATCAAGTTACTAGTCTACTCAGCCTCCTGGAGAGTGGGGCTCCTTTATAAGCTCTAGCTAATAAATTAGCCCATGTGCACACAAGTCTGCAACCTGATGGTCCTGTCTAGCAGGGACACATGTGGAACTCAGGGTGTAATTTTCTATTTCCCATTCCAGTCATCCATGTTCGCCTTAAAATGGGATACTAAAGTGCACTCTGTTTGACATGGAGAGGGAGTCTATTCCCACAGATGAGGGAGTCTCTGGAAGCATTAAATCTTGCCGTGCTGTGCCAGCAAGTCTTATTGATGTTGCAGACCATGCTGAGGTTTTGCATGCTGGTCACATGAGTGGAATTCTGGCTGTGGATATGCAGCAATTCTCCATCAAAGTGGGAGTCCTGAGATTGCTCTGTATGCTAGACATAGTATCACCTCCTGAGGAGTCTTGTATGTGGATGGAGGTAAGAGGGACAGGCTTTTAGCTTATCCCTATAGGATAAATTTTGAAGCCCTGTATCTTCCTTCTGGTCAGGACCCTGTGGTCTCTCAGCTGCTGCAGGTAACGTACTTCTATGAGTTGGCATTCCCCACAGGGCATCTCTGTACTCCGATGGGCTCTGATAAGGGAGGAATACAGGGAAGTTATGAATTTTATTCCTGAAAGAAATAATTTTACTAATGAGGTCAGCCACATAGAAAAGCTCTCTGTACAATGGAGGCAACATTCTGTTAAAAAGTTACATTGCTGTCAATATGGGTGCCCAGGTCCTTCTCAAGTGCTTCAGTGCTTAGGAAGTTATTACTGTGAAAAATTTGTAGGAGATGTCACTCTCCCACAAGGGAGTGATGAGTGGTATTTTTGGTAAGTTAAGTTTGAAGCCGCAGCTTTGGCAACAATCATCTGTCTTCCAGTGAGACCCCTCTTTGTAGTATGCCTACATCACTAGGGAGTTGGATGAGACAGTGCCCAGCTTCTTGCAGCTTACATTTTTAAAACTGGTCAGCCATATACCTCTGTTGGTTTTGGCTTTGTACTCGGAGAAGTATATATCTCAAACAGCAGTGGTCCCAAGACTGATCCCCTGACGTGCCTCTTTACATGCGGTGGTTTCAAAACTAATGCTGAATATCTCTTTGTAGGAAATTTGTATCATATGGACATGGAATTTAAATACAGGTGTGTCTTAATCTTGTTGATGAGAAATTACCTTCCCCTGGGTAGGGACTATTACCTTCCACTACCATCTGTATAGCCTTGATGAATGTTTCAGACAAATTGATTTTGCGGTAGAACATATCTACTGCCAAAAAAAAACAATCTACAAGCCAAAGAGAAAAATGGAGATGCAGACTTTCTGGAAGAAAAAGGGACCAGGAGTAGAGAGGTCACAAAGTTCCCCTGAACAGTCATTCAGACTTGTTAGGACTGTCCCTTGTTTTTAGTAGGTTGTTCTTTTTGCCCACCCCCAACATTTCTTAAAGATATGTTTACCTATATTGTGTTAAGACAATTTATTTATTTATTTATTTATTTATTTATTTATTCTTGCCAAAATTAGAGAAGGATACTAGAA
>NC_056734.1:95160715-95178950 GCF_019279795.1 Protopterus annectens
ACCACAGAAGCTAATCACCCTAGACATCCACATCCTGCCCCCCCTTACCCCCATTAGGAAACCACGGTAAAAATTTCTCCAAAGCCAACTTCGCTAAACTGCTAAGACAGAAGTGACAAAATTCCACGATACCCATGCAGATTGGACAATGGAAGTCAGAGACTGCTGAATCCTACACAAATGCACTTTATAAAGAAGCGCACAAGAGTGCATGGATCATCACTATCCCTAACAGAACCAAAGGATGCTATCCTCCAAAAGGAAATGCCAATCTGGTGGTCCCCTGCCATAAACAAACTCTGCAACAGAAGAAACTGTTGCCAAAAATAGTAAAATCATGATTGATGGAACTCCCTGATAAGCCTCAGTAGGAAGCTGAGATTCCTCATAAAATCCTCCAAAGCTAGTTAGGAAAACAAAATTGTCACTGATTCTGAAGACAACCACAAATTCTATAGCTATGTCAAGAATCTCAATGGAAACACTCAGATCTGCTCTGAGTTACAGCTCAATGGCACTAAATATACAAGAACCAACTGATATTGCCAACATCCTGGCAGATAGGTTCGAGTGCTAACTTTACCCCCTCTTACCCCAAAGGTCCATCTCTGCTACCAGAAGAATGCAAATTTCCCTGTAAATCATGGCTGCACAGGTAAAAACCACACTCTCCAAAGCCAAGAACACAGCATCCATGGGACCTGACAACATGTCCAGTTGCGTTCTGCACAAACTACAGAATGAACTGGCACCTAAGTACCATGTTCAATCATAGCCTCACATCCAGGATTTGTGCCCACTGAATGGTGCACACAGTGATGGTTCTCCCACTCCAGAAAGGGGCAGCAACCATGGACCACAGGAACTACCTCCGCATTAGCCTGATGAGCCGGGTCTGCAAGGCCATGGAATGTATCAGCATGGAATTTATAAACAAAGAGATTGGTAATCTCAGAACTCTGGACCTCACCCATTTCAAGTTTGTGAAATGCAGATCATGTTTCCTAAACCTGATAGACTTCTTTGAAGCAGTCACCAAAGCTTTTCGATGAGGGTAAGGTGAAAAAGGTTCCACACAGCCCTATCTAGATCCTCACCAAGGCTTTCCAGCACCATCTCCCACTCTGGAATTATAGATTAATTCACTAAACTAGGTATAAATCCTGAGTCAGAAGATTGGATTTGTCAACTGGCTCCTTACAGAACCCACACCTGTGATAGTAGCAGACTCAAATCCAGACTTCAGAACATTGACAATGCCGAGGGTATCACAGGGTTCAGTCCTGGGTCCTCTGTTTGGTATCAACTTCTCTAAAAGTACAGGCTAACACAGAAGGTCTTTGGCTAACAAAGTTCACAGATGACTGCAAACTTCTGAGCCATAATCCCGGAAACTCAGAAGGGATGTGGACATCCTACCAAAGGGCCTCACTGAGACAGATGCCTGGTGTCAAAGCCATGGCCTCAAGCTCAATGCCAAAAGTGCATTGTCATCCCCTTTGGTAAAACTCTGCACCCATGCACTACTTACATAGGTGGTGGTCTACTTAACACCAAAAGTGCTTGATAAGAGACCTTGGGGCGTTATGGGTGGACAGTAGTCTCTCCTTTGATAATCACATTGCCACAGTAGTCAGAATCCTTCTATGTAGCACATCACTTCACAAAAGGCTTCTCATCCAGGAAAAAAAGACGTCATTGTTCCCTCTACTCATCAATCATTAGACACATTATAGAGTACAATGCCCCTTTTGGTATGTATCTCACAAGACATCTACAACAACTGGAAAGGCCACAGAAATACCTCACTAAAAGGATTACCAGCCTCAACCAGTTGCCCTATGCAGACCGTCTCAAAAGACTCCAGCTATACTCCGTCACATATCGCCTATTCAGATGTGATCTCTGCCTAACATACAAAGCTATGTCAAACCCAGAGCTGTTGGATATGCTCCACTTAAAGAAATCCCAATCCCTCCGAGCTACACAATCTAGGGACCTAAACCTTGTTACCACAATATACAGGACATGCTGGAGGTATAGATTCCTTTCCCAGAGACTTCCCATACTCTGGAACAAACTACCTATCTGTATCAGACAAAGCTGCTCATTAGCACTCTTCAAGAAAAATCTTGATGATTGGATGGGAAATAGGAAATTCACTCCGGGGATCACTTCTGTGGCTCTGCTCGAGAGGAGCACAGGAAAATAATTTTCTTCGGTGGCAAAACACATGGTACCCTTTTGGTTAGGCTTTTATAGACCCTATATAGACCCTAGGGCCAATATCCTAGTAGCTACCTATGAACCTATATGTATTCCTGGATTCCAACATGTTGTTTCATAAAAGTCTGAGGAAAGCAAATTCATGCATTTGCAACTGACTAGAAGAACTCGAGAATACCAGACTAATGGTCCAGAGCCTTTTTAAGCCTACCCATTTATGCCCCAGTTTTCTTAATTATCAGTGCCCAAGGACTGGAATGACTTTAGTATATCCCTGTGCCTAACAGCATCTACAAGCTACTGTTGTCCATAATGGCCACAGGTGACAAGCAGGGGTGAATTTATGATTTCTCATCCATTGGTCCAAATATTTGAATAGGCTTAGAAAAGAGCTCTGTTTCACATAAATGGGAAGTCTGTTCCAGAGAAGGGGTGTAATCTATGAAACATACACCTGTTCCTCCAATCATATTTTGTTTATGTCACAGATATTCTTGTGCTGTTTGTTCTGTGAATGTGTAGCAGATCTATCAGGGCTGGATTGGAGAATGCCTTGTGTTTTAGGCAAATATTGGCCTTTTGTAGTCTGTAGGAGACTGAGTACAGGGACAAGGCTTTAAGGTAGTCCACATAGGGCATATTGTTTACACCTTGTATTATTTTAATGAAGAATCTCTGTGGCCGCTGTAGTTGTTGCAAATACCTATACTCGATTATTGGTCTAATGAGGGCTGAGCATAGTGCATACCTCTCAACCTGGAAACATCAAAAATCTGGACAAGGGCCATGAAAAAAAGGTACAAATCTGTGCGCTGATTAACATCAAATTTGCATACATAATTAAGTAACCCCACCCACTCCACTGGAATTGTGGGGCAACCAAAATATGGCACCAGGGTCCCCCTGCAGCCATTCCAGTGTCCCATTACCTGGCTTTTTCACCCCATTTAACATAAACACTAATGTGTACATACTGCTTTACTTCTACAATGATTATTGGGATTTTATTTTTAAATTTTATAGCACAATGCATAAACACTAAGACATCTGCTAAACAAGGCTGCTAAACAAAGCAATACTGTCTCACAATGAAAATAGACTTGGCATTAAAACTCACATTCATTGAAACAGCATTGAAACACACACCATAGCCAAAGAAAATGCATCTGGCCAGTGATGGATAAAGATTGCCTTTGGGCGGTTTTCATAACATTGGCCTCTTGCACACAAAACAAGAAACATACATGTGTTCTTTGATATACCTTCCTGACTTTATTATATTATAATCCTTGTATAATATAGAAGACTTGTTAGCCAAAGCGCATTTTAAATTTATTGTTTGAACTTTTTTTTCCAGTAGACAATAAAACAAAATGTATGAACCAATAATGACAAAACTGTCCAGTTCACAACTTGTCCATCATAAAAGTCTACTTCCACACCTATATATATATATATATATAAAATAGAATGACAGTAGTGTAAGCCTTAGGCATCTTGTACAGCTTCTCGCACTTATTTTCAATTTCAGTTTTTTTTTTGGGGGGGTGGGCAAACATTTTGGAAAGTTGCTAGAATAAAATGTTGTGTTACAACAATACATTTCACTGCCAAGTCCTGAACCCAGGCCCCTTTGCACTACAGTCAGAGCAACATACCACTATGCCTAATCAGAGGTTTCCTGAAAGATAGGAAGACTGAAACTTAAATGGCTATCATTTAGTGAATTCAGTTCTCACTTCTCACCTTAGCTCTGAACTTCTTAGCACAAAAAAACTGGACAAAGCCAATAATGGGGGGAATACAGCCCCAAAATTGGGACAAATTTCAAATACTGTTCTTATAAACTTAGAAAATTAATAGAATAAAACATTTTGTGTTACTATTTATTTTCTGAAGAATATGAAGTCTGAAATTCAAATGCCTGTCATTATTTAGTGAATTAAATCTGTAATTTGCCACAAAATACTGAAAACCACAGATTTTATAAGTAACAGATATGAGGCATGAATTCACAAGTCATGGTGGCTAGGGACTTTAGGCTCTTTTAACCTTGTACCCAAGGTACAGGGCTTGAGCCTGAGTACCTCTATAGACAGCCCATAACACACATGACAAAACCAGGCTGGCATTTTATCTCCCAGTAAAGTTTCAAGACAGTGGTTCATAATGCTGTGTCTGCAGCACTGACTGGATATAATCTGATATCCCTTTCTTACTTCTCCACAGTTGCATTTGTGCACTCTTATCTGCAGCAACTTAGGATTCCACAGATTTGTTAGACTTTATTTTCATTCAAAAAGTTTAGTCAGCTGCAATAATCAACTGAAAATAGCAATTTATGCAGTTAGTTTTTTTCTGTTATTGCTCTATCCATATGAAACTTCCATTTCTTTTGTGCGTGCAACTGCTATACTTTTGCAAGCATCAACAGATCTTTTAAAAAGTAGTTTCTATTTGCTTATTCATAAAAGCTTGTGGTTAATGTCCTGCTTTATCATAGAATGGTATCCTCATAGCATTGGTATGACTGTTGGTATCTAGACATTTTTAAGGTAGACTATCATTTAATGTTTGTTGCCTCACTGGATGAATATGTCATAAATAAAAGTTCTGTATCCCATTCAAGTTCATGTTCAAGCACTTTACAAAACACACACTCAAGCAATGCTATATAAAGTAAAAACAAGCAAACAAATTTCAGGGAAAAAAGGAATAAAATTTGTAAATAAGTAATTTTCTAAGAAACGCCAAACTATTAAAATCAATCGTACATTCAGATAACTATATATTAGTGTGAACCAAACAAATGTAAGGAAGAGCTCAGATAGACACCTGCTATTAAAAAAAATTACAACAATACAGAACCTAAAAATTGGGCCCAAATTCAGGAAGTTGTGACATGCAGTCTTGAAATTAAGAATTGTACCAATGTTACAAGCCCACCAAATAGTCTATAGCAACAAACAATAGCAAAGACAGTGCCAAAGAGCTTTAGTCTACAGACGCAAACCATCTATGACCAGTGATCAAACATCTTCATCATGTAACAGCAGTCTGAAAACAAATTCAAAGAAATGGAATAAGTAAATTAAACACACACACACACACACACACACACACACATCAAACATGCTTGCCCCAAAATGCGGGATGTGGCTGCTATAAACCAGTCCTGCTCGCTGAAATACATCCCCTCCTGCTTGTTGCTCGCTCTTGCGGCTGCTATATCCAACTCCAAAATGGTCCTGCTCACTGAAATAAATCCATGGCTGCTATAAAACAGTTCTGCAGCTGCTCGTTGAAATAGATCCACTCCTGCTTGTTGCTCACTCTTGCGACTGCTATATCCAAATCCCAAATGGTCCAATAAATGCATAATACATGTTGCTGCTGCTAATATGATCCAAATGTTTCCTGCTTGCTGGAAATGATGACGTGAGCTCAAGGAGCTCAATTCTGACTGGCTGATAGCCCTGACAGAGCTGACATCATCGTGCATGTGATGGCGTCCAGCTCTCACAAGCATAAACTTGAAAAATTAATAAAACTAAAGAAAAAATTGGAAATTAAGGGGTGCCACTTGGGAATCGTAGCACACCTTCATTTGGACCCAAAACTCTGTAAAAAATGAGTAAATTGGTATGGTTGAGATGTCTGGCATAGTGGGACTATGATCTCCTTAGATCTGGATGCCATGCCATAACTGCTGACTTGCACCACATAGAATGCAATGATGGATGCATGACAATCAAAGTTCAGGTTACTGTCAACCTAAGTTCTCAAGTCCCTTACCACTGGGTTTACTCTTAGGAGAGTGTTTAAAATGTTGTAATTTGCAGGGGTGGTCATCTTCCTAAAGCTTATAAATATGTTCTTTGCATTTAGTTTTATATTATGGTTCTGGTACAAGTTACTTGGCTCTCAGAACTTCCTCAAGGATATCTACATCTTTGGAGAAATCGATCATTGGCCCCAGCTTGCAGTCATCAACAAATCTGGTTGGCTAAGACTCTCTATAGTTGATCTGACTTCAGAGAATTACATTCCAAACAGGAGAGTTCCCAGTTCTGAGCCCTGTGGAACACCACTAGTAACAGACCTATTGGTGGGGGTGGATTCCCCCACCCAAACTTGTCCTATCCATGAGCCATGTGACTATCCATTGGGTTACATAGGGATTTATGTCTAAATCTGTGAGTTTGTCTATAATATCCAAGTGAAGTATTGTGTCAAATACCTTTGCCGGGTTGAGGTAGGGTGTATGCACTACTAGATAGGTAGTTCATGCAAGGCACAAGTGGCCTTATCAAAGTTCTCCACTGGGTAAAGTAGGTGTTACCTACCCTTGACTGAAGTGGTATGGGTCCAGTTTTTGAAGATTTCCAATGTCTTTATTATATCCATGATAATTCTTTCTATGGCCTTGCATATAAGACTAGTCCAACGTATGGGTCTGTAGTTCCTTGGGTCTGTTGATGGTCCAAATTTATGTAGAGCGATGACTGTTACTGTCCTCCATTCCACAGGGATGCAGCCTGTCTGGAGACTGTGGATGATCAGAGATTCTAGCGGGCTGGACAGGTCATGTGTCAAACTATTTAGAGGCATCGCTGCATGTTACCAGGTCTCATTGCTGTACTGTGTTTAAGTGTGGAGAGGGCAGTGAGGACCTGTCCCTTAGTCATAATTGGGGGATAAATGGTAGAGGGTATTTACTGGATAGTTACCCGTCATCTTTGAGTCAAATGGACGTTGTCTTCTGCTTCTATCTTATTGTTTTTGTGTAATACTTTTGAGTAAAGTAATTGTTCTCTATTCTTTTATCTTGGACGTTGGTAGCTACTGTAGCCAATAACATGTTTCTGTGAAGGATTTTCTCTCTATACTATGAGGTTGAGAGGTATGCCTTCAGTTATAAAATGTCATGAAATCACAATAAATCAATGGTATTTATTGCATGCGTATTCTACAAACTAGGCAGTCATTGTTTTCATATTTAAAACTAGCCTGTACAATTTTATACATACATAAATCAGTAAACAGACACACATTCCATGTGAAATTGTAGTTTCATTTATTTTACAAAATAAAGAAACAAGCAAGCAGACACACAGGTTCTATGCAAAGTCATAGTTTTTTTACCTGACTGTCTCATAATTAATGATATATCTAGACATCAATACTTTTTTATATATAATGTAACAGTTTTACAGTGAAACAGTGTAAATTGCAACTGAGAGCAAATGTAACACTTTGCTGCAAACAATTTGCTGATGAAGTGCAACAGTATAAGATGTCTGCAATTTACACTCAATAGTTTAAAAACACCATTGCACATAAAAATGGAGACATCCTTCTATGTTTAACATGTTTAAAAGCCCATGTTTGCGCTCCTGTTTGCTGCCTTTCCTGTAACTAGGCTAGTCCAGATACAGATTTGCTGTATCTAGGATGGTTTGTAAGCTTATGAGTGGTGCCAAAGTCTGCTCTCCAATTTTTGCCTTAGATCTGCTAGTTCTCTCTTCTCCTGCACTTTTAAAAGCTTATTAGTCTAGCACTTTACCAGACTTCTTGCAGCAATTATTGTGGCACACAAAAGTGCTACTAACACTAAACATTCTACAAGGAAACCGCTCCAGTACTTATTATTAATATCCACCCCTCCTGGCATGTCTAAAGGTCAGTTTCCTGTGCTTTCTTATATTAATGTGGTGAACTTGGGCATCCTGAGACAGTGTAGAAACTACCTCATGTACACCGACAACCCTCTCCTCTTACCTCCCAGCACTCAGACTTGTGAGAGATGCACTTGTATATCCAAATTGGAAGCCATACACTCTGCAGCCAAGACCTGAGTAGCTGGTCAAGAGGAGAAGGTCAATACTTGCATCATACCACATGGAATACATAGCCCTCCAGAACACACACCAGCACTTCTCCAAAGCTAACTTTGAGCTCCTAAAAACAGAAGTGGGTAACTTCACGGCACCCATGCAAATGAAGAATAGTTGCATGACCGCCAAATCATACACCAATGCATTGTATGTTTTAAACACATACACAAATACATGGATCTCGCCATACCCAATCGAACCAAGATGCTCTCCTCCAAAAAACGCAAAACAATCTGGTGGTCACCTGCCATAAACAAACTATACAACAGAATGAGGAGACTGATATGGAATAAGATGAAGTCCCAAGACTGGAAAAACTCCCTTATCAGCCTCAAGAAAACGTTAAGAACCCTCATCAAATCCTCTAAAACTAGCTATTAAAACAAACTAGCAGCAGACAGTAAAGACAACCACAAGGCCTTCTATAGTTTTATAAAGAATCCCCACGGCAATACCCAGATTTGCTCTGAGCTACTGCACAATGGTACTTCCTATAATGAGCCAACAGATATTGCCAATATACTGGCAGACAGATTCAATGCCAACTTTACCCCTGAAAAGGACCTATCACATTAACAGGAGATTGCCAGGCACCCAGTACTACTGCTGCACAGGTTAAAAATTACAGTTGTGTACACTTACCATAAATGTAGATGTTCAAGTGTATTCACTACTGCAGTCATCACATTTGGGTTATCCCTGCCAGGGTAGCCCTCGGCCGGCCCGAATACCAGAGACCTAGTATTTCTGCATTGGTTGCTGTCGCTTGAGGACTGACATCAGGTCATCAGTAGTATAAAGTAAGGCAATTGAAGCCATTACATCATTTTTTCTTGCCATAACCTGTCAGGAGCCTCCAAGTAGGAGATCAGGTTTTGGTGGAAGAACCCCACCAGTGGAAAATAAATACCAATATGTCCCTTGTAAGGAAAGGAGAATAACGAGTTAGAACGGTAATAAAAGGAGAAAATGAAGAAAGGGAGATGGAGGGGAAACCAGAAATGCAACAGTGAATACACTTGAACATCTATATTTATGGTAAGTGTACACAACTGTACTATGTTCTTCATGTTTCACTGATGCAGTCATCACATTTGGGTTGATTCCCAAAGCTGAGGAAAAGGGTGGAGGCAGTCAAGAAAACTAGGGGCTGGCTAGGTTGTCCTACAAGACTGCAGAGGCAAACCCTGCCCTGGATTTGGAGAAGAGAGGCAGGTGATAATGCTTGGTAAAAGTGTGAACAGATGTCCAGGTGGTAGCCTCCATGATGTTCCTGATGGGGACTCCTCTGAGGAAAGCTTCAGAAGTTGAGACTATTCTGGTGGAGTGTGTCCTGACCCCCTTGGGGAGAGGCTTTCCATGCTGTTTGTAGCAGAAATGGATGCAGTGTACTATCCATTTGGAAATGGTTTGTTTGTAGATGGCTTTGCCTTCTGCTCCTGTAGCAAAGCTAACCAGCAATTGATCAGACTTTCTGAAGGATTTAGTCCTGTCTAGATAGAATCTAAGCTGTCTGTGCACATCTAGAGAGTGAATAATCCTTTCCTCCTTGTTCTGGGGATTAGAAAAAAAGGTGGACAAATGAATGGATTGGTTGAGAGCCACACCAGACACCACAGTGGGCATGAAGGATGGGTTAATTTTGAGGGATACCCTATCTGCATGGAAGATGAAGGGTACCACAGCCATAAGTGCTTGCAGCTCAGAGACTATTCTGGCTGAAGTGATGGCCAGAAGAAATACTGTCTTTTAGGAGAGAAATTTTAGCTCTGCATAAGTAGCTGGTTCCAAAGGGGAAGGGTTAGCTTTTCAATACAAAGTTAAGGTCCCAAGCTGCTATTGGTGCCCTTCTGGGTGGCCTCAGGTTGCTAGCCCCTCTTAGGAACTGTTTGATCAAAGGGTGTGAGAAAAGGGGCTGCTCAGTGGGAAAATGAGCAGAAATAGCAGAGACATGAATTTTAATAGAGGAAAATGAGAGGCCACTGTGTAGTAGGTCTGCTAAGTAATCCAGGATGAGAGGAGGGAGGAGGATTTGCCATAT
The DNA here is from genome assembly GCF_019279795.1 of Protopterus annectens. Classification (NCBI taxonomy): domain Eukaryota; kingdom Metazoa; phylum Chordata; order Ceratodontiformes; family Protopteridae; genus Protopterus; species Protopterus annectens. The sequence continues at coordinate 95,170,880 of NC_056734.1, forward strand.
TGGCTCCTTAGCCTGGATCCAGGTGCAGAACCTTTTCCATTTATCAGCATAAGTCTTTCTGGTGTAAGGACATCTGACATCACGGATAACATCCAGAACCTGTTTACTGAGGTAGAGATGACTGCAGGATCCTTAGACGAAGAGGAGTTTTGCGGCATACCTGATTCTGAAAGGGTCTCAGTAGCGACCTGTGAATCAACAGAAATGGGCATCGGGGAATACGAAAGTGCCTCACTGAGTAACAGAGAACTGACTACTAGCTTAACATAAGTGTCATTGGTAGGTTTTGACCTGTGCGGTCTGTCTCTGTCTCTTTCTTTACGTTTTTTTCAGAAGATCTGCTGTCAAATGGCTTACTGAAGCCATATTGGAATTTGAGGACTGTAAGTGAAAATATCTGGCTACAATAAGGGCCCGACAATGGATAGTTCTGGCATTGAACAAAGCACAGAAGCGACAATAAGGGACGTTGTGGTCTGGGCCTAAACAAGTGATGCAGTAAGTTTGTCCCACACAATCACCATGTGATGTGATGGGCACCCTGTCCACATCAGGCAGGGTAGTTACCTACACCTTTGCATGCATAACCTGGTCAGCTGGATGGTTAACAGCACATACAGCCGTGGGATACCAACTGCGTCTCTGTTGGACGGGGACATCAGCTGCTGCCTTGCATGCACATGGGCTTAGATGTGGCCTAGAGATATGGCTGCTCAGGGACCATAGCCTAGTAACCAGGTATGGTACCAGGAACATCTTATATGTTCAGACTGCTGTTTCTGTTTATGTCTTGCACCATGGAGCTCAGATTGTGACTCAAGAGTCTCTCAGCCTCCCACTTGCAATTAACAAGTACACAAACAAACAGCTGAATAAAGAAATAAGAGAAAACACATCAAATGATTTCAAACAGAGATTAACTTTAATTTCTGGTAACTTGAGTACAGTGCACATCTATTTGTTGTTTTATTACATACTGAAACAAACAAATGGTTGCTAACAGATACCTTGTTATGTGTGTATATAGTTGGTAGTCTTACAGTACATAAATCACAGTAGGGGGTATTCAGACAGGAAAAATAGCACACTGTGGAAAGCTAAACTATGTAGTCAGTGTTGATGTGCAGGGCATGTGCAATTCAAAGGTATTTGTAGCACAATCATGGTAGTATAAAATTGGTGTGGTCAGTAGTTTATATTAATGACCATATAATGACATTCAAATGAGAGTGCTTATAGAAATACATTCATCAATTAATTGATGTTTTTGTCTGCATATATATTCTATATGCAGCATGTACATTGTAAGATACCTGGTAACTGTATATTAAGTTTGATAAGTTTATTGGTATATAGTAGGCATGGAATTAAAAAAAACATTAATAAACATAACCAGCTAAGCCCAAGCACTGTTGAGTGAGCTAAGCTCCATGGTTAAGAAGCACCATGCTATATACCCCAGAGAGGATTAATGATTTACAGGCTATTCATTCAGAATATTTCTGAATACAGACCATGTGTAGTATTGCTTGACATGTACAGGAAGTTTTATTGAGTAAGTATAGGATTCCTTGTGGTAGAAATCTGTTGCGCCAGCCATTTTCCATTTCTGTCTATAAAAGATTACAGTCTTTGTTGGTGGTGTGCATATTGCATAGCTGTTAGAGGTCAAGCAGGGTCGAATGGGCCATGTACCATATGGATGGACAGCACACTGTGGAAAGCTAAACTATGTAGTCAGTGTTGATGTGCAGGGCATGTGCAATTCAAAGGTATTTGTAGCACAATCATGGTAGTATAAAAATTGGTGTGGTCAGTAGTTTATATTAATGACCATATAATGACATTCAAATGAGAGTGCTTATAGAAATACATTCATCAATTAATTGATGTTTTTGTCTGCATATATATTCTATATGCAGCATGTACATTTGTAAGATACCTGGTAACTGTATATTCGTTTGATAAGTTTATTGGTATATAGTAGGCATGGAATTAAAAAAAACATTAATAAACATAACCAGCTAAGCCCAAGCACTGTTGAGTGAGCTAAGCTCCATGGTTAAGAAGCACCATGCTATATACCCCAGAGAGGATTAATGATTTACAGGCTATTCGTTCAGAATATTTCTGAATACAGACCATGTGTAGTATTGCTTGACATGTACAGGAAGTTTTATTGAGTAAGTATAGGATTCCTTGTGGTAGAAATCTGTTGCGCCAGCCATTTTCCATTTCTGTCTATAAAAGATTACAGTCTTTGTTGGTGGTGTGCATATTGCATAGCTGTTAGAGGTCAAGCAGGGTCGAATGGGCCATGTACCATATGGATGGACAGTAGTCTGTCTGCTGAAGAATGGCATACAGAGCAAGAACTGCACATTTCAAAAATACCATTTGAACCCTTGATATAAGTATCACCATGAATAGTAGGCAACATTAAGGGTTGTGGAAGAGTGTACAGTTCAGCAAACTTTGTGGCCTCAGTGTAAATATCATAATTTGGGCTTTAACTCAAATTTTACGTTATGCCTTTGATACCACAATACATTGCAGGTAATGTCAGCATGTTCCAAGAGGTGATATACAAGACAGGTGTTTACATTCACATGGAAGAGCAAGAACAAGGTTCCAGGTGATCAAACATGCAGGAATCTCCAGTCAACAAAGTATTGTTGAAAGGTACGATGTATGTCTTACAGGTAATACCCAGTTTCTGCAAATAAGAAACAACAATGTTAGGTGTGGTAAGAGGTTATTTTTCAGCTGTCTTTCAAAAGCATTGTACTACCATCTTCCTAATCTCTTAATGTTCTCCCATGATGTCCTTACCCACTGAACATGAGAAGCTGCCAGTAAGCTAAATGAGTGTGGAATCTAACTGAGAGCGGGGTACATGTTTGGGGTATAAACTTCATCACTCCACTGTTTTCTTGAATACAGCCCTCACCTGAAGATGGATAAGCAGGATACCCTTCTCATGGCAGAAAACTACTCCTTCTTAAGTGCCATTCTATGACAAAACTGTGTGAGTGGACTTCTTTGTTGTAGTCACAGCGTTTGGTAACATTGTACCCATTGGACTTCATTCTATTCTGTGGCCACTGGTGCTTCACACCCTGATCAGTCATAAGTTGCTCCTATTTATCCTTAGAATATTCTTATTTTGACCAGCTAAATTCTCTACATAGGGCTGATAAACAATAGGCTATGAGAAGCAATCTGTCGTATTACTGATGACATGTATTTTGGAGTTTGTCCCATAAGGCTCACACTGCCTCCCCATGGCTTTGTGCAGCCAGCTGATAGCTTGCCAGGTATAATGCTGCCTTCAACTTGTTTTATTCAGCCTCTAACAGTAGCAGAGTGTGTGCCCTCCATTATTTTACTGCTATGAGCCACACAACTGGACAACCTGGTACCTTCCTGGTGTCTCTAACTGCTGTAGTACCCTTCTGTAAGCCACCTAATTACCATTACTGTGGGTGTTAATTATCTGTTATTCTTGTACAGCCACTGTACCGTGAATGAATTTGTATCCGCACTGATACTGCTGCTGTTTCCAGTGCCACTCTCTTGAATTGTCCCCACTGTCAAAGCAACATAGTGTAGAATGTTCAAGTATTCTTCACCTCACCCTTTTTGTTGATTGCTCCCTGCCTGAACTATACATCTGTTTTCCGATTTTGAGTTTGGAGTGCCTTGTTTGCCTTCTGTTTGTATATCCGGGAATAACTCAAACTATGTAGTGGCAATTAATGTTTACATGCAATTACTCTTGGCCACCTGCTGCTGAGCTTGCTTTCTAAGTTCCTCTCCCGACCCACTTCTTAGGAATATGGCAACAGTTATCCTGAAAAAAAAAATCCAGTGCAGTATGAGAGTGTGCCAACACTCAAGTAAGATTACGATCTCTAAAAACTTAGGTGACTCAAGGAAAGAATACTCTTGTTACTTGATAGGTTCATTGGTGGTTACTAGGATACTGACCCAAAGGTCTTTATAAGCCTTTCCATGTGTACCCGATATAATACTAGATAAACCCAATATAAAGGATCTAGCCTAAACTCAAAATCTTAGTTAACAATGGCTGCACATATCTAGGAGGATCATAGGTGAAATCCTGGCAAGAAATTTATGGTTTCCCATCCAGTCATCCAGGCTACACATAAACAGGCTCATAGAGGGGCTCTATTTGATGTGAACTGGTTTCCTATTCATGAGGAGTGGCAACCTCAGAGAAATATCTGTCTCTCCAGCAGGTTCTATTTATGTTGAAGGCCAGGTAAAGGTCCCTGGAGCAAGTGACCCTTATCCCATTAGTCTTGTGGATATGCAGCATTTCGATTAAGTTTGGATCTAAGATTGCTGTATAGGCCAGGCACAAGTCTTCTCTAAGTAGTCTGTATGCTACTGAGTACAGTGACGATGACTTGAGTCTGTCAATGCATGACATGTGATGGAGACCCTGTAATTTCTTGGTTAGAAATCTCTGGGGTCTCTCAAGTTGCTGCAGGTGCCAGGTGAGGTACATACAAAGGGAGCATTGTACTCAGTTATTGGCCTGATGAGGGTCGAGTACAGGGGAGTTGTGACCTGTTTTGCTCTTGAGGCAATGCCTTTGCTAATGAGGTGAGCAATGTAGAAGGCCTTCCTTACCACAGTAGACACATGGTGGTCAAAGATTAGGCTACAGTCAGCTTGCATTCCCAATTCTATCAGTGCTGAGTTGTTACTTAGGGTATTATTATCTATATGGTAGTCTGCATGGATATAATTTTTACCGAATGGGATGATAATGCATTTTTTAGCATTGAGTTGGAGTCCATGGCTTTGACACCAATCATTCATTTGTGTAAGTCCTTCTAAAAGTATATTGACATCTTCTGGGCATAAAATGATTACACCTAATTTGCAGTCATCAGCAAAGTTAGGCACAGGCCCTCAGTTTTGGCCTGAAGTTCTGAGAAGTATATTCTAAACAATAGGGGGCACAGCACTGACCTCCACTGCTGACAACTCTGCTGGTTGAGGTAAAGTCCCCAATTTTGACTGAGTGTTATCTGAAAGTCAGATGGTTAGCAACATACCTGACAATGTAAAGGTTTATATTCAACTGGGAGAGATTATCAGTGGTGCCTGAATGTGGCAGTGTATTGAAGGCCTTTGCTAAGTCAAGGTAGGTTGTATGCACAGATTGGTCTTCATTTATGCCTCACCTTGGTGATGCTTTTGAAGAAGTCTACCAGGTTTAACAGGTATGACCTCTTTGACAAAAGCAAATGTGTCAGATTAAGGGTATGGAGGTCATCTATGTCCTTATTTATAGGGTTCATGATGATTTGTTCCATGGCCTTACAGATAAGGCTGGTTAAGCTTATGGATCTGTAGTTTCTATAGTCTGAACCACACTTTTAATATTGTTGTCAAGTGGCATATGCCGATTGGAAGAAGAAAAACTATTACTTGTAAAACTAGCAATAAAGGGTCAGTGGCATGAATGTTGTAAGGAGCAGCTATACTGTCACCTTAGTCAAAATGCCTCCTGCATGACAGTGAATGAGTGTCTGCATGTATATATATTCACAAACACACCACATGTACAGGTGTGTGTACATCTGTGTATATAAACAGAGACACAAACAAATTCAGAAACAGGTTTGTGTGTGTGTGTGTGTGTGTGTGTGTGTGTGTGTGTGTGTGTGTGTGTGTGTGTGTGTGTGTGTGTGTGTGTGTGCATTTTTTTAGCCTTTTATGGGTCTCCCACTGAAATGGGCCTTTGGCTCAGTTATAACAAATGTCAAATAAGAAAATAAATAAAAACACACACACGTATATATATATATATATATATATATATATATATATATATATATATTGATCTATAACAAAGATATACAGCAAATCCATTTTAATCAACCAAAGCAATGCATATGATAAACACATAATGACATGGCATATGCATTTATTTCTTTAAATTATTATCTATTTCCATCTTGATAAGGGGGTAAGTGGGCTCATCAGCACAGCCATTAAGTTGCAAAAAAGGCAAGTTTGAGAAAAGTTATGTGAATTCCAATATTACAGGTGAAGTATACCATTAAAACATGTAGGTGCACTGCATGCCAAGGCCTAATAAAATGCACGCATTATTACATATCCAGCCTACAAGTAGGTCACTGCATACAAAGGTCTAATAAAATGCATGCATTATTACATATCCAGCCTACAACAAGTAGGTCGCTGCATACAAAGGTCTAATAAAATGCATGCATTATTACATATCCAGCCTACAACAAGTAGGTCGCTGCATACAAAGGTCTAATAAAATACGCACATTATTAAATATCCAGCATGATTCCACAGTGGTACAGTGGTAGTGTGGTTACCTCACAGTAAGAGGTTCTCCCGTTCGATTCTCAGCTTGGCTTGGCAGTGCCTTCTGTGTGGAGTCTGCATGTCCTCCCCGCAGTTGGGTAGCGTTCGAAAGACATGTGTGCATAAATGGGCGAGCCTTTGTTGAAGGTTGGGCATTGAGTTGGCACCTCGGCATTTCATAAAAATCTACTGCCAATCATTAGCGGACGGAGTTCGCAGTGGTGACGCCTTACCAGGAAAAAGCCGAGAGGCAAACAACAGCAATTAGATATCCAGCATATACAAATTTGACTGCCAGGCAAGAATACCTTGAATTACAAGCGGTCAGTAAGACATAGCAAGGCTGTGGTTTTACAACCGCATGAATATAAACTTAGATTACATATTTCATACACACTTATGCACACATATAGGAAATAGAGGAGACTGCATTTACCTCAACTTTCAAATGGTAACCAGTGCAACTCTACTGCAGTCAAATATTCAGCAAAAGAGTGAACGATCCAAACATTTTACCACAATGCAGGAAAGATAAAGTGAAAGATAAAGAAAATAAATTCAGTGGAATGGAATCCATATTATACAGACAGTCACTGCGAGTGATTCATGAAGGGTGTCACCTAATGGGAAAATACTTTTAGTACAGTAACAAGATTCAATTTCACAGTTGTCTGACATTTTTTTTTTACTATTATTATAAGATTTTATTCTTCTAGAATCTTAGGATATTTGCAACTCAGGGGATTTGTTTCCAAGACGAAAATGTCCAAAGCAATGCTTCCTGTGAAATGTGGAGAAACTGTGTTATAAATATATGTCTGCATGAGTACATGCACTAATAAGCAACACTGTTGCAAAACATATGACAAATAATTACCAGTGAAGGGAAAAAGCATGTAGCAACTAACATAAAACAAAAGCAAACAAAAGAAAATACAATTGCCTAAGTTGGGATAAGCTTTCCATTAAGTTTTACAAAAAGCAAGCACATACTAAAGATGTAATTTCACTGCTGCAAAGGCTGCAGGTTTGAGTTTGACTAGATAGCATCTCAGGCTAATGCTAAACCAGTCATTCAACTAATAGTCTCTGGGTAGGGGAGGGGAAGTTCAAAACAACAAACTGTAAATTCTAAGCAGTTCCTAGCATAAACATCCAACAGTAAAGTTTGTGAAATCTAACCTGCAGTATGCACACAAGCTTGTCTGAAAATTCTGACTCTGTGTGAATATGTGACTTACACTACACTAAAAGGTAAACAAAATAGTCTGGTAAACAACTGATTTTAGAAACAAAATAATGTCTCTTTATAAGAATTGCATTACTGCTGTGCTTTCTAGAGTAGCAGCAGCAGTCTGGTCGTAAAATGTCTGAAAGGCTACTTTTCTGAATGGATAAAATGCACAGATTACACCAATGAATGGAAAGCTGTTGTCAGTAGAGCTGCAATTTGAGATGGAATGTGGCTAACTCCTTTGAAGCTTCCTGCAGGCACACTTCCCCTACCCCCCTCAGCCACAGGTGAGCATGCTCAGAAAGGCAAACTTGAAAAGTAAACAAAGGCTGAATCAAAACAAAAAATCCCTGGGATTGTCCCTTTAAAGGGGCACTGGCTCAGATTTTTTGCTAGAGGAGTTTGTTTACATTTTAGTACTCTAAGTCACATGTTCAGCTAGAGGCAAGGTTTTGGCAG
>NC_056734.1:95179450-95298779 GCF_019279795.1 Protopterus annectens
GAAAGGGGGTAAACCTCCAGACACTAGATATAACCCAGTTTGGTTTTGTCAAGGGTAGATCATGCCTACTCAACCTGGTGGACTTCTTTGAGAAGGTCACCAAAGCAATGGATGAGGGCAGAATTGTTCACATTGCTTACCTTGACATGGCCAAGGCATTTGATAGAATAACCCACTTGGGCATTTTGGCAAATTCCAGAGTTTTGGTACAAACCTGTATTTGACTCAGTGGATGGCCAACTTGCTAACAAACAGGACCCAAGAAGTTAGAATTGGGGAGTCCACCTCTCAAAGAGGCCATTCACAAGTGGAGTCCCTCTGGGATCAGTCCTTGGACCGCTCCATTTTGGCATTTACTTCTCAGAAGTCAAGGACAATTTCAGTGGTCTCTGGCTGATGTCATTGAATATCACACTGACACAAATGTTCTCCAGCAGGGGCTGATACACACCAACAACTGGTTCCAGAGCCATGGACTAAAGCTAAATGCCAACAAATGCGTAATAGTATCCTTTGGGAACCCGTCCATCCCTGGTAACTATCAAATTGACAGTACACCGCTTAGAGTTGACCCAGTAATCAGGGATGTAAGGACACACATAGATAGTAATCAAGTCTTTGACCATCATTTTTCTACAGTGGTCAGCAAATCATTCTGTGATGTGCAACTTATAAACAAAAGTATGGCATCTAAGTCCAAGGAAGTCATTATTCCACTGTATTCAGCACTCATCAGACCTATCAAATACAATGCTCCCTTTGATATGTACCTAACCAGGCATATACAAAAATTGGAACATCCACAGAGGTTCCTCACTAAAAGACTACAGGGCGTGAGTAAAATGTCCTATACAGACTACATCAAGGCACTATCCCTGTATTCTATTTCTTACAGACTTTTGAGGGAAGATCTATGCCTGGCATACAGGGCATTGTCAGACCCCATTCTGACGGGCCTCCTGCATATCCACAAAACAAACAGCACCAGAATTACCCGGTCTAAAGACTTAAACCTTGCCTGTAATATAAATAGGACCTGCTGGAGAAATAGGTATGTATCCCAGAGACTACCCTGTCTATGGAACAGGCTCCCCATCCATGTGAAGCAGAGATCCTCCCTAAACCAATTCAAGTGCAACTTGGACAATTGGATGTGAAACCAGAAATGTATCCCTTGTTTGACACCTATGTCTGTAACGGACACAGGCAACCTGTAAATGGTTTATCTCCCAGGCTGATGCTTACACTTATCAAGGGTATCAGAACTTGTCAGAGATTTGGGATGCATGACTAGGCTTAAAAAGGCCTTGTGGTCATTAGCCTAGTAAACATCTATTTACCTATGATTTTTCTGCTAATGTCTAGCATTTGCAAAACACACACACACACACACACACACACACACACACACACACACACACACACACACACACACACACACACACTACTATAAAATAATGCCACACAGACTATTGGTTTGTACATTAATGAAAGTTTATTGGAAAAACACTTGTGCAGACTCTCCTTATGTATTGCAGGAACAGAGACAATACAACGGACCTTTTCTGTATGTCACACCAATAATTCAAACAAATTTTAACACAGTTCAAGGCTTACAACTTCTATCTTTTTGGATTCCAAATGGAAGATTGTTGAATTTCTTCATTAAACCTGGAGTCTGTTCACTTTTGCTGCAGCACACTATCATTTGCTGTTGCTCCAATCAAGGACTCTCCCTGCATTGAGAAGGCAACTTATCATACATGGCCATAAGCCATCCTCTTATACACCATTTTTTAATTCAAGACCTTTATTATAAAAGCAGAAAGCAGCATTCTATAAGTTACACAGGTTTAAATGTCCTTATTACATTATTACATTTTCAAATGCAACATGTACTCACATTGAGAAAAGGCAACAAACCGTAGGTACAGTTTTCGTTACTATTGTTGTGTAGTATACACTTGTGTTTTCTTTTAACAGTTTTCATTCACTCCAAAATTACATACATTTGATAATTCCTCCCTTCCCTTAAAACGCACTTGTCCACCTGAGTATTGTTCTAACAAAATCCATTTATTTCTAAGAAATGCACTCCTTCACTTTTCTGCCAATCCCACCTCCAGTTCAAATCACCTTTCAGTATTCAAAACTTCCATTATGGGTGGTACAGATTTTGAATTCCATTTTCTAACATTTGCTTTCTTGGAATCCAGTATCATTAAACTCAGTTAGTCTTTGCTACTTCTAGGCAATTAAGATCCTTTACACAGCTCAGGAAAAAAATTCTTTAAATCATTGCCTAGGTGTGTCAATGATGCAACAGGTAGCACATGTGACTTTATTGCTGGAAGACCAGATTCCTACTCTGCGGGATTGGATCACTGGCAATGCAGTGCAACATTAGGAGGTACTACACTACTGTGTGGGTTATCCTGTGGATGAGATGTTAAATCGAAGTCCATCTGCTTCAGTTGGTGGTGGCTTTACTTGTTGTAAAAGATCTCAGTGCACTTATCAAACAGAGTGGGGAAGTTCCCTGAGGACATGGCCAAATTTCCCCTAGTAGTAGAAATACCACTTTATAATTGCATTGAGAAGAGCCCACTAGTCTAGTGTCTAGTGAGATTAGCTAGTCAACAAAGGGTAAATAAATAAACAAAGATGTATGGGTATGGGATGTGATATAAAACAAGCAGGGTACACTTAGCTGGGGATAGGGTGGGGTATGAACATCATTGTTCTGACTGCTGCCCCAACCCAGAAGGACATTACAGGGATTCATTACACATGATGGCTCAAGACGGCCAGTGGTTGGGGACATGCACACCCTGGAAGCCCAGTGATAAGGGCCAGCTGGGTGAGTAAGTCTGCTATGTACTCCAGCAGGCTCCTCAATCAGGCCACAGATTGACCCACTTCTACCTCTCTGTGGCAGCCTCTACCACCTACTCCAAATTAAACTGGGCCACCAAAGGTGGTATAAGGGTATTGGGTTGTACCCTAATATTTTCCAGTGTGTTTAGGAATGTGGAGTGGGGTCTTGGGACATGGTGAGGGATCTATAGCAGGCTACAAACTGGACTTCAGTTTTACCCAGTGTTAGTTGTACCTGAAGTATCTCTGATGCGTTAAGTTGGGCTATGAGTCTGGAGGTGTGCATATCCTTTATGAATATGGATACACCACCACCTTTAGTGCTTAGGTCCAGGTTTAGGGGCCGAAAGGTGTGATGTGAATTATAGCCTAGTAGTGCTGGGGTGCTGTCCCTAGCCTTGAACCAGGTCTCAGTCACTGCACAGATGTCGATGTTCTCCATTGTAAGGAGTGCTTCGATACAGTGCATTTTGAGAATTAGACTTCTAGCGTTGACTAGCATAACCCTCAGATTTTGCTTGCTTGTAGCGGTTATGGTGGTAATTTTGCCTTTAGGACATTGCTTAAAAAAGGCACTATAGAGGTGGCAAGAGCCTTGGCCAGTATCCAGAATCCCTGGGGTGACAGGTGCAGGCCATCTCTGGTGAAGCATCAAGTTCTGTCAATCATGTCATCCCAGGCAGACAGATACTGAATCCCCTTAGAATGACACCAGAAACTTAGCCAATTGTTGAAGTCAATCATTTTCTGCTTGTACTGTGGTATCATTCTGTGTGATGGTAGGATGCTACTCAGAGCTAGGGTGATACCTGCCTGGGCTACAAAATCAGAGAACTCCTCTATGTCTCTTTTCATGTTGTCCAGGGAGGTATGTCTCACATCATTTACACCACCATGGACAATGACAGAGTCATATTTGTACCTGTTGTTGAGTGACCTAAGTACATGCATTATGTGGTGGATCCTAGCACCCAACAGGCAGCTGACTGTAACTTTCTCCTTATTCATCCTAGTGAGTGGGACAGCAGTATGCCTTACTATTGAGTCACCTATGACTAGTGTATTGGTTAAGTTGTTTTGCCTTATGGGCTTTGGTTGAGTGGCACACTTTAATGTGAGCTATGTGTCTCATGGTTTGTGCTGGGATGTGGTGGTTGTTTGCGTTTCTACCTCGGAGGTCTCTGTTGTTTGGGCAGATTAGGTGGATTGTAATGACAGAAATTTGACTGGATTTTTATGGTTAAAATTTTCTTAAATGCGCATTTTTTTGATTATTGTATCATACATTTTGTTTCGTTGCTTACTAGAAAAACATGCAAAACTACAAATTTATAACACATTCTAACAAGTGGTGCTGTATTATACATAGAATTTAATTTAATACAATCAGGAAGGTGAATCAAAGAACCCATATGTGTATGCATGTCCTAAAAATGTGAGCAAGGAGCCTATGTTCTGTAAATTTTATTTCTTTGGCATTTGTTGACCAGAGTAGCCTGACTGAGCTATTGCCCTTTTTCAGCAGAGGTACAAGGAGAAAAGCTCCACAATTATACATAGTAAAATGAGAATGTTACAGTAAGTAGAATAGGTCAATATGAGGCTACTGAGACTAACGAGTCTGTGTTTACTAAGGTCTATGGGTGGGCTATCCTTGTGTAACAACATTACAATGACTGTTTTCCATGCTGACCAATATTGCATCACCTTGAAATGATGCCAGAAACTAAGCCAATTAAAGTCAGTCATCTTTTCTTCATATTGTGGATTCATCCTTGGAGAAGGTCAAATGCTGCTTAATGCAAAACTCATGGCAGCCTGAGACACAGATTCTGAGAGGTCCGCAATGTTCCACTTCACATTGTCTAGGGAGGTACATCTCAGGTCATTTACACATACATGGACTATAACTGAGTCATACTGGTGAGATGGACATCAGTGTATGTGCTGTGACATGCTGTTTAGGGTTAGACATAGGCAACCTGAGATGTGGCTGTATGGGCTGATGTGAGTGTTGTTTTGAAAGCGTGAATTCAGGGTTGTTGAGGAGTTAGTTATGTGGACTTCACCAAGGAGGTCTTTGGGGTTTAATTAGGTAGGTTACATTTTTGGTATGTAGTTTCACACCAAGATTTTGACACCAGTTATTTATTTGAGACAAACCTCCCTGCAGGATGGATGGCCAAGTCATTAGAGGATTCAGTAACTGCATCTAGCTTGCAGTCATCTGCAAAGTAGAGGTCATCATCCACTTTTATCATTACTATTATTATTATTATTATTATTATTATTATTATTATTATTATTACTACTACTACTATTATTATTATTATTACTATTATTATTATTATTATTATTAGTCAGTATTACTTGTAATCATCCACTATCCTCAATCATTATTTGCTATTAGAAGGGACTTCAGATGGTGTATTATTAGATGTGAGGATTTTAAATGTTGTTTTTCATGAGGGAGAGCTCTGGGTAAAACAGCATTATTTTGCCAGGGGGGACTGAGCATAACTTGAGAGTTACAAAGCCATGTTTCAGTATCTGTTACAGCTTCCTGAGTATTTTTTTTTTTTGAGATGTGCCAAGTTAACTGATACATGTATCAGTGTGGAGTCATCAGCATATTGTATTAAAGAAGCCTGTTTTGTGGATCAGTGGAGGGTGCTGGAGTGTTAAAGAGGAGGAGACCTTGTGGTACACTGGTGGTGACTGTGAGATATGGAGAGAGGGTACAGTGTCATTTTACTGACTGGTTATTACAGGTATGTGTAACTTTTTACTGTAGAGAGATTGTGAAACTGTGACAAATCACTTATTTCAGCTCATATAGTGTTGACACATGTTGGGCAAGTAGCTTTTGAACCATCAAAGGGTGCTCTGCAATAGACCTAATGGGGACATTTGAAGTAGAAGTTTGCTGTGACAAATTGTATTGAAGGGTATAGACAGATATAAAAATAAAGGAAGACTAGTTTGAAATTATCTCTTTCTTTATTAACAGTATCTATAAGGATTAGAAGTGCAGTGTTAGTACTTTGGGGGGAAGGAAGCCCTGTTTTCAGGTATTTCAGAGACGGTGGGTTTAGCATGATGGTTAAGGTGTTCACCTCATAAACACAGAATACATAGTTTTATTCTGACTTCAGGACAATTAGCCTACTATTCTCTGATAAACCTAAGATCAATGTAGGTATAAGGTTAGTGATGTCTGTTGAATTTACTACTTTGTGTAGCTTGATAATGTGTGATTGTTGCCAAAGAAAGGGAGCATGGGATGTCAAGACTGACCCATTTATAAGGATTGAGAGAATGGCTACTATTCTAAGGTACTCATTTAGAAGGTCATCAGCTAAAGCTGAGCATGGTTTGAGTTTGAGTTGTTTTATATAGAATAAGGGAAATGGTTTGATGGTGAAAGTGGACATAGTGACATATGGCTGCTGGGCATGGTTGGGACTAGATGTGGGAATCCTTGGTTAAGAACACTACTACCTATGAAATAAGAGATTCATTCTATTGCAGGTTTGAGTGACTAATTTTTGGGGGAGGGACTAGGGTTGAGTTTTTGACCAGGGTGCAAGATTCCTTTAATAGATGACTGGAATCTTTTTAGGGTTGTGTTAGCTATTGTTCAGAGTGTTGTTGTAGTATAGTTTTTTGGCTTCATTTATTTGCTTTTTATTACAGAAGTGGAGCATTTTGATGTTTGAGATATTGTGATGTATTGTATTTGTACCATTTTTTCTACACTATTTCTTTACCCTGCTTTAGCCTTATACTCTTTTTGGATAGCCAAACTGCATTATGTACCAAGTAAGGAAGTAGGGAAGAAACTATGGGGGGTGATGGGGTAATGGAGGATGGTTCGATTATAGTTGCTGGTAATAGGTATACTTATAGAAATTTTAGTATTTTTAATTTTAGCAGTGTAGATATAACCCCCACATACTTTGAACTGTTTAGTAAAGGGTTTAAATTTATTCCCAGTTATAATAGTCAGATTATTAATGTGTTAATAGACCTTAATCTCTTAAGGCAGAAAATGTTTTGAACTCCTGTTCCAAATTAATGGTTGGATGGATAAAATATACAGTTTAAGGAAAAAAAGTACTATGAACCCGCCCTTACATGCCCAGTTAAAGAATTTTGAGGCACAGCTCGAGAGGGAAATAAAGGAGGGTCTAAGTAACAGATGGGTGGAATTTAATCTTTCTAGAGATGAAAAAATTATTAAATGATGAACTCAGACAAAATGAATATTTTAGTATTATGAAGCTGGACAAAGGGGGGAGGAGTAGTGATTATGGATAGTACATTATACTCAGGCAAAATGTTAGAATTATTAAATGACACTACCAAATATTTGAGGGTGTCGAGGATTGATATAAACTTAGCATAGATAAATATATTTTATTTTGAGGGAGAGGGTGGAAGAGGATTTGAAAAATCAGTACCTTTATAAATATTTGTGGACAGAAAAACCCAGGAAACCATCAATATTTGGGATCCCAAAGGTCCACAAAAATCAGAATGACCCCCCCCCCCGAGGCCTATTGTGGTTGCCAATGGCTCTAAAACATACCCATTGGCAAAGTTTGAGGGTGCCAGATTGAAAAAAGTTTGGGCCCAACAAAGGGGTATACTAAAAGACTCATGGAATTTCCTATGTAGTATTGACAATGGGCTGTACAAAGAAGACCTGGTGTTTATAACTTTGGACATTCAGGATTTATTCACTGTAATACCTCACAAGTTAGAACTTGAATGGTTTGAGGGGGCCATTTGTGAGTGGGCAGACTTTGGCATTAAAGACCTCCAAGTTTGTATGGACCTCATGGAGTTGGATCTGGACAATAACTTTCTCTTCTTTGAAGGATAATTTTTTAAGCAGACTAGAGGAGTAGCTATGGGGGCATGGTGCGCCCCCCTTTTGTCAGTTTTGTAGGAGAAGTACCTGGTCCATTCCAGCTATGCGAATATTGCAACTTTTATTGGCGTTACCTGGATGCAGTGTATCTTTTGGACAGGGCCTGAGACAGTGTTGACAGAATGTATAGCTTACATTAACAGCACCACAGACTTTTGAGGTTTACCCGTTGTATTAGATGGGATAAAATACAATATTTGGATAATACTATCTACAAAGTAGTGGAAGACGGAAAGTTTAAATCTACCATACACAGTAAGGACACTTTCTCTAATGCCTATTTATATTCACTAGACTACACCCTTTTAGTCAAAAAGAAGTATTCTGAAAGCTGTAGAAAATCTTCATGTGGCAAGTGATCACATGCTTCCTGTTTCACCTGTTTCTCATTAATTTGTTAGACTCATTGTTACATCATGCTGTGACATTACCACTATAGGATCTTCTACACTAAATCCTTCACTTCTCATGTAATCCATAACTTTAGTTTCTCTTTCTTAAATTTCCCCATTACTAATCATCTTTTCTACTTTCCCATTTTGTTTTCTTATTTTTTTGTATTGTGAAATTTTGTACAGCCATATGCCTTTGCCTGTATTTTTTTTGCAACTATCTTTATAGGATCATAGAACTTTAACTAGGCTCTTGGTCCTGAGGCCCTTATAAGCCTAGCCAAGAGTTTAACCCATGTTTAGACAAGTCAGTACCCAAAGCCCCTGTCCAGCAGGAACACAGGTGTAATCCCAGGGGTGTATTTTCTGTTTCCCATCCAGTTTTCCAAATTGCACTTAAAAAGGGATAATGAGGTACTCTGCTTGATGTAGAGAAGGAGTGTGTTCCACAGATGGGAGAGTCTCTGGGACATTAATCTGTCCTGCCAACAAGTCCTACTGATATCACAGACTAGTTTGAGGTCACTTGTATGGGTTGAGTTGAGCTTGACTTGTGGATATGCAGCAGTCCCATCAAGGCAGGGTCTGAGATTGCTTTATATGCCAGACAGAGGTCACCCGTGAGGAGTCTGTATTAAACTGAGTAGAGGGACAGGGCTTTTAGCCTATTTGTGTAGAGTAGATGTTTGAGGCCCTGGATTCTCCTGGTGAGGAACCTCTGTGGTATTTCCAGCTGCTGCATGTGCTTTGCGAGGTACATGCAGAAGGGGCATTGTGCTCAATAATTGGCCTTATAAGGGAAGAATACAGGGATGTTATGATCTCTTTGTCCCTGGATGAGATACACTTACTTATGAGGTGGGCCATGTAGAAAGCTTTCCGTACAACAAAAGCAACATGATGGTCAAAAGTCAGGTTGCTATCAACCTAGGTGCCCAAATCCATTACTACTGATTGTGCAATTAAAGCATTGTTATTAATGTGATAATATGTGGTGACGCCACTCTCCCCAAAGGGGATGATCAGCTTTTTTTGGCATTCAGCATGAAGCCATGTTTCTGGCACCTGTCATTTGTTTGGATGAGAACCTCTTTTAACTTGGAATTATGGACAAAGGAAAAATAATTAGGGAAAATATTGCATATTAGGTACTGTTATTGGGTGCTATTAACTCAAAATAATTTGCAAATTCAGGAGGGTGAAACAAAAGTTTGAGAAAAAATTAGATGTGCTACCCTGAATTTGGGAGATCTGAGAGGTGGTGCATGTCTGCATGTTTATTGAGTCTTTATGATTTATGAGTGAAAATTAATTACTTTTTGGTTTCAACAAATTAAATACATACATACATACATACGTAAGTACATACATACATACAGACAGACACACACACACACACACACACACACACACACACACACACACACACACACACACACACACACACACACACAAAATATTTAGCAGTAAGGCTTCAAAAACAGGATGGTGGAGGCTTACTAATGGTATTCAGTATCGTCACAGAAACCCAGCTGTGATTCCCCCCTGCTAGCACTCTTTTTGTGTTGTAAATAGTAGTTATGGTAGATAAAAGCTAAAATGGTGTGCTAATAGCTTGTGTTTGTAATGCACAGGGACCAGTTTGCACACATTTAAAGATCACCACTTGTGAATATTCTTCTTTGTCATTTAATGCAATTACTTACTAAAACTGAGGTGTATGTTGAGACAAATTTGTGTATGAATATGTTTTGTGAGTAAATGACTGATTTTTAGTATATAAGTCTTTGCATAATTTCTAAATACTGATGTAATAAAAGTTGCTTCAGGCTTCAGTCTTATGGAGAATGTGAATGATTTGGGCATAACTATGAACTGCCCATATTTTTGCAGCATGTCCATATATCTGACTCATATTTTTGGTTTGTTCATAAAATTTGTGGTTTTCGGGCAAATCAATGAGGACTGAAGTCATTAATTAGTGATATACATTTGAGTTCCTTGACTTCATATCCTTCATAAAATGCTAAAATAACGGAGGGACAAGGGCTCAATACAATAGGTATACAATTTAAATATTGCTCTGACAATTTTAAAAAGTTGCGACACTAACATATATTTGCAGTATCTACCTAAAATAGCTATTCTATAAGTATGAAAGGAAGCTTGTAAGCAATACTCATTACTGTAATGTTACCATTAGTGCTACATTAAATTCCATGTCATATGATACAAATTTCCTACAAAGATATTCAGCATTAGTTTTGAAACCACCGCATGTAAAGACGCCAGGGATCAGTCTTGGGACCACTGCTGTTTGAGATCTACTTCTCCGAGGTACAAGCCAAAACAAGAGGTATATGGCTGACCAGTGTTGCAAATGGCTGCAAGCTGGGCACTGTCATCAACTCCCCTAGTGATGTAGGCGTACTACAAGAGGGTCTCACCAAGACAGATGATTGGTGCCACAAACACGGCCTCAAACTTAACACCAAAAATGCATCATCCTCCCTTGTGGGGAGAGTGACATCTCCACAAATTTTCACAGTAATAACTTCCTAAGCACTGAAGCAATTGTGAAGGACCTGGGCACCCAAATTGACAGCAATCTAACTTTTGAACACAATGTTGCCTCCATTGTACAGAGAGCTTTCTACGTGGCTGACCTTATTAGTAAGGGTATTTCTTTCAGGAATAAGGAATTCATAACTTCCCTGTATTCCTCCCTTATCAGGCCCATCACGGAGTAGAATGCCCTGTGGGGAATGTAACTCATGAAGTACCTGCAGCAGCTGGAGAGACCACAGAGGTCCCTGACCAGAAGAATACAGGGCTTCAAAAATTTATCCTACAGGGATAAGCTAAAAGCCCTGTCCCTCTTCTCCATCACATACAGACTCCTCAGAGGTGATCTATGTCTAGCATACAGAGCAATCTCGGACTCCACCTTGATGAAATTGCTGCATATCCACAGCCAAATTCCACTCATGTGACCAGCATGCAAAACCTCAGCATGGTCTGCAACATCAATAAGACTTGCTGGCACGACAGATTTGTCTTCCAGAGACTCCCTCATCTGTGGAATAGACTCCTCTCCATGTCAAGCAGAGTACTTTAGTATCCCATTTTAAGACGAACATGGATGACTGGAATGGGAAATAGAAAATTACACCCCTGGGATTCCACGTGTGTCCCTGCTAGACAGGACCATCAGGTGCAGACTTGTGGGCACATGGGCTAATTTATTGGCTAGGCTTATAAAGGCCTCAGGGCGAGTAGACTAGTAACTTGATACGATCCTATCATTCCACTGTAACGGATTGTGATTATATTACTTTAGGTGCTAGCCACAGAGCTGAGAATTTTTATTTTTTATTTATTTATTTTACATTTGTTGACCAGGATAGTCCGACTGGATACATGTCCATTTTCAGCGGAGGCCTGGGAAGAAAAGCTCCAACGGATGTAACATACACATTTAACACAATTTACAGATAAAACAAGAGTCATAATAACATTGTACAAACAAAACACAATTTACAGTCACAGTTAAATGTATACAGTCTAACAAACTTCTGATCTGGCTTAACAAATAACAAGTTATTAGGGTTCCATTTACAAACACAGTATAAGTACCCTAATATGAATAACGATTTTGTCTGGCTTGGAGCAGGGACGTATCCAGTGAGACTTGAAATACTCATTGAGATTTTTTTTGAAAGGAGATAGGGTGGTATCTAGGGTAAAGTTAGCAGGAAGTGAGTTCCAAATTTTGCCAACAGAGTTGGCGAACAGGGAGTCACCTGCTGTATTATTGGATTTGATGGTTTGCACTACCAGTTTATTAGATGAGCAGAGTGATCTGGAGTTGGAGTGAAGTTGGATGATGTTTTTCAGTGCAGGTGTATTTTCTGGTTGGTTGAGTGCTTTGTGAGCCACAATAAGTTGATTATACTGAATCTGCCTGGGTAGCTCTAGCCTTCCGAGATATTTTAGATTTTTATAATGATGTGTTCTGTAAGGGAGACCAGTGGCAAATCTAGCAATGTTATTATAGCAGCTTGAGAGTTTAAGATCAGTTTTATTTAAGTTGGCAAGTAAAGGGGAAGCATAGAAGAGGGTAGATAGTACATGGGAGTGGGCAATGGCAGTCCAAGCAGGTGGTGTAAGGAATAGCTTTAGCCTATATAGTGAGCCCATTGTTCTGTTAATGATTTTGATAGTTTTGTTGATGTGCACATTGAACTTAAGATTATCTACAATAAATCCTAGGAGTTTTGTATGGGCATCTGGTGAGATTATGGTACCATTATTGGACTTAATGGAGAGTGTTAGCACCATGGATCTTTGGGTGTGGGAGAAAAGTAGGAGCTTTGTTTTGTTAGGATTTAGAATCAGACAGTGAGAGGCAAGTCAGTTCTATACTAGGTTAAAAGTACTTTGAGTTATTGTTAGCAGCTTTGTTTGTGAGGTGCCAGTACAGATCAACGTTGAGTCGTCTGCATACAGTGTGGAGGTCATTAATAAAAATAGAAAACAGAAGTGGACCCAGAATAGACCCCTGGGTGATACCTAGGGTGTTAGGTAGGAGGTTTGAGAGGTTGTTCTGCCATAAGACAGATTGTTGTCTATTGTACAGGTAGGATTCGAACCACTGGAGAGAGTGATTGCATAGAGACATTGTTGCCAGGGTGTTAATGAGAAGATGGTGGTTAACCATATCCAAAGCCTTGGACAGGTGCAAGAAAAGAGCTGAGGATAGCTTGTTGTTGTTCCTGTTATAGTTTATTGCATTTGAGAAGGTGAGGAGAGCTGTGGTAGTACTATGATTTGGCCTGAAGTCATGCTGAGAGTTAGCCAGAAGGTTGTTTTAGGTTAGAAAGTACAGAAGTTGTTTGGACACATTTGTCCATAGTTTTTGCCAGAGGTGACAGGATGTCTATGGCTATGGGTATGTAATTAGATAATTCAGCAGAGTTGCCACCTTTATGGAGGGGTATGACATGAGATATTTTCCAGATATTGAGAAGAGAGGCTTCTGATATGAACCGGTTAATTAGAATGGAAAAGGGGTATGCTATGGTATCAGCAGCTTGATGAAAATATTAAGCAGGGAGAAGGTCAGTAGCTAGGGTAGTAGGTTTTAATTTTTTGAACAGTGAATGAAAGATGTAGAGACTGGTTGGAAGCTAAAGGTGGGCTGGGTACTGAGAGTGTTGTCCAGTGGGTTAGAGGAGTTAAAGGGCAATTGACTAGCGAGGGCTTGAATAGTTTCAGTAAAGAAATTATTAAAGTTGTTAGCAATATCCACTGGCAGTTTATTAGTAGAGGCTGAGAGAGGTGGAGTGGTGGTTTGACCTAGGTGCAGTAATTTATTTATCCCTGCCCAGAATATTTGGGGGTTATTTTGGTTTCCTTGTTAGAGATGGAAGTAGTAGTTTTTTTTATCTAATAGAATGTATCGTTTAGTCTCATTTCTTAGTTGTCTAAATTTGGTTTCATTTAGAGGGTCTTTTGTAGCACACCATGTTGCCAATGCTTTGTTTCGGACTATGATTTTTGATTTGGTTTCTTTAGAGAGCCACGGTGCAGTATTTGTCTTTACCCTAGTAGAACGAGTGGGAGCATGAAAATCGAGGATGGTGAGGAATTTATTGTTAAAGTAGGCAACAGCTTTGTGTAGGGGCAAGTGTTTTAGGGCAGAACAGTTGCATATCTTAAGTTCATCCTGGAACTTACTAGGATTAAAGCATTTATTATTTCTTATTGTTCTATACATTGGCTGATGGGAGTTGTTTGATATGTGCTTGCAGATAAAGGTGAGAAAGTGATCACTGAGGTCATGGGGGATGGCCCCCGATGTAAACATTTGGGCTTGGCTATTGATTAGTATCCAGTCATGTATACTATCCTTTTGGTTATGTTTCCCTATCCTGATGGGGGTGGATATGATCTGTGTGAATCCATACAGGTTTACATGAGTGGTAGGAGATTGAGAGGAACAAGTATTCCAATCAATGTTAAGATCTCCAAGTACAATGGTTTCTTGTGGGTAGCTATTAGCTAACCAATGGAGGATGTCTTCTAGGGTATTAGTATTATTCCCTGGTGGAATGTACACACAGACTATATTCATACATTTGTTTTTGTTAATTTGGAATTTGGTAGCAATTATTTCTGCTTTATTAACCTGGGGTGGTTGAATGGGGACTGTGGTAACATTTAGTGTAGATTTGAAGAGTACAGCTACCCCCCTTCCTAGTAGAATGATCAAGTCTAAGTATATTATACCCAGGTGGTACAATTTCATTATCTGGAGTTGATGGTTTCAGCCAGGTTTCAGTTAGACATAAAATATCAGGGGAATGGACTTGTAGGAGGGTGTGTAGATTAGGTTCTTTGTTATTTATGCTATGAATATTTAGATGGCAGACCAGGAGGGAGTTGGGAGACTTGTTAATAGATAGTGATTCATTTGGGTTAGTTGCAAATGAAGTTGCACTATGTAGGGTGGCAGGGCCAGGGTTTGGGTGAATATCTCCATCCATTGCGAGGTTATAACCTGTAGTTTCTATAAGCTTCAGGATTTTGGTTATAAGTTTTTGACAGTGTTTAGATTTTGCGCTGATATATCTCTGTGTAATAGGCTGATAGTGTTCTAGCGGTTAAGGAGTTAGTTATAGTAGTAACCAGTGGGTAGCCTGTCATGTTCAATACATCTGGTATGGTTTGAGATTTTGGGTGATAAAATCCTAGGTGAGGCTGATTTTTATAAGTGGAGAGGAAATATGGAGTTAACAAGAGGGATAGCAGAGAGAATAGTGACATTGCTTTGGATGGTAACATATTTGGGGATAGGTTAGTGTTACTGGTTTAGGGCCCTAAGGATCTTGTGGTAGGATATTAACTACTGGGAGGAGGGGTGGAAGCTGGAATAGTGTAAGCAGTACAGTAATGATTGGTTCAGATAGGAGAAAATGGAGGGGTGAGTGTGGGATGGGTTAACTGAGTAGAGGAGTATTGAATGGTTCAGCTGGAGGGGGGTGTGCTATTGTGGCTATAAAGCTAGCCACAGTGGGGGCGGGTGGAATTTGGGGGCAGGGAGAAGTGCAGAGCACGCTCGAGCACAGGGAGGGCAATCTAAGCAGGGCTTAACCAAACACAAGGAACCTGCAATCAAAGATAAGTATGTTTTCAACTGGAATCTGTGTCTGAGTGTTAGAGAGCCAGAAAGGTACAAGGTATACCTGTTACCTGTAAGAATTCAATTTATGCTTAATTTATGAGTGACTTGCTTGGCTAGAATCACTTGCATTAGAAGCTAAAGTTAAGTACAAACTTGCAGTACTGTATTTTATTTTTCTGTTAAGTGCAAACTTGCAGTTTTAAAAGTACTGTATTTTATTTTTCTGTTATGAAAAGTGTGCTGTGTGTCTCTCTGCAGTAAGAGGGGGTTGCAGTTTTTTCACTTCTTATTTGATATTTAACTCTTAGCCCAGAGGGTTTCCTCTGTACTTTAAGTGCTAGCCACAGAGCCAAGAATTCAATTTATGCTCATTTTCTGAGTGACTTGCTTGGCTACAATCACCTGCATTAGAAGCTGAAGTTAAGTGCAGACTTGCAGTAATATATTTTATTTTTCTGTTAAGTTCAAACTTGCAGTTTAAAAGTACTGTAGTTTAATTTTCTGTTCTGAATAGTGTGCTGTGCGTCTCTCTGCAGTTAGTTGCCCACCCACCCTCACTGTTCTTGGCTTGGTGGTAATGTTGGTGGCTCTGGAATTCCCTGCCCCTCCTGTAAATCATTATTTGAAAACTCATCCTAGGTCCATCTCATTTGCTCACTTAACCAAGTACAGTGTGATCATATTCTGAGTCTAGTGTTCACTCTACTTAATACAGAGAGAAGATTTGAGAAGGCCAACCCACTTAGGTTCTTCCTTCTTCTCTCCAGTTCTTCCTTCCTCTTTCCATGCACTTTACAAGCAAACAAAAAAAATAAATACAAAAATTGCACATTATTCATCTGCTTTTACTGTATTTGTGTCATCATCTTCTTTCGGCTGTTCCCGTTAGGGGTCGCCACAGCGGATCATCTGTTTCCATTTCTTCCTGTCCTCTGCATCTTGCTCTGTCACACCAACCACCTTCATGTCCTCTCTCACCACATCCATAAACCTTATCTTAGGCCTTCCTCTTTTCCTGTTACCTGGTAGCTTCATCCTTAGCATCTTTTTTCCAATATACTCAGCATCCCTCCTCAGCACATGTACAAACCAACCTAATCTTGCCTCTCTGGCTTTTGTCTCCAAGCCTTTGGACCTGGGCTGACCCTCTAATATACTTATTCCTAATCCTATCCACCCTCTTCACACCCCCAATGCAAATCTTAACATCTTTAACTCTGCCACATCCAGCTCTAACTCCTGCCTTTGTGTCAATGCCACTGTCTCCAACCCATATAACATAGCTGGTCTTACTATCCTCTTGTAGACCTTCCCTTTCACTCTTACTGGCACTTGTCTGTCACAAATCACTATTGATACTCTTCTCCACCCACTCCATCCTGACTGTACTCTCTTCTTCACCTCTCTTCCACACTCATCATTACTCTGAACTATTGATCCCAAGTAGTTAAACTCATCCACCTTCACCAGCTCTACTCCTTGCATCCTCACCATTCCTCTAGCCTTCCTCTCATTCACACACATTCTGCCTTAGTCCTGCTGACCTTCATTCCTCTCTTCTCTAGAGCATATCTCCATCTCTCCAGGGTCTCCTCCACCTGTTCCCTACTCTCACTACAGATCACAAAATCACCGAACCCACAGACATTGCCAACATACTGGCAGACAGGTTCAGTGCAAACTTCACCCCTCCCTCCCCCCCAAAAGGAGAGATAAATATCCCAGCGGAATGTAGCCCCCCCAGCATCTCAAATGCGCAGATAAAAACTGCTCTCTCTAAAGCTAAGAACACAGCATCCATGGGATCGGATGGTGTCCCCAGCTGTGTGCTACACGAACTCAATGAGGAACTAAACCCGCACATAAGGCTGCTGTTTAATGTTAGCCTTACCACAGGATATGTGCCCAAGGAGTGGTGTATGGCAACTGTGGTCCCACTTCACAAAGGCGGTGCCTCTACGGACCCTGGAAATTACCGACCCATAAGCTTAACAAGCCTGATCTGCAAAGCTATGGAGAGGATCATAATGGAACTCATAAATAATGACATTGGGGACCTACAGACATTGGATCCGACCCAGTTTGGCTTTGTCAAGGGCAGATCATGCCTTTTGAACTTGGTCGACTTTTTTCAAAACAGTCACCAAGGCTATTGATGAGGGAAAGGCAGTTCATACAGCCTACCTCGACCTTGCGAAAGCTTTCGACACAATACCCCACTCGGGTATCATTGAAAAACTTACCAGCTTAAATATAAACCCATATGTCACAAGATGGGTTACGAACTGGCTAAAGGACAGAACACACAGGGTTAGAGTTGCTGGCGCCATGTCAGACTCCAAGCCGGTCACAAGTGGTGTCCCACAGGGTTCAGTCCTGGGCCCCCTATTGTTCGGCATCTACTTCTCAGAAGTACAGGCAAACATAGGAGGACTATGGCTGACAAAATTTGCAGATGACTGCAAACTGGGCGCTATAGTTGAAAATACATCAGACACAGATATCCTTCAGAAGGGTCTCACGGAAATGGATAGCTGGTGTCAGAGCCATGGCCTGAAGTTAAACGCCAAAAAATGTATAGTCATACCCTTCGGGAAAAACAAGGTATCCCCAAGCTACCATATAGGAGGAAATCCACTAAGCACTGAAGAGGTTATCAGGGACCTGGGGACCCAGGTTGACAGTAACCTTTCTTTTGACACTCATGTTGCCAAAGTGGTTAGAAAGACCTTCTACATTGCCCATCTGATCATGAAGGGATTCACATCCAGATCAAGAGAGGTCATTGTCCCCCTGTACTCTTCACTTATCCGAGCAATGATTGAGTACAATGCCCCATTCGGAATGTATCTCACCCGACACCTGCAGCAATTGGAAAGACCCCAAAAGTTCCTCACCAAAAGGATAATAGGACTCAAAAACATGCCCTATGCTGCCAGACTGAAGAAACTCCAGCTTTACTCAGTCGCATACCGTCTTCTCAGAGGTGACCTGTGCCTGACATACAAGGCCATGTCCAACCCCGAGTTAATGGACATGCTCCACCTCAAAAAATCCAAATCCACCAGAATCACTAGAGCAAGCGACTTAAACCTCAACACGGATATAAATAGGACATGCTGGAGGGATAGATTCATCTCCCAGAGACTCCATATGCTGTGGAATAAAATCCCGGTCCATGTAAGACAGAGCACCTCACTGGCTCTGTTCAAAAAGAATCTTGACCAGTGGATGGGAAATCGTAGGTTTACCCCGGGAATCATCTCTGTGTCACTGCTGGACAGAGGCATGGCAAACTAATGGGAACAGTATTCCTCAGACATAAGGGGTGGTGCAAACCACAAAACTTTGGGCTAGGCTTATAATTGCCTCAGGGCAGATAGCCTAGTATAATCCTATGAACCTATGAACAATGTCATCTGCAAACATCATAGTCCATGGGGACTCCTGTCTGATCTTGTCTGTCAACCTGTCCATCACCATTGCAAATAAAAAAGGGCTCAGAGCTGATCCTTGATGTAATCCCACCTCCACCTTAAACATATCCGTCACTCCCACTGCAGACCTCACTGCTGTCACAGTACCCTCGTACATATCCTGTAACACTCATACATACTTCTCTGACACTCCCGGCATCCTCATACAATACCACAACTCCTCTCTAGGCACCCTGTCATATGCTTTCTCTAAGTCTACAATAACACAATGCAACTCCATCTGACCTTCTCTGTACTTCTCCATCAACACTCTCAGAGCAAACATTGCATCTGTAGTGCTCTTTCCTGGCATGAATCCATACTGCTGATCACTAATCATCACGTCCCTTCTTAACATAGCTTCCACTACTCTTTCCCATAACTTCATGCTGTGACTGATCAATTTAATTCCTCTGTAGTTACTACAACTCTGCACATCACCCTTATTCTTAAAAATCAGTACCAAAACACTTTTTCTCCATTCCTCAGGCATCCTCTCACTTTCTAAGGTTTCATTAAACAATCTGGTTAAAAACTTCACTGCTATTTCACCTAACCACCTCCATGCTTCCACAGGTATGTCATCTGGACCAACAGCCTTTGCATTCTTCATCCTCTTCATAGCTATCCTTACTTCCTCATTGCTAATCCATTGCACTTCATGATTCACTATCCTCACATCATCCAACCTTCTCTCCCTCTCATTCTCTTCATTCATCAGCCCCTCAAAGTATTCTTTCCATCTGCTCAACACACTCTCCTCGCTTGTGACTATGTTTCCCTCATTATCCTTTATCACCTTTACCTTCTGCACATCTTTCCTAGCTCAGTCCCTCTGTCTAGCCAATCGGTAAAGGTCCTTTTCTCCCTCCGTAGTGTCCAATCTTTCATACAACTCTTCATATGCCTTCTCCTTTATTACTTGATTTTGCTTTTGCCTCTTCTTAGAAGTACTCAGTTGTATTTATTCTGCTGTATTTATTACTGTTTGGTAGTAGCCTGATTAAAATGTAACTGTTTGGTTTAAGCACTTGGGCTTCAGACCAGTTATTTTACATTAAGAAGGTTTGTGGTTTGCACTCTTGTGGGAGGAGAGGCTGGATTCTGCCCTTCTGAGCTGGGAATTTCTGGTTAAAGGCTTATTTGTGTCTGCTTATTTGAACTGTTTCCTTCTGATATTTGGTGCACCTTGTTGCTGTAGCATAGACCAGATTCAGGCCTGCTGAATCTAGCTTTCTTTGTATAACTTGAGCAAAGACCCAGGCCATCTTTTTTGGAAAAGGTTCCCCTGCACCCCAGTGGCAGGAGTGTGCATATAGAATTTGTCTGATTGAAGACTTCTGGAACAGGGCTCAGTTTTGAGCTTTTTTACTGGTTTTAATTGGGTAATTTGTTTAAATCTAATTGTTTGTTTTCGATTGTTTTATATATATATATATATATATATATATATATATATATATATATATATATAAAACTGCACTTTATTCATCTGATTTTACTGTATTTGTGTTTCTTCCTACTTTATTTTGCTCTTGCTGCCTGTTCTTAAAAGTACTTAATTTCATTCATTCTGCTCCATTTATTGCTGCTTGTTAGTAGCTTGATTAAATTGTAACTGCTATCCTAAGCCTTTGGTTTAAGCACTTGGGATTCAGATCAGTTGTTAAGAAGGTTTGTGGTCTACACTGTTGTGGCTGGACAGGTAGCTTACATCCTTCTAAGCTGGGAATTGCTGATTGAAGGCTCAGTGTCTAAAAGTATATTAGTTCTGGTTTAAGCACTTGGGCTATGGGCCAGTTATTTTACAGGTGTGGTCTGCACTCGTGGGAGGAGAGGGTAGATTCTGCCCTTCTGAGCTGGGAGTTTCTGGTTAAAGGCTTATTGTGCCTGCTTATTTAAACTGCTTCTTTCTGAAATTGGTACGTCTTGTTTGCTGTAGCATAGACTAGATTCAGACCTGCTGAATCTAGCTTTGCTTGTATAACCTGAGCACTAATCCAGGCCATCTTTTTTTTTTGGAGAAGGTTCTCCTGCACACTAGTGGCAGCAGTGTGCAGTTAGAACATGTCTGATTGAAGACTGCTGGTATGGGACTCAGCTTTTAGCTTTTTATTGGTTAATTGGTTTAAATCAGTTTGCTCATTTGCTACTGTTACATAAAAAAAGAAAAATATATATATGCTTTATGCATTGCCACCTTGCTAGGGTTAAACTGTTTCCAGCACCATAAATTCTGCTCTTCAAACTTTCCCTTAGAACTAGCCATTGTTTAGTTTTACACTCAAATCTGTTTCTTTTAGGTCAGCACTTGTTCAGAATTTGTTGTAAGCACTAAATAAGCTACAAATTACTACAACACTCAACTTTCCTCACTTGTCTAGAGGAACACAGTTTTTAGTACTTAATAAATAAGCACCTATCCAGGCAAGTCTAAGGATCAGCTCCCAAAGTTTTCTCCTGTCTACCTGTTGAATCTGGGCATCTTGGGGGCAATGCAGCAATTGCCTCATGCACACAGACAACCCTCTCCTCCTACCACCCAACACTACAACCTGTGAAAGATGCACTTATATAGCCAAACTGGAAGCAAAGATCTCTTAAACCAAGACTGGACTAGACAGTCGAAAGGAGAAGGTAAACACTTGCACCATCCCACACTCATCACATAGGCCCTCAAAACCTACATCACCAAAACACACACATAGAAAAACAACACACATCTACATTCATGGAGGCTCTCAATAAAAATCTGCCCAAGCAACAGAGACCTCCAAAGCAGAAATGCAAGTAACCTCCACACACAGCACAACCCAAATGACACATAGCCCAAAAACTGATTGTGCCACTCAAACACAGCCCATAAGGCATAACAATGTATCCAACACTCTAGTCATAGGTGACTCTATAGTCAGGCACATTGATGTTCCACTTACCAGGCTAAAGGAGGACAAAGTTACTGTCAGCTGCATGTCTGGTGCCAGGATCTATCACATAATGCATGCACTCAGGTCACTCCACAAAAAGTACAAACATGACTCTGTCATTGTCCATGTTGGTGTGAATGACCTGAGATGTACCAGCCTGGACTACATGAATCCGATCTTGTAGCCCAGGCAGGTATGACCCTAGCCCTGAGAAACATCCTGCTATCACACAAAATGATACCACAGTACAAGGACAAAATGATTGACTTCAACAATTGGCTAAGCTTTTGGTGTCGTTCTAAGGGGATTCAGTATCTGTCTGCCTGGGATGACACGATCGACAGACCACAATGCTTTGCCAGAGATGGCTTGCACCTGTGATCCTTGGGATTCAGGATAGTGGCTAAGGCTCTTGCCACCCCTATAATGCCTTTTTTTAGGCAAGGTTCAAATGACAAATTCAACACTGTAACAGGTACAAGCAAGCAAAATCTGAGGGTAATGCTACTCAATGTTAGAAGTCTAAACCTAAAATGCACTCACTTGAGGCACTGCTAAAAATGGAAAACATCGACATCTGTTTAGTGACAGTGACCTGTTCAAGGCTGCAGAGAGCACCTCTGCATTACCAGGCTATAATTCATACAACACCTTTCGGCCACCTAATCTGGACTGAAACACTAAAGGCGGAGGCGTGTCCATATTCATTAAGGATATCCACATCTCCAGGCCAGTTGCTAAGCAAAATGCATCCGAGATTATCCAAGTGCAACTAACTCTGGGCAAGACCGCAATCCAAATTGTAGCTTACTACAGATCTCCCACCAGGCTCCAGGATTCCCACTCCTCAATTCTTGATACAGTGGAAAATATTAGGGTACAACCCAACACCCTAATAATGGGTGATTTCAACTACCCCACCATTAACTGGGAAAACTACTCGTGTACCAACTCTTTTGCTCAATGTTTTCTGGAATTCATAAATTCCAGTACCTTGGATCAACTTATCCGCACTCACACCAGGGTTAGCAGTATCCTAGACCTGGTCATTGCCAACATGGGTGACCAGTGTTCAACACCAGAGGTCAATTCTTCATTGGTCAGACCACAAGCTAATCACCCTAGACATCCACATCCTGCCCCCACCCCCCATTAGGGAAACCACGGTAAAAAATTTCTCCAAAGCCAACTTTACGCTTCTTAAGACAGAAGTGACAAAATTCACGATACCCATGCAGGTGGACAATAGAGGTACGACTGCTGAATCCTACACAAATGCACTTTATAAGCACTTACAAGAGTGCATGGATCATGCTATCCCTAACAGAACCAAGATGCTATCCTCCAAAAAAGGAAGCCAATCTGGTGGTCCCCTGCCATAAACAAACTCTGCAACAGAAGAAACTGTTGCAAAAAATAGTAAAATCTCATGATTGATGGAATTCCCTGATAAGCCTCAGTAAGAAGCTGAGATTCCTCATAAAATCCTCCAAAGCTAGTTACAAAAACAAAATTGTCACTGATTCTGAAGACAACCACAAATTCTATAGCTATGTCAAGAATCTCAATGGAAACACTCAGATCTGCTTTGAGTTACAGCTCAATGGCACTAAATATACAGAACCAACTGATATTGCCAACATCCTGGCAGATAGGTTCAGTGCTAACTTTACCCCCCTCTTACCCCCAAAAGATCCCATGTCTATACCAGAAGAATGCAAATTTCCTGTAATCATGGCTGCACAGGTAAAAACCACACTCTCCAAAGCCAAGAACACAGCATCCATGGGACCTGACAACATCCCAGGCTGCGTTCTGCACAAACTACAGAATGAACTGGCACCCCACCTAAGTACCATGTTCAATCATAGCCTCACATCAGGATTTGTGCCCACTGAATGGTGCACAGTGATGGTTATCCCACTCCACAAAGGGGCAGCAACCATGGACCACAGGAACTACCTCCTCATTAGCCTGATGAGCCTGGTCTGCAAGGCCATGGAATGTATCATCATGGAACTTATAAACAAAGACATTGGTAATCTCGAAACTCTGGACCTCACCCATTTCAGGTTTGTGAAATGCAGATCATGTTTCCTAAACCTGATAGACTTCTTTGAAGCAGTCACCAAAGCTTTCGATGAGGGTAAGGTGGTTCACACAGCCTATCTAGATCTCGCCAAGGCTTTCAACACCATCTCCCACTCTGGAATTATAGATTAATTCACTAAACTAGGTATAAATCCCTGAGTCAGAAGATTGGTTGCCAACTGGCTCACTTACAGAACCCACACTGTGATAGTAGCAGACTCCAAATCCGACTTCAGAACATTGACAAGCGGAGTATCACAGGGTTCAGTCCTGGGTCCTCTCCTGTTTGGTATCAACTTCTCTGAAGTACAGGCTAACACAAAAGGTCTTTGGCTAACAAAGTTCACAGATGACTGCAAACTACGAGCCATAATCGAAACTCAGAAGGATGTGGACATCCTACCAAAGGGCCTCACTGAGACAGATGCCTGGTGTCAAAGCCATGGCCTCAAGCTCAATGCCAAAAAGTGCATTGTCATCCCCTTTGGTAAAAACTCTGCACCCATGCACTAACACATAGGTGGTAGTCTACTTAACACCAAAAGTGTGATAAGAGACCTTGGGACGCAGGTGGACAGTAGTCTCTCCTTTGATAATCACATTGCCACAGTAGTCAGGAAATCCTTCTATGTAGCACATCACTTCACAAAAGGCTTCTCATCCAGGAAAAAAAGACGTCATTGTTCCCTCTACTCATCAATCATTAGACACATTATAGAGTACAATGCCCCTTTTGGTATGTATCTCACAAGACATCTACAACAACTGGAAAGGCCACAGAAATACCTCACTAAAAGGATTACCAGCCTCAACCAGTTGCCCTATGCAGACCGTCTCAAAAGACTCCAGCTATACTCCGTCACATATCGCCTATTCAGATGTGATCTCTGCCTAACATACAAAGCTATGTCAAACCCAGAGCTGTTGGATATGCTCCACTTAAAGAAATCCCAATCCCTCCGAGCTACACAATCTAGGGACCTAAACCTTGTTACCACAATATACAGGACATGCTGGAGGTATAGATTCCTTTCCCAGAGACTTCCCATACTCTGGAACAAACTACCTATCTGTATCAGACAAAGCTGCTCATTAGCACTCTTCAAGAAAAATCTTGATGATTGGATGGGAAATAGGAAATTCACTCCGGGGATCACTTCTGTGGCTCTGCTCGAGAGGAGCACAGGAAAATAATTTTCTTCGGTGGCAAAACACATGGTACCCTTTTGGTTAGGCTTTTATAGACCCTATATAGACCCTAGGGCCAATATCCTAGTAGCTACCTATGAACCTATATGTATTCCTGGATTCCAACATGTTGTTTCATAAAAGTCTGAGGAAAGCAAATTCATGCATTTGCAACTGACTAGAAGAACTCCTCATAGGAGAATACCAGACTAATGGTCCAGAGCCTTTTTAAGCCTACCCATTTATGCCCCAGTTTTCTTAATTATCAGTGCCCAAGGACTGGAATGACTTTAGTATATCCCTGTGCCTAACAGCATCTACAAGCTACTGTTGTCCATAATGGCCACAGGTGACAAGCAGGGGTGAATTTATGATTTCTCATCCATTGGTCCAAATATTTGAATAGGCTTAGAAAAGAGCTCTGTTTCACATAAATGGGAAGTCTGTTCCAGAGAAGGGGTGTAATCTATGAAACATACACCTGTTCCTCCAATCATATTTTGTTTATGTCACAGATATTCTTGTGCTGTTTGTTTTGTGAATGTGTAGCAGATCTATCAGGGCTGGATTGGAGAATGCCTTGTGTTTTAGGCAAATATTGGCCTTTTGTAGTCTGTAGGAGACTGAGTACAGGGACAAGGCTTTAAGGTAGTCCACATAGGGCATATTGTTTACACCTTGTATTATTTTAATGAAGAATCTCTGTGGCCGCTGTAGTTGTTGCAAATACCTGTACTCGATTATTGGTCTAATGAGGGCTGAGCATAGTGCATACCTCTCAACCTGGAAACATCAAAAATCTGGACAAGGGCCATGAAAAAAAGGTACAAATCTGTGCGCTGATTAACATCAAATTTGCATACATAATTAAGTAACCCCACCCACTCCACTGGAATTGTGGGGCAACCAAAATATGGCACCAGCGTCCCCCTGCAGCCATTCCAGTGTCCCATTACCTGGCTTTTTCACCCCATTTAACATAAACACTAATGTGTACATACTGCTTTACTTCTACAATGATTATTGGGATTTTATTTTTAAATTTTATAGCACAATGCATAAACACTAAGACATCTGCTAAACAAGGCTGCTAAACAAAGCAATACTGTCTCACAATGAAAATAGACTTGGCATTAAAACTCACATTCATTGAAACAGCATTGAAACACACACCATAGCCAAAGAAAATGCATCTGGCCAGTGATGGATAAAGATTGCCTTTGGGCGGTTTTCATATCATTGGCCTCTTGCACACAAAACAAGAAACATACATGTGTTCTTTGATATACCTTCCTGACTTTATTACATTATAATCCTTGTATAATATAGAAGACTTGTTAGCCAAAGCGCATTTTAAATTTATTGTTTGAACATTTTTTTCCAGTAGACAATAAAACAAAATGTATGAACCAATAATGACAAAACTGTCCAGTTCACAACTTGTCCATCATAAAAGTCTACTTCCACACCCTATATATATATATATATATATATATATATATATATATATATATAAAATAGAATGACAGTAGTGTAAGCCTTAGGCATCTTGTACAGCTTCTCGCACTTATTTTCAATTTCAGTTTTTTTTTGGGGGGTGGGCAAACATTTTGGAAAGTTGCTAGAATAAAATGTTGTGTTACAACAATACATTTCACTGCCAAGTCCTGAACCCAGGCCCCTGTGCACTACAGTCAGAGCAACATACCACTATGCCTAATCAGAGGTTTCCTGAAAGATAGGAAGACTGAAACTTAAATGGCTATCATTTAGTGAATTCAGTTCTCACTTCTCACCTTAGCTCTGAACTTCTTAGCACAAAAAACCTGGACAAAGCCAATAATGGGGGGAATACAGCCCCAAAATTGGGACAAATTTCAAATACTGTTCTTATAAACTTAGAAAATTAATAGAATAAAACGTTTTGTGTTACTATTTATTTTCTGAAGAATATGAAGTCTGAAATTCAAATGCCTGTCATTATTTAGTGAATTAAATCTGTAATTTGCCACAAAAATACTGAAAACCACAGATTTTATAAGTAACAGATATGAGGCATGAATTCACAAGTCATGGTGGCTAGGGACTTTAGGCTCTTTTAACCTTGTACCCAAGGTACAGGGCTTGAGCCTGAGTACCTCTATAGACAGCCCATAACACACATGACAAAACCAGGCTGGCATTTTATCTCCCAGTAAAGTTTCAAGACAGTGGTTCATAATGCTGTGTCTGCAGCACTGACTGGATATAATCTGATATCCCTTTCTTACTTCTCCACAGTTGCATTTGTGCACTCTTATCTGCAGCAACTTAGGAATCCACAGATTTGTTAGACTTTATTTTCATTCAAAAAGTTTAGTCAGCTGCAATAATCAACTGAAAATAGCAATTTATGCAGTTAGTTTTTTTCTGTTATTGCTCTATCCATATGAAACTTCCATTTCTTTTGTGCGTGCAACTGCTATACTTTTGCAAGCATCAACAGATCTTTTAAAAAGTAGTTTCTATTTGCTTATTCATAAAAGCTTGTGGTTAATGTCCTGCTTTATCATAGAATGGTATCCTCATAGCATTGGTATGACTGTTGGTATCTAGACATTTTTAAGGTAGACTATCATTTAATGTTTGTTGCCTCACTGGATGAATATGTCATAAATGAAAGTTCTGTATCCCATTCAAGTTCATGTTCAAGCACTTTACAAAACACACACTCAAGCAATGCTATATAAAGTAAAAACAAGCAAACAAATTTCAGGGAAAAAAGGAATAAAATTTGTAAATAAGTAATTTTCTAAGAAACGCCAAACTATTAAAATCAATCGTACATTCAGATAACTATATATTAGTGTGAACCAAACAAATGTAAGGAAGAGCTCAGATAGACACCTGCTATTAAAAAAAATTACAATAATACAGAACCTAAAAATTGGGCCCAAATTCAGGAAGTTGTGACATGCAGTCTTGAAATTAAGAATTGTACCAATGTTACAAGCCCACCACATAGTCTATAGCAACAAACAATAGCAAAGACAGTGCCAAAGAGCTTTAGTCTACAGACGCAAACCATCTATGACCAGTGATCAAACATCTTCATCATGTAACAGCAGTCTGAAAACAAATTCAAAGAAATGGAATAAGTAAATTAAACACACACACACACACACACACACACACACACACACACACACACACACACACACACACACACACACACACATCAAACCTGCTTGCCCCAAAATGCGGGATGTGGCTGCTATAAACCAGTCCTGCTCGCTGAAATACATCCCCTCCTGCTTGTTGCTCGCTCTTGCGGCTGCTATATCCAACTCCAAAATGGTCCTGCTCACTGAAATAAATCCATGGCTGCTATAAAACAGTTCTGCAGCTGCTCGTTGAAATAGATCCACTCCTGCTTGTTGCTCACTCTTGCGACTGCTATATCCAAATCCCAAATGGTCCAATAAATGCATAATACATGTTGCTGCTGCTAATATGATCCAAATGTTTCCTGCTTGCTGGAAATGATGACGTGAGCTCAAGGAGCTCAATTCTGACTGGCTGATAGCCCTGACAGAGCTGACATCATCGTGCACGTGATGACGTCAGCTCTCACAGCGCAAACTTGAAAAAATTAATAAAACTAAAAGAAAAAAAATTGGAAATTAAGGGGTGCCACTTGGGAATCGTAGCACGCCTTCATTTGGACCCAAAACTCTGTAAAAACCGAGTAAATTGGTATGGTTGAGATGTCTGGCATAGTGGGACTATGATCTCCTTAGATCTGGATGCCATGCCATAACTGCTGACTTGCACCACATAGAATGCAATGATGGATGCATGACGATCAAAGTTCAGGTTACTGTCAACCTGAGTTCTCAAGTCCCTTACCACTGGGTTTACTCTTAGGAGAGTGTTTAAAATGTTGTAATTTGCAGGGGTGGTCATCTTCCTAAAGCTTATAAATATGTTCTTTGCATTTAGTTTTATATTATGGTTCTGGTACAAGTTACTTGGCTCTCAGAACTTCCTCAAGGATATCTACATCTTTGGAGAAATCGATCATTGGCCCCAGCTTGCAGTCATCAACAAATCTGGTTGGCTAAGACTCTCTATAGTTGATCTGACTTCAGAGAATTACATTCCAAACAGGAGAGTTCCCAGTTCTGAGCCCTGTGGAACACCACTAGTAACAGACCTATTGGTGGGGGTGGATTCCCCCACCCAAACTTCATGTGTCCTATCCATGAGCCATGTGACTATCCATTGGGTTACATAGGGATTTATGTCTAAATCTGTGAGTTTGTCTATAATATCCAAGTGAAGTATTGTGTCAAATACCTTTGCCGGGTTGAGGTAGGGTGTATGCACTACTAGATAGGTAGTTCATGCATGGCACAAGTGGCCTTATCAAAGTTCTCCACTGGGTAAAGTAGGTGTTACCTACCCTTGATGAAACTGAAGTGGTATGGGTCCAGTTTTTGAAGATTTCCAATGTCTTTATTATATCCATGATAATTCTTTCTATGGCCTTGCATATAAGACTAGTCCAACGTATGGGTCTGTAGTTCCTTGGGTCTGTTGATGGTCCAAATTTATGTAGAGCGATGACTGTTACTGTCCTCCATTCCACAGGGATGCAGCCTGTCTGGAGACTGTGGATGATCAGAGATTCTAGCGGGCTGGACAGGTCATGTGTCAAACTATTTAGAGGCATCGCTGCATGTTACCAGGTCTCATTGCTGTACTGTGTTTAAGTGTGGAGAGGGCAGTGAGGACCTGTCCCTTAGTCGCAATTGGGGGATAAATGGTAGAGGGTATTTACTGGATAGTTACCCGTCATCTTTGAGTCAAATGGACGTTGTCTTCTGCTTCTATCTTATTGTTTTTGTGTAATACTTTTGAGTAAAGTAATTGTTCTCTATTCTTTTATCTTGGACGTTGGTAGCTACTGTAGCCAATAACATGTTTCTGTCAAGGA
The DNA here is from genome assembly GCF_019279795.1 of Protopterus annectens. Taxonomy (NCBI): domain Eukaryota; kingdom Metazoa; phylum Chordata; order Ceratodontiformes; family Protopteridae; genus Protopterus; species Protopterus annectens. The sequence continues at coordinate 95,209,502 of NC_056734.1, forward strand.
TTTTCTCTCTATACTATGAGGTTGAGAGGTATGCCTTCAGTTATAAAATGTCATGAAATCACAATAAATCAATGGTATTTATTGCATGCGTATTCTACAAACTAGGCAGTCATTGTTTTCATATTTAAAACTAGCCTGTACAATTTTATACATACATAAATCAGTAAACAGACACACATTCCATGTGAAATTGTAGTTTCATTTATTTTACAAAATAAAGAAACAAGCAAGCAGACACACAGGTTCTATGCAAAGTCATAGTTTTTTTACCTGACTGTCTCATAATTAATGATATATCTAGGCATCAATACTTTTTTATATAATGTAACAGTTTTACAGTGAAACAGTGTAAATTGCAACTGAGAGCAAATGTAACACTTTGCTGCAAACAATTTGCTGATGAAGTGCAACAGTATAAGATGTCTGCAATTTACACTCAATAGTTTAAAAACACCATTGCACATAAAAATTAAATAAAAATGGAGACATCCTTCTATGTTTAACATGTTTAAAAGCCCATGTTTGCGCTCCTGTTTGCTGCCTTTCCTGTAACTAGGCTAGTCCAGATACAGATTTGCTGTATCTAGGATGGTTTGTAAGCTTCTGAGTGGTGCCAAAGTCTGCTCTCCAATTTTTGCCTTAGATCTGCTAGTTCTCTCTTCTCCTGCACTTTTAAAAGCTTATTAGTCTAGCACTTTACCAGACTTCTTGCAGCAATTATTGTGGCACACAAAAGTGCTACTAACACTAAACATTCTACAAGGAAACAGCTCCAGTACTTATTATTAATATCCACCCCTCCTGGCATGTCTAAAGGTCAGTTTCCTGTGCTTTCTTTTATTAATGTGGTGAACTTGGGCATCCTGAGACAGTGTAGAAACTACCTCATGTACACCGACAACCCTCTCCTCTTACCTCCCAGCACTCAGACTTGTGAGAGATGCACTTGTATATCCAAATTGGAAGCCATACACTCTGCAGCCAAGACCTGAGTAGCTGGTCAAGAGGAGAAGGTCAATACTTGCATCATACCACATGGAATACATAGCCCTCCAGAACACACACCAGCACTTCTCCAAAGCTAACTTTGAGCTCCTAAAAACAGAAGTGGGTAACTTCACGGCACCCATGCAAATGAAGAATAGTTGCATGACCGCCAAATCATACACCAATGCATTGTATGTTTTAAACACATACACAAATACATGGATCTCGCCATACCCAATCGAACCAAGATGCTCTCCTCCAAAAAACGCAAAACAATCTGGTGGTCACCTGCCATAAACAAACTCTACAACAGAATGAGGAGACTGATATGGAATAAGATGAAGTCCCAAGACTGGAAAAACTCCCTTATCAGCCTCAAGAAAAAGTTAAGAACCCTCATCAAATCCTCTAAAACTAGCTATTAAAACAAACTAGCAGCAGACAGTAAAGACAACCACAAGGCCTTCTATAGTTTTATAAAGAATCCCCACGGCAATACCCAGATTTGCTCTGAGCTACTGCACAATGGTACCTCCTATAATGAGCCAACAGATATTGCCAATATACTGGCAGACAGATTCAATGCCAACTTTACCCCTGAAAAGGACCTATCACATTAACAGGAGATTGCCAGGCACCCAGTACTACTGCTGCACAGGTTAAAAATTACAGTTGTGTACACTTACCATAAATGTAGATGTTCAAGTGTATTCACTACTGCAGTCATCACATTTGGGTTATCCCTGCCAGGGTAGCCCTCGGCCGGCCCGAATACCAGAGACCTAGTATTTCTGCATTGGTTGCTGTCGCTTGAGGACTGACATCAGGTCATCAGTAGTATAAAGTAAGGCAGTTGAAGCCATTACATCATTTTTTCTTGCCATAACCTGTCAGGAGCCTCCAAGTAGGAGGCCAGGTTTTGGTGGAAGAACCCCACCAGTGGAAAATAAATACCAATATGTCCCTTGTAAGGAAAGGAGAATAACAAGTTAGAACGGTAATAAAAGGAGAAAATGAAGAAAGGGAGATGGAGGGGAAACCAGAAATGCAACAGTGAATACACTTGAACATCTATATTTATGGTAAGTGTACACAACTGTACTATGTTCTTCATGTTTCACTGTTGCAGTCATCACATTTGGGTTGATTCCCAAAGCTGAGGAAAAGGGTGGAGGCAGTCAAGAAAACTAGGGGCTGGCTAGGTTGTCCTACAAGACTGCAGAGGCAAACCCTGCCCTGGATTTGGAGAAGAGAGGCAGGTGATAATGCTTGGTAAAAGTGTGAACAGATGTCCAGGTGGTAGCCTCCATGATGTTCCTGATGGGGACTCCTCTGAGGAAAGCTTCAGAAGTTGAGACTGCTCTGGTGGAGTGTGTCCTGACCCCCTTGGGGAGAGGCTTTCCATGCTGTTTGTAGCAGAAATGGATGCAGTGTACTATCCATTTGGAAATGGTTTGTTTGTAGATGGCTTTGCCTTCTGCTCCTGTAGCAAAGCTAACCAGCAATTGATCAGACTTTCTGAAGGATTTAGTCCTGTCTAGATAGAATCTAAGCTGTCTGTGCACATCTAGAGAGTGAATAATCCTTTCCTCCTTGTTCTGGGGATTAGAAAAAAAAGGTGGACAAATGAATGGATTGGTTGAGAGCCACACCAGACACCACAGTGGGCATGAAGGATGGGTTAATTTTGAGGGATACCCTATCTGCATGGAAGATGAAGGGTACCACAGCCATAAGTGCTTGCAGCTCAGAGACTATTCTGGCTGAAGTGATGGCCAGAAGAAATACTGTCTTCCAGGAGAGAAATTTTAGCTCTGCATAAGTAGCTGGTTCCAAAGGGGGAAGGGTTAGCTTTTTCAATACAAAGTTAAGGTCCCAAGCTGCTATTGGTGCCCTTCTGGGTGGCCTCAGGTTGCTAGCCCCTCTTAGGAACTGTTTGATCAAAGGGTGTGAGAAAAGGGGCTGCTCAGTGGGAAAATGAGCAGAAATAGCAGAGACATGAATTTTAATAGAGGAAAATGAGAGGCCACTGTGTAGTAGGTCTGCTAAGTAATCCAGGATGAGAGGGAGGGAGGGATTTGCCATATTGGCTCCCTTAGCCTGGATCCAGGTGCAGAACCTTTTCCATTTATCAGCATAAGTCTTTCTGGTGTAAGGACATCTGACATCACGGATAACATCCAGAACCTGTTTATTGAGGTAGAGATGACTGCAGGATCCTTAGACTAAGAGGAGTTTTGCGGCATACCTGATTCTGAAAGGGTCTCAGTAGCGACCTGTGAATCAACAGAAATGGGCATCGGGGAATACGAAAGTGCCTCACTGAGTAACAGAGAACTGACTACTAGCTTAACATAAGCGTCATTGGTAGGTTTTGACCTGTGCGGTCTGTCTCTGTCTCTATCTTTACGTTTTTTTCAGAAGATCTGCTGTCAAATGGCTTACTGAAGCCATATTGGAATTTGAGGACTGTAAGTGAAAATATCTGGCTACAATAAGGGCCCGACAATGGATAGTTCTGGCATTGAACAAAGCACAGAAGCGACAATAAGGGACGTTGTGGTCTGGGCCTAAACAAGTGATGCAGTAAGTTTGTCCCACACAATCACCATGTGATGTGATGGGCACCCTGTCCACATCAGGCAGGGTAGTTACCTACACCTTTGCATGCATAACCTGGTCAGCTGGATGGTTAACAGCACATACAGCCGTGGGATACCAACTGCGTCTCTGTTGGATGGGGACATCAGCTGCTGCCTTGCATGCACATGGGCTTAGATGTGGCCTAGAGATATGGCTGCTCAGGGACCATAGCCTAGTAACCAGGTATGGTACCAGGAACATCTTATATGTTCAGACTGCTGTTTCTGTTTATGTCTTGCACCATGGAGCTCAGGTTGTGACTCAAGAGTCTCTCAGCCTCCCACTTGCAATTAACAAGTACACAAACAAACAGCTGAATAAAGAAATAAGAGAAAACACATCAAATGATTTCAAACAGAGATTAACTTTAATTTCTGGTAACTTGGAGAGTACAGTGCACATCTATTTGTTGTTTTTATTACATACTGAAACAAACAAATGGTTGCTAACAGATACCTTGTTATGTGTGTATATAGTTGGTAGTCTTACAGTACATAAATCACAGTAGGGGGTATTCAGACAGGAAAAATAGCACACTGTGGAAAGCTAAACTATGTAGTCAGTGTTGATGTGCAGGGCATGTGCAATTCAAAGGTATTTGTAGCACAATCATGGTAGTATAAAAATTGGTGTGGTCAGTAGTTTATATTAATGACCATATAATGACATTCAAATGAGAGTGCTTATAGAAATACATTCATCAATTAATTGATGTTTTTGTCTGCATATATATTCTATATGCAGCATGTACATTTGTAAGATACCTGGTAACTGTATATTCGTTTGATAAGTTTATTGGTATATAGTAGGCATGGAGTTAAAAAAAACATTAATAAACATAACCAGCTAAGCCCAAGCACTGTTGAGTGAGCTAAGCTCCATGGTTAAGAAGCACCATGCTATATACCCCAGAGAGGATTAATGATTTACAGGCTATTCGTTCAGAATATTTCTGAATACAGACCATGTGTAGTATTGCTTGACATGTACAGGAAGTTTTATTGAGTAAGTATAGGATTCCTTGTGGTAGAAATCTGTTGCGCCAGCCATTTTCCATTTCTGTCTATAAAAGATTACAGTCTTTGTTGGTGGTGTGCATATTGCATAGCTGTTAGAGGTCAAGCAGGGTCGAATGGGCCATGTACCATATGGATGGACAGTAGTCTGTCTGCTGAAGAATGGCATACAGAGCAAGAACTGCACATTTCACAAATACCATTTGAACCCTTGATATAAGTATCACCATGAATAGTAGGCAACATTAAGGGTTGTGGAAGAGTGTACAGCTCAGCAAACTTTGTGGCCTCAGTGTAAATATCATAATTTGGGCTTTAACTCAAATTTTACGTTATGCCTTTGATACCACAATACATTGCAGGTAATGTCAGCATGTTCCAAGAGGTGATATACAAGACAGGTGTTTACATTCACATGGAAGAGCAAGAACAAGGTTCCAGGTGATCAAACATGCAGGAATCTCCAGTCAACAAAGTATTGTTGAAAGGTACGATGTATGTCTTACAGGTAATACCCAGTTTCTGCAAATAAGAAACAACAATGTTAGGTGTGGTAAAAGAGGTTATTTTTCAGCTGTCTTTCAAAAGCATTGTACTACCATCTTCCTAATCTCTTAATGTTCTCCCATGATGTCCTTACCCACTGAACATGAGAAGCTGCCACTAAGCTAAATGAGTGTGGAATCTAACTGAGAGCGGGGTACATGTTTGGGGTATAAACTTCATCACTCCACTGTTTTCTTGAATACAGCCCTCACCTGAAGATGGATAAGCAGGATACCCTTCTCATGGCAGAAAACTACTCCTTCTTAAGTGCCATTCTATGACAAAACTGTGTGAGTGGACTTCTTTGTTGTAGTCACAGCGTTTGGTAACATTGTACCCATTGGACTTCATTCTATTCTGTGGCCACTGGTGCTTCACACCCTGATCAGTCATAAGTTGCTCCTATTTATCCTTAGAATATTCTTATTTTGACCAGCTAAATTCTCTACATAGGGCTGATAAACAATAGGCTATGAGAAGCAATCTGTCGTATTACTGATGACATGTATTTTGGAGTTTGTCCCATAAGGCTCACACCGCCTCCCCATGGCTTTGTGCAGCCAGCTGATAGCTTGCCAGGTATAATGCTGCCTTCAACTTGTTTTATTCAGCCTCTAACAGTAGCAGAGTGTGTGCCCTCCATTATTTTACTGCTATGAGCCACACAACTGGACAACCTGGTACCTTCCTGGTGTCTCTAACTGCTGTAGTACCCTTCTGTAAGCCACCTAATTACCATTACTGTGGGTGTTAATTATCTGTTATTCTTGTACAGCCACTGTACTGTGAATGAATTTGTATCCGCACTGATACTGCTGCTGTTTCCAGTGCCACTCTCTTGAATTGTCCCCACTGTCAAAGCAACATAGTGTAGAATGTTCAAGTATTCTTCACCTCACCCTTTTTGTTGATTGCTCCCTGCCTGAACTATACATCTGTTTTCCGATTTTGAGTTTGGAGTGCTTTGTTTGCCTTCTGTTTGTATATCCAGGAATAACTCAAACTATGTAGTGGCAATTAATGTTTACATGCAATTACTCTTGGCCACCTGCTGCTGAGCTTGCTTTCTCCTAAGTTCCTCTCCCGACCCAATTCTTAGGAATATGGCAACAGTTATCCTGAAAAAAAAAATCCAGTGCAGTATGAGAGTGTGCCAACACTCAAGTAAGATTACGATCTCTAAAAACTTAGGTGACTGAAGGAAAGAATACTCTTGTTACTTGATAGGTTCATTGGTGGTTACTAGGATACTGACCCAAAGGTCTTTATAAGCCTTTCCATGTGTACCCGATATAATACTAGAGAAACCCAATATAAAGGATCTAGCCTAAACTCAAAATCTTAGTTAACAATGGCTGCACATATCTAGGAGGATCATAGGTGAAATCCTGGCAAGAAATTTATGGTTTCCCATCCAGTCATCCAGGCTACACATAAACAGGCTCATAGAGGGGCTCTATTTGATGTGAACTGGTTTCCTATTCATGAGGAGTGGCAACCTCAGAGAAATATCTGTCTCTCCAGCAGGTTCTATTTATGTTGAAGGCCAGGTAAAGGTCCCTGGAGCAAGTGACCCTTATCCCATTAGTCTTGTGGATATGCAGCATTTCGATTAAGTTTGGATCTAAGATTGCTGTATAGGCCAGGCACAAGTCTTCTCTAAGTAGTCTGTATGCTACTGAGTACAGTGACGATGACTTGAGTCTGTCAATGCATGACATGTGATGGAGACCCTGTAATTTCTTGGTTAGAAATCTCTGGGGTCTCTCAAGTTGCTGCAGGTGCCAGGTGAGGTACATACAAAGGGAGCATTGTACTCAGTTATTGGCCTGATGAGGGTCGAGTACAGGGAGTTATGACCTGTTTTGCTCTTGAGGCAATGCCTTTGCTAATGAGGTGAGCAATGTAGAAGGCCTTCCTTACCACAGTAGACACATGGTGGTCAAAGATTAGGCTACAGTCAGCTTGCATTCCCAATTCTATCAGTGCTGAGTTGTTACTTAGGGTATTATTATCTATATGGTAGTCTGCATGGATATAATTTTTACCGAATGGGATGATAATGCATTTTTTAGCATTGAGTTGGAGTCCATGGCTTTGACACCAATCATTCATTTGTGTAAGTCCTTCTAAAAGTATATTGACATCTTCTGGGCATAAAATGATTACACCTAATTTGCAGTCATCAGCAAAGTTAGGCACAGGCCCTCAGTTTTGGCCTGAAGTTCTGAGAAGTATATTCTAAACAATAGGGGGCACAGCACTGACCTCCACTGCTGACAACTCTGCTGGTTGAGGTAAAGTCCCCAATTTTGACTGAGTGTTATCTGAAAGTCAGATGGTTAGCAACATACCTGACAATGTAAAGGTTTATATTCAACTGGGAGAGTTTATCAGTGGTGCCTGAATGTGGCAGTGTATTGAAGGCCTTTGCTAAGTCAAGGTAGGTTGTATGCACAGATTGGTCTTCATTTATGCCTCACCTTGGTGATGCTTTTGAAGAAGTCTACCAGGTTTAACAGGTATGACCTCTTTGACAAAAGCAAATGTGTCAGATTAAGGGTATGGAGGTCATCTATGTCCTTATTTATAGGGTTCATGATGATTTGTTCCATGGCCTTACAGATAAGGCTGGTTAAGCTTATGGATCTGTAGTTTCTATAGTCTGAACCACACTTTTAATATTGTTGTCAAGTGGCATATGACGAATGGAAAAAAAAAACTATTACTTGTAAAACTAGCAATAAAGGGTCAGTGGCACGAATGTTGTAAGGAGCAGCTATACTGTCACCTTAGTCAAAATGCCTCCTGCATGACAGTGAATGAGTGTCTGCATGTATATATATTCACAAACACACCACATGTACAGGTGTGTGTACATCTGTGTATATAAACAGAGACACAAACAAATTCAGAGACAGGTTTGTGTGTGTGTGTGTGTGTGTGTGTGTGTGTGTGTGTGTGTGTGTGTGTGTGTGTGTGTGTGTGCGCGTGTGCATTTTTTTAGCCTTTTTTATGGGTCTCCACTGAAATGGGCCTTTGGCTCAGTTATAACAAATGTCAAATAAGAAAATAAATAAAAACACACACACGTATATATATATATATATATATATATATATATATATATATATATATATATATATATATTGATCTATAACAAAGATATACAGCAAATCCATTTTAATCAACCAAAGCAATGCATATGATAAACACATAATGACATGGCATATGCATTTATTTCTTTAAATTATTATCTATTTCCATCTTGATAAGGGGGTAAGTGGGCTCATCAGCACAGCCATTAAGTTGCAAAAAAGGCAAGTTTGAGAAAAGTTATGTGAATTCCAATATTACAGGTGAAGTATACCATTAAAACAAGTAGGTGCACTGCATGCCAAGGCCTAATAAAATGCACGCATTATTACATATCCAGCCTACAACAAGTAGGTCACTGCATACAAAGGTCTAATAAAATGCATGCATTATTACATATCCAGCCTACAACAAGTAGGTCGCTGCATACAAAGGTCTAATAAAATGCATGCATTATTACATATCCAGCCTACAACAAGTAGGTCGCTGCATACAAAGGTCTAATAAAATACACACATTATTAAATATCCAGCATGATTCCACAGTGGTACAGTGGTAGTGTGGTTACCTCACAGTAAGAGGTTCTCCCGTTCGATTCTCAGCTTGGCTTGGCAGTGCCTTCTGTGTGGAGTCTGCATGTCCTCCCCGCAGTTGGGTAGCGTTCGAAAGACATGCGTGCATAAATGGGCGAGCCTTTGTTGAAGGTTGGGCATTGAGTTGGCACCTCGGCATTTCATAAAAATCTACTGCCAATCATTAGCGGACCGGAGTTCCGCTGTGGTGACCCCTTACCAGGAAAAAGCCGAAAGACAAACAACAGCAATTAAATATCCAGCATATACAAATTTGACTGACAGTCAAGAATGCCTTGAATTACAAGCCGGTCAGTAAGACATAGCAAGGCTGTGGTTTTACAACCGCATGAATATAAACTTAGATTACATATTTCATACACACTTATGCACACATATAGGGAAATAGAGAGACTGCATTTACCTCAACTTTCAAATGGTAACCAGTGCAACTCTACTGCAGTCAAATATTCAGCAAAAGAGTGAACGATCCAAACATTTTACCACAATGCAGGAAAGATAAAGTGAAAGATAAAGAAAATAAATTCAGTGGAATGGAATCCATATTATACAGACAGTCACTGCGAGTGATTCATGAAGGGTGTCACCTAATGGGAAAATACTTTTAGTACAGTAACAAGATTCAATTTCACAGTTGTCTGACATTTTTTTTACTATTATTATAAGATTTTATTCTTCTAGAATCTTAGGATATTTGCAACTCAGGGGATTTGTTTCCAAGACGAAAATGTCCAAAGCAATGCTTCCTGTGAAATGTGGAGAAACTGTGTTATAAATATATGTCTGCATGAGTACATGCACTAATAAGCAACACTGTTGCAGAACATATGACAAATAATTACCAGTGAAGGGAAAAAGCATGTAGCAACTAACATAAAACAAAAGCAAACAAAAGAAAATACAATTGCCTAAGTTGGGATAAGCTTTCCACTAAGTTTTACAAAAAGCAAGCACATACTAAAGATGTAATTTCACTGCTGCAAAGGCTGCAGGTTTGAGTTTGACTAGATAGCATCTCAGGCTAATGCTAAACCAGTCATTCAACTAATAGTCTCTGGGTAGGGGAGGGGAAGTTCAAAACAACAAACTGTAAATTCTAAGCAGTTCCTAGCATAAACATCCAACAGTAAAGTTTGTGAAATCTAACCTGCAGTATGCACACAAGCTTGTCTGAAAATTCTGACTCTGTGTGAATATGTGACTTACACTACACTAAAAGGTAAGCAAAATAGTCTGGTAAACAACTGATTTTAGAAACAAAATAATGTCTCTTTATAAGAATTGCATTACTGCTGTGCTTTCTAGAGTAGCAGCAGCAGTCTGGTCGTAAAATGTCTGAAAGGCTACTTTTCTGAATGGATAAAATGCACAGATTACACCAATGAATGGCTCACATGGAAAGCTGTTGTCAGTAGAGCTGCAATTTGAGATGGAATGTGGCTAACTCCTTTGAAGCTTCCTGCAGGCACACTTCCCCTACCCCCCTCAGCCACAGGTGAGCATGCTCAGAAATGCAAACTTGAAAAGTAAACAAAGGCTGAATCAAAACAAAAAATCCCTGGGATTGTCCCTTTAAAGACTATGTTCAGCTTTTATGTTACATGCATATACTAATGTCTGGCAGGTTATTTTATATGGTTATTTCTTGTCATGTCCATTTGAACCTATGTCACACTTTACAAATTTTTTTGTTTTATTGAAAACCCTCAAAAAACACCTCCAGAACACTCCTAAAACCTATTAACTTAATACTAACACACAAAACTATGTACATCTTCAAATAATGAAGTTTAACCCTCCTAACAGGAACAGTTGTCCCAGATTGACAGCCACACTCCAAGGCTTGAATTAACCTACAATGAAAGTTATCCATGCTAAGATGCATGATACAGCTTGTGCTTCTACATCCACAAAGCATTGTCTTTGTCTTATCTTTATTTCTCTCCCAGATTAGAATAACACTTGAATGCTTTGAGAAAACATTACCTCCAAGCTATTGAAAGAAAGAAATATTCTGTTCGTATTGCCCCTTATCAGATTGCATCCATTGAAACATGAGAACCAGATACACAGTTGCCTCCACTACAAGCACTCATGTATTTGCGAGAGAAAAACATTTAATTATATTCAGTGTTCTTTTATTTACTTGCTTCCCCTTAAAGCTTGTTATTATATCAAGCCATGGGCCTTAATCCAGTTATTCTCCTAATCAAAAGTATTATTGGGCAAGAGAATCTAGTCCCACCTTTGTCAGAGAATGGGAGCTAGGAATGTGGCTGGTCTTGGGTAAAGCAGGCTGCAGCTCATCCAAATTCCAGATGAATTTGTCCTAAAAAGAACATCTTAATGACTTATATTGTCCTTAATTAGGGCATATAATGCTCAGTAGAGCAATTTCATCCTGATATGGACCTTTAAAAGACATTTGGTTTATCATGGTTCATCCCTATTAGGACATCTATGTTAGGATTAGTCACCTAATTTTATTCATTCTCCCTGGTAAAGACAATAAATTCCTTTGTCTTGAGCAGGAAGTCTTAATACAATATTTCCACCTATATAGAAAACATCTGGAGCTCAGTAGAGTGACTTCATACTGCTAAGGACATTGTTCGTCTTTGGTTTATTCCTTCTGATAAGGACATTAATTAGTTTTGCTGAAAAAAGACTCTGGAAGCTGATGTTCTTTTTGGACGTTTATTGGTCTTCGCAAGGCAGACGAGCGCTGTTCCTTAAACACCAAATCAACCAAAAATCATGCACAGTATTTATTACAGTAGCTGTGGAAATATGTAAGGAGACAAGTCATCCTTTGGGTCTGCCTAATAGTGCAAACATTCAGAGTGGGAATTTAAACTCCCTACCCCTCCCAAATGACATAAGTGATTGCTATTTTTCAGTGGAATGAAAATGATACCAAAAATCTTTATTGATCTTTACTCTATGCAGAGATCAGTTAATGACATTTTATTATAGTAAAAAATAAAACCTAGTAACAATCATATATTTGTAATCACCAGCGCTTTTGCTTCATTAGATCTACCTATAAAATATGTGCATTTTTATTCAGCCATGTGCAAGTATGTCTGTTTTACATAAGAATAAGAAAATGATTTGTTACAGACACATAACAAAACCTTTAAGTGTAGAGACACTGTGGGAACAGAACCCACCTTGATAGGATTGAGGAAAAAAGAGTTCTCCTTCAAGACTGCACTTATTTTCTGCATTGGTTTGGTTTAATAATGACATGCTTTTTATTATGCTAGTGGAGAGAGCCCTGGTGGCTTATGAGAGGGTTTATCATTGTTTAATATAATATAAAGTTTTCAATAAAATCATTCTGAATACAAGCTTTTGGTAAGTACATTTAAATTAGATGAAAGATAGATGAGAAAACAGATGAAAAAATACAGGCCAGACTGTAATTCCCAAGTGTATGATTAAAGATTAAAATATCGTATCTGCTTATGGAAGTCTTGGAAAGGGCAAGGTCTTGAGGAAAGAAAGTTTTAAATACCTAGTAAGGAAGCCCAGAATGTAGTGGATTTGTTTTTTCTGTCTTTTGATGGAGAAAAAAGATGGGTTCTCTCCAAGCACATGGTTTTAACTTTTATCTGTCTTTTTACCTTTGGTCTACTGCGGGAATGGAGCTTACCTGGGCAACTACAGAGAGAGAACTCTCTCTCTCTCTCGAAGCTTAATAAAAGGTATCATCAGTTTGGCTTCATTGTTTTGTGCTCCATTATTTAGCTAGTGGTGGGAGCCAGGAGAAATTATTGTAATTTTCTTTTAACATTGCTGAGGACATTTAGGAGAGGAGGAATATTTAAAATTACAACACAAGCTCTAGTGAAAAAGAGAGAAAAAGAAAAAAAAATTTCTGAGTATATGGTTTTACCATTATCTGTATTTACGGAAGAGCTGCTCCAAGAATAGAGCTTCCCTTACCAGCTATGATGAGGCAGAACAACCGTCCTCAAAGCTTGACTGAAAGCCAGCATCGGTTTGGCTTCATTACTTTGTTTTCCATTATTAGGCTAGTGGTGGGAGCCTCAGTGGCTTCTGTGAAGGATTACTGTAGTTTTCTAATAAAAAAATGTGTTAACAATATTGAATGGATGGGGATTTTTAAAATTATAGAAATGCTCTCGGTGCAACAAAATGCTGTAAGAAAAAGCATATAATTTTTCTTGTATGTTGCACTTTTGTCCAGACTTTTCTTCTCTTTTTATATTGCAGTGCCTACTTGTTGTTTGTCTTTCGGCTTTTCCAGGTTAGGGGTTGCCACATGGCAGTTGTTTTTTATGGTGTTGAGTTGCCAGCCCAATGCCCAACCTTCAACGAAGGCACACCCATTCAACGCATGTCTTTCGAACACCCACTCGACCATGGGGAGGACATGCAGACGCCACACAGAAGGCACTCCCAACCCAAGCATCGAACGGGAGAACCTCTTGCTGTGAGGCAACAATGCTACCACTGCACCACCGCGGAAGTATATATTGCAGTGCCTACATTTCTTAAAAATGAACTAGGAGAAAGACGGAAAGAAGGAGAAAATAAACAGGGGCACTGTTTACTTTATTATCCCTATTACATGCAAAAAATAACTGAGGAAGTTTTACTTTTTAGCATGCAGTTTATGTCATCCATTATAAAACTACTACTGTCAAGAACAAAATTTAATTTTACTTACAGTTAACCCTTTCCTTCCTCTTCCCCTCCCCTAAACGTTCTTTGAAACATTAATGACATGAAGTAGGGCATATGCTTTGGAGTTCCCTACAAGTGTAACAAAGTAAAATAAGTCCAATATTTCTAGGTTTTCTTGTTCTGTTATTTTTCACAAATATAATTAATGCTTTGCAATCCCACATTTATTTGTCAATTTTCAAGTTGCTGATTTTCTTCCTGTTGATCTCTATCTCCCAAATCCACTCGATCTTTAATTTCCAATGTACTCCTGGTTCTTCTAGTCAACTCTTCTGCAATTTTATATCTGTAAAGCATTCTCCTTTGAACCACTGGAGATGGTTTCACTGGCATAATCTCTCTATGGGCTTTATTACCAGAAGAACAAATAGCAGAATATCCTTCTGTTTGACAGCTCATTTTTGTTGACAAACTTTTGTATTTCCTCCTTAGCACAGTCTGTGTCAAAAATGATTTTGACCCTCCAGGAAAGAATGCTCTGAAAATAGATAGATACAGCAGCTTGAATCTCACACCTGCTTCTCGACATTCCCTGATCACAGGAATAAATGTACTCCTCTTCTACATAGTGTACAATGAGTAATTATTTTCCCCAAACACTATCTCCCACTTTTAGTTCTTTGTCCTTCAGCCATAGTTTTGTCAGAATCAACTATTTCTGCTGGTAGGATTGCATCTTTACTATTAAAGGCCTAATCTCCTTTCTCGTGGTCGGGTTTGGAGCCTACACACCATGTGTCCTTTCAATTATCAACAACTGCTGTGGAATACCAGTTCAGTTGCTGATTTATTCTTTCAAAAAATGAATACAGTGTGTTCCATCTAGCTTCTCTGGTACAGCAGCAAATCTCAAGTTTTCTCTACATGCTCTGTTCTCTAATTCTATTTTTTTGAAATATCTCTTCTTGAGCAGTCTCACATTCAGCCAGCCATTTCTTCATTTCAATCTCTGATTTTTGCAGTTTTATCATCTAATCTGATTATCTGTTTAAAGCTTCTTCCATTTTTTCCAGCCTAACCAATGATTACCTGTGTTTGCAGACTATTGTAAATTTGGTGTTGTTGTTATTAGATCTTCTACTGACTCACAATTTCTCCAGTATGGATTAGACTATGTTAACAACTGAAGCAAGGAAATGTTCCCCAATTAAGTGTCAAAAATATAGTATAGCTCATATTGGTAAACAAAATATTTTCACATACTGTATAGCTAGGTGACACACTCCTCCCATTAGACACTGTCATAAGGGATCTGGATACTTTTGTACTGGGGGATGACATAATGGTTATGGTGCTTACCTTTCAGACAAGAGGAATAAGACTTGATTCTCACTGATGGAAACTAGCTAGGCTTAAATTGGTCCAGAAGGACAACTAGCCTAGCACCTACTATAAACCTTTTCCCCATTCTTGTGAAGCAGAGTTCCTCCCTAACCCAGTTCAAGTGTAACTTGGACAGTTGGATGAGGAACAAGAAATTCATCCCTAGTTTGGCACCTATGTCTCTAATGGACATAGGCAGCCTGTAAATGGTTCATCTCCCATATGCCTGCTTGTAAATGTTTCATCTCTCAAGCCCCTGATTATACTTATCAAGGGTATCAGAACTTGTCAGAGATATGGGATGCATGCTTAGGCTTAAAAAGGCCCTTTTGGTTGCTAGCCTAGTAAACATCTATGAACCTATAATGCCTTATCATGTAACCATTACATCTCCAAATTAGTTTAGTAAGTCTTCCAACTGGCTTGTGTAACACAAATTGGCATGTTACATTCATATCCAAGGGCATCACCCACTTTGTAACATGCTTCCACTACATGTCAAGCACAGTTGCACCCTTGCTACCTTCAAGGTAAATCTAGATAATTGGATGGGTAGTCTTAAATTTTCTTACAATCTGTCTTGTCTTGCTCTCCTTGAGACTGGAGGAAACTTTTGAATATTGATTTCTGGCCAGGCCTCAAATGGTCTTCAGACTGACGGCCTAGTACTTACACATGAACATATGGTGGACACCATGTCAACTGATCATTCACCACTAATTTTACCTTTGTTTCCTGAATATGTATTTTATTCATCCTTTCCACTTAGACAACCTCAAGTTCTCCTATGGTGTTAATTACATACTTCTATTCATTAAATCCAACGCTTTTTAAATTTCAGATACTAGTGATCCTACATCCTGTTTGTTTGACTTTTCACACTTTTCCTAAACATTAGCAGTTGCTACCAAGTGTCTGTTGACAATCTCCAATGGACAAATCCCACCTGTTCATGCTAAACTTATTTCCATAATAATTTCACTATTGACCAGTCTAGGATATTGGTTAGTGTTGTAGCATGCGTGTTTATTATTAAAACTGTCGTGTAATTTCCCAGGTCCATTACCTATGCTGTTTTGACAGCATCTATACCTCTGATGTTATCATAGTACTCAACATTGTCCCTTCTAACTGAGAGATGTTAAACATTACTGATACTTCTCCTTTAATTTACAATGCTATTGTTGAAAACAAATCTCATGTATGACTGAATAAGCCCACTGGTACCCTGATCCACCACTGGTACCCAGATGTGCAATGTCCTTGCTTAGTTCCTGCTCTGTTATTACTACATTTGATCTTTTCTTTCCTCCTCTGCTGACATATATGTCCTCTCTTCCCCTGCTGTAGAGTATTATGCAGTTGCTTGTCCAATTTTGTTAACTCTGTCTGTAAAGCCTTATCTAGCATTTGCAAACACCCTCTTCTTTCTTAACTTTTCTGATTTATAGTTTTCTTTCTTTCTTTTTCTTTGATTTCCACACTAACATTTTCCTTATCCTCTCTCCCATCCTCTTTATTACTCTTTACCTCTAAGTGCCTCTGTTTGTGTTGCTTTGACTTCCATGAGCTCTGTCTCATAGCTTAACGTAGCCTCTTCCACTCTGTAATGTTCCCCATCCATTTATCTAATCTTGTCTTGACTCTTTGCAATTGTTCCTCAAACTATCCAATTTTATCCTCCACTTCCAGCTTCTTATTTTTGCTTTTATTACATCCCAACAGTTTACTTCTGTTTTCTTTTTCTTCCCAAATTCCAAAGTATCCTTCTAATCATTTCCTTAGTCTCTTTTTGGTCTCTGCTATCCTCCACTTCACCTTGGGAGACTTTCATGGCCACTTCTGATTGCTCCTATTAGATTATTATTATTATTATTATTATTATTATTACAGTGCCATGGTCAGTTACAGCTCTTTGCCTTACTCTATCTTCTCTTACCTATGGCTTGGTTTCATTCTCACAAAAAAACAGTATAATATGCTGTCTTGTTCCCCCTCTTGACTTCTAGGTTCATAGATTAGTACTAAGCTAACTGCCTTTGTGAGCCATTTTAAGCCTAGCTAATTATCCCTTGTGAGACTCAAACCCTGCACTTTGTGTTTGTAAGGCAAATACCTTAACCATTAGGCCACCCTCCCAACCCAACTGGAGTCTGTATACTATTTTCTTTCTCTGTTTTACTCTTCTTATATATATATATATATATATATATATATACATATATATATATATATATATATATATATATATATATATAAATATATATATATATTTATATATATATATATATCTTATGTGGGTCTGTTGGTTTCCCTTATGCATTTTCTCCTATCCAGTTTTGTATTACAATTTATATTAAAGTCTCTCCCTACTATTTTTTTCCAAGTTTCCTCATAGCTTCTCCAAAGAAAGTTTTGTATAAACTATGTCCATCTTTATTTGGGGTGTAAAAACTTCCTGTCTTTCAGTTTCCCTTCTTTTTTTCATTGCCAATCTGTTAGTAACCTACACCTGCTTCTAGCCTTTGCTTCCTTCTCTGCCATTAAGCCTTTCCTGAACATTACAGGCAAGCCTCTAATTCCAACTCCCACCAGTGTTAGATACTCCTTTACTGCTTTTTCCATTCATCTTCAATCATTACTTTTGTTTTTTACATTAGTCATATTTAGTTTTCCTCCTGTATTAGTTGCTATCCTGGACTTCTAACTAGGGGTTGACAACCCTCCCTTCTGTCATGCCATGACTCTTAACTCAATCCCCCTTCTCTGTTTGTGCTTGCCCCCATTCCCAATCTAAGCAGATAACTCCTTTTTTCCTCTCATCGCAGAAAGTCCTGCCATGCCTAAGTTCATTCTGCTTGCCAGTTTTCCTTTCTGTACTGAAGTCCAACCATTAATTCTTGCTGTTTTCTTCTCTCCTTCACAACCCCTCTGAATACCTTTTCCACTCTATTTTTAAACACCCCTCTGTATATATTCTTTCCATTTCCCCTATATCATTTACCCCTCTTTACTATCACCCTTAATAGCTATCCCTTCCCTCTACCACGCTCACTCTCCATGCTCCTTTTTCTCCTTCCTCCATGCTTGAGCTGCTATTCTAGCCCCTATTCCCAGTGGTATGTTATTCCTTGTAACATCCCTTGATATTACCCTTATTTTCATGATTTACTCTTCCTTTCCCTTCCTCTCCTTTTTGTGTCATCTTTCTTTCCAGTCTTCCTTCTGCTGTTCCTTTAATCCATCTGTCTTTCTGTCTCTCCGTATTTCTTCCAATTTCCCTTCTTCAGCTCTGCTGCTCTTCATCTGTCTGTATATGGTTTATCTCACTCTTAATTTTCCCATTCTCCTCTCTGGTGCCTTGAAGTGGTTTCTTAGTATGGCCTTTTATTCATTTATTTATTTCTTTGTGTTTGCTAAATGAGAGCACAAATCATCATGGACCTTTTTCAGACTCCGCCTAAGAGCATTGTCTGCTTAGGTAACTGATCTACAAGAGGCAAATGAAGGTTAAAGGAATCAAACCCTGGGCCTTTGGGGATATAGTAGTCTTTTTCTAGCTAATTTCCTTCTCTTTCTACGTGCTTCATTAGAGGCTCCAGTTACAGACAACAATCTTCTAGGATGTCAGACATGCACCATGAAACATGGATTTTGGTTTATTGAACTAAATGTTTCTGTTCCCTTCTGTCATCTTTGTCCTTTCCCTTATGCCTCTGATATCACTTCCTTTACATACTGGTTCCACCTTTGCCCTTTTCCTTCCCTCCTTCATTTTATAATACTTATTTCCTATTTGCACAATGGCTTTATTCTATCCACTTCCCCATTGAGAATTGTAAGATTCTTAAATTATTATTTAGTCTTTTCTCTCTTTCTTCTCTGTGGTTTTGCTTTACTGTATATCTCCCTTTTCTGATCTTTAGTTGGGTTTATTGCTCACTGCTTTTCCTTTGTGTTTCCAGTTAGGCCACAGACCTCTTCCTTATTTGACCTGCCTCTTTTTTGTGCTGAGAATAGGCCAGCCATTTTGTTTATGCTCCTTTTATTACTTTACTTAAATTAAAACAGTATTCTTCTCATCACTGATCAGATTAACTGACATTACTCATCATTTTGTCCCTTTGCTCTTAGTCTCATTCTTTCTTTGTTTTTGTCCCGGTTTACTATATAAAACACAAGAAAAAAGAAACATTTTATCTTGTTTCTTCTTATTCTTTCACGTCCTCATTTTGTTCTACAGAAGTATGCCTATCTGCTCCTGTTCGCAATTTCATCATTTGTGAAATTTTGTCTTCTCTCTCTGTCCCCCATGCTTGTCATTTCTAGTGCAGTCTCTCCTCCAGTTCGCTTGCTTCTATCCAGCTGTTCCTTTCCATTCTTCTTGCTACTTTTCTCTACTCTAGAACTGTTGCTCTTCAGACACTGATCTCCTGCTTTTGGACATCTGATTCTGTTTCTTGATGTTTATGATGACTGCAAACTAGGAGCCATAGTCAAGTCCCCAAATGATGTGGACATCCTACAGAAGAGAAGGGCCTCACTGAGACAGATGCCTGATGTCAGAGCCATGGCCTCAAGTTCAATGCCAAAAAGTGCAGTGTCATCCCCTTTGATAAAAACTCTGTACCCATGAACTACCACATAGGCAGCAATCTACTTAACAACGAATGTGTGATAAGAGACCTTGGGACCCAGGTGGACAGTAGTCTCTCCTTTGATAGTCACATCGCCACAGTAGTCAGGAAGTCCTTCTACGTGACACACCTCATCATTAAAGGGTTCTCATCCACGAAAAAAGAGGTCATTGTTCCCCTCTACTCGGCACTCATTAGACCCATTATAGAGTACAATGCCCCTTTTGGAATGTACCTCACAAGACATCTGCAGCAGCTGGAAAGGCCACAGAAGTACCTCACAATGAGGATTACTGGCCTCAAACAAATGCCCTACACTGACCGCCTCAAAAAACCCCAGCTTTACTCCGTAGCATTTCGCCTACTCCGAGGTGATCTCTGCCTAACATATAAAGCTATGTCAAACCCAGAGCTGTTAGACATGCTACACCTAAAGAAATCCCAATCCCTCCGAGCTACACGCTCTATGGACCTAAACCTTGTCACCGCAATAAACAGGACACGCTGGAGGGATAGATTTCTGTCCCAGAGACTTCCTATACTCTGGAACAAGCTACCCATCTATGTCAAGCAAAGTTCTTCATTAGCACTCTTCAAAAAAAATCTTGATGAGTGGATGCGAAATAAGAAATACACCCCGGGGATCACTTCTGTGTCTCTGCTGGACAGTGGCACAGGAAAATAACTTTCTTGGGTGGCGTAAGCTATGGAACCTTGCTGACTAGGCTTACATAGGCCCTTGGGCCGATAGCCTAGTACCTACCTATGAACCTATGAACCTATGACACTCATCTCTCCTGTCATGTTTTATTTATTTATTTATTTGTTTGTTTATTTATTTCATTATTTATGTTTACAGGGGTCAAACACTGATCAAATTGATCAATTTTAGGCCCTGCCTGGATAAATGCTTCATATGGTATGAAGACAAAATACAAGCACAGTTATATAAATACATTCTTAAATTTATATCTAGAGTTACAGTATTATCAGGGTACAGGATAAGCAAAGGACAGAAGATGAGAATAAGTGGATAGAATTAAAAGAGTGACAAGAGATCAAAAAAGGTATGCACATATTTTCATGATGTACAGAGACAGAAGTATATGTTGAAAGAAGTGTACATGTGCACTTATGTGATATAACCCAGGGATGTGGCATTGGAATTGGGCTTACTTCTTGAGGCAGGCTTTGAACTGGGTTCTGAAATTGGCATAGGAGGAGTGTTCCTTTAGATTTGCTGGGAGAATTTGCCAGTGTTGGGGGGACAGTACAGAGAAACTGTGGTTGGTGCACGGACATTATGTTCTGGGTGTTTGTAGAGCTGGTCCTGAGTAGGAGTGAAGTCTGAGATTACATGAAGGGATATTGGAAATGAGTTTGGCAAAAAGGGGAATAAAAGTGCCTTGTAGTAGTTTGAATAATAGACACCAAGGAAGAGGTCATCTCTTTGCTAATGGACAGGGAACTGAACAAGAGGTCAGCTCTTTGTTTAATGGGTAGCCTGTCAGAGGAATTTCTGGGATAATTTAAGGGCTAATAGGAGACAGCTAATTTTCTTATCTACTGTTCATGATATGATGTTAAAAATTTCATCCATACAAATACCAGAAGTATTTGAAAGCTGAGACTGCTTGAATTGGGACATTGTTATGGTCCATTATTTTGAGTGTTTTGAAACCTCTTGGGGTTTTTTTTGGTGAGTTTCAAATATTATATTTTGGATTTGTTGGTGTATAAGTGAAATTTTCTGGAACTGAGCCATGTGATAAAAGATAAAGGCAGTTTTGTAATTCATCCCAATGTATAGATGTCCACATTGTCTGTAGATAAGATGAGAGGGAGATGGAGTAGGTCCCAAAGTTGCTTCCCTTCCGCTGCTCTTGTTCCTTCCTAACTCTGTCTTTGTGTCATGATACTACCTTTATCTGCTCCAGTCTCCTTATCATTCTCATAATTATATTTGTTCACATGTTGTTTCTCTGTATTTATCCTACCTCTCCTTTTTGCTCTCTGAAGAATTTTTAATGGAACTGTTGTGTCTGTGTCGCCTCCTTTTCATCACTTGCCACTCCATTTCCAGGTTGCTCTATTCCCACTATTTTTGCACTCTTGCTGTCCTTTGTGATTTTATTCTTCACATTTATAGGAACCCACTGCTTCCTCTGGTTGTTCTTCTCTTATCTGTCAATATCTATTCTCCTCTGTCTTCCACATATTCACTGCGTGTTGGACCTTTCTTTGTTTTGTTATTGTTTCCCTCAACTTCCTTTTGTTTTTCTTTTTCTGCAGGTTTGTTTGGGAGATTAAGTTTTAGACAGCCATCCTGTAAGAGGTCAGCTAGTCCCACTAAAATGTTTCATTATTAATGGATTTTGACATGCCTGTGTTTTGACCAGCTATTTTCACTGTCCTCTAATTTGATGATATGCTGTCTATTATTTTGCCATGGGCTCCTGTCTGTGCTCTGTCTGCACTGGTCATTGCACCATCAACAAACACAGAGGAGGGACATACTGCATTGCTTCTTTTCACAGAGTGATTCTATTAATTCTTCTCCGCTATGATTTTTTTTTCTACTTTGGCTAGAATCATGGCTTCATATTTTTCAATTACTTTCCCAGTTTGCAAATTTTTGATTTTCCCATAACTCCTACACTCCTTTTTTCCCTCCTGCCATATACGTTAATTATTGTTTAGGAGCCCCCACTCTACAGTAATTGGCTCTAGTGGTTGTCTGTCAATTTAGTATATAGAATTATGAGGATGATCTGCTAATGACCTTCATCGTGCAGTTCTGAGTCATTTGCCAGTTGTGACCAAATTGCTTCACCAGAAACAGTTCATATGTAACCTTTATAAATACACACTAATTCTTTATTTATTTATTTATTATTTATTTGACATTTGTTAACCGGGTTAGTCTGACTGGGCCGAGGCCCTTTTTCAGTGGAGGCCCAAGGAGTAAAGCTCTAAAAATTGTATATGTAAAAAAAGTAATCAAATGACAGAGTACGATGAAAATATTTAGAGTACATTAAATATGACAACTTATCAGAGAAAAGAAAAAAACATGCTAGAACATGTACAATGGTTTAAAACAATCTGAGTTTCAAAAAAGTAACATACAGTACCACACATGCAAAAAATAAAGAGGGCAATTAAGATTTAAATGTACACTATATACAGAAGATAATCTCGACGGACAAATCACTATCACCATCTACAGAGTTGTAGGCTGTGAGAAGAGCTGACAAATTAGTAGATTTGTCAGAGAGAGTACAGGAATGGTTGCTGCAGGAGTATTAGATGAGTATAAGAGGAGGGGATAAGTTGGGTGATTGCATAAGCATGACCATGATTTACAAAAGGTACCCTTTAGAGCTGTTTTAAAAGAGTTAGGGTTTGGGAATGATCTAACACTAAGTGGTAGTATATTCCAGGCATTAGCCACTGAGTGGCTGTAAAGGAGCTTGCCAATATTTTTGTTGGGCATATATACTTGCAGAAGTGCTGTTCAGAGCTACAGAAAGCATGGTTGGGAATATAGGAATGGATGAGGGAAGCAATTGAGGGGCAGGAGGAGGGGTCATATAAGACAGAATGGGTCATGAGAAGCTGGGGTAGCAGAATTGGATGATGAAATTCCAGCCACTGAACGTGTTTCAAGGATAGGCAGTGGTGAGGATGTTAGGGTGATTGGAGGCGAATCTTGCAATTTTATTAAAAGTGAGCTCCAATTTTGATAGAAGGTTGGATATGAGGTGAGTAAGAATAGCATACAGTAGGGCAGACAGTAAGAAGGCTTGTGCAAGGGACAGCCTAGAAGCATCCGTGAGGACTTTTTTATGCCTGTATAGCAGTCCTAGCTTTTGATGAGTCTTTTTAATGCACTGTTGAATATGGAGATTGAACTTTAGCTGGTCGATTATAACACCAAGAGGTTTAGTGTGAGTTTCAGCAGAGATGATAGTGTTATTAAGAAAGGAAACAGTAAAGGTAGCTTTGTGATGTTGGAGAGATTTAGAGAGGAACGTTTACGTTTTTTAGGTTTAAGTAGGAGTTGGTTGGAAGCTAGCCATTTTTCAATTGAGTGCAGAGACTCTTAGGTGAGGGTGTGAAAATGGGACATACTGTCTGAGCCAGAGATGATTGTGGAAACATCAGCATATTGTATACCAGAAGAGAGGGGAGAAGAAGAGTGGAGGTCATTAATAAAGATGTTAAATAATAGGGGTCTAATGATGGAGCCTTGGGGTACCCCTGTTTGTACAGGCAGATGGGGGAGAAGTTAGATTGCCATTTAACAGTTTGGAATCTATTGGAGAGGTAGTTGGAAAACAAAGAAAGTGTGGAGTTAGGGAAGTTAAAGGTAGTTAGCCTGGACAGAAGTAGTCTGTGGGAAACAGTATCAAACTTTAGACAGATCCAAAAATAAACAGGAGACTAACTTGTTATTGTCACAAGAGTTAGAGATAGAGTTTGTGAAGGATATTAGAGTAGTAGCTGTACTGTGTTTTGGGTGAAAGCCATGCTGTGTAGGCATGAGGAGATCTTACTAATATGCTTACCATAGGTTCATAGCACGTTACTAGGCCATTGACCGGAGGGTCTTTACAAGCCTAGCCATTACATCCCAATATAATACTGGATGAGACATATCATCTATGCGCAAGGTTTTTCCTAGCAAGGACTACTGGGAGAGAGAAGCTGGGGCAATCCCTGGCATAAAGTTACAGTTTCTCATCCTGTCATCTAGGTTGTGCTTAAACAGGGTCATGGAGGTGCTCTGCTTGATATGGATTGGAAGGGAAGTCAATTCCAGAGGAGTGGCAACCTCTGAGAGAAGAATCTGTCTCTTCAGCAGGTCCTGTTTATGTCACAGGCTAGACTGAGGTCCTTGTACTGGGTGACTCTAGTCCCATTTGACTTACAGATGTGCAGCATTTCCTTTAGATTTGGGTCAGAGATATTCTGTAAACCAGACATAATTATCCTCTAAGTAGTCTATACGCTACTGAGTACAGTGACAGCAACTTCAGTCTGTCTGTATAAGACGTGCTGGATATCCTGAATTTTCTTAGTTAAAAATCTCTGAGGTCTCGCAAGTTGTTTCAGGTGTCTGGTATGGTACACACCAAACGAAGCATTATATTCAATAATAGGCCTGATGAGGGATGAGTACAGGGAAGTTATAACCTCTTTTTCTCTTGAGGCGATACCTTTGCTAATTAGGTGAGTGACATAGAATGCCTTCCTCACCACAGTAGACACATGGTGGTCAAAGTTGAAGTCACAGTCAACTTGTCTTCCCAAGTCTCTCACTACTGAATTGGTACTTCGGGTATTATTGTTTATTTTATAATCACCAGGACATTGTTTTACTGAAGGGAATGATGATGCATTTTTTAGCATTTAGTTTAAGACCATGGCTTTGGCACCAGTCATTGGTCTGTGTAAGCCCCTTTTGAAGTATGCTGACATTGTTAGGGGATTCAGTGATAGCACCTAATTTGCAGTCATCTGCAAATTTGGTTCGCCACAGCCCCTCCATTTTGGCCTGGACTTCTGAGAGGTATATGCCAAACAAGAGTGGGCCCAGCATTGACCCTTGTGGAACTCTCTAGTGACAGGTCTGGTGGTAGAGATAAAGTTTCCCACTTGGACTGAGTGTTGTTGATCTGTGAGCTAGTTTGCAATCCACCTGACAACATAGGGATTGATATTCAACTGGGTTAGCTTCAATGATGCTGAAATGTAGGTTAGTGTCAAAGGCCTTGGCCAAGTCATGATAGGCTGTGTGTATGACTTTGCTCTCGTCTATGATTCTGGTCATGGTCTCGAAGAAGTCCACCAGGTTTAGCAGGCATGACCTGCCCTTGACAAAACTGAACTGGGATGGATCCAGGGTTTGGAGGTCACTAATATCCTTATTTATGAGGTCCATGATGATTTGTTCCACTGCCTTACAAATGAGGCTGGTTACACTTATGGATCTATAGTTACCTGGGTCTGTTGTCGAGCAGCCCGGAATGGTATCTAGTCCCATGAAGGCTGTGTTCTTAGCCTTGGAAATAGCACTGATGACTTGCCCTTTGGAGATGCAGGGAGGAGGACATGATGAAGACATGGATAGTGGTATGCTTGGAGGGACAGGGGGGTGAAATTTTCATCAAGCCTGTCTGCTAGCAGGTTTGCAAATTCCACAGGTTCAGTGTGTGTGATGCCATCCACAATTAGTTCAGCACATATTTGAGTCCTACCTTTTAGATTGCGGACGTAGCTGAAGAAAGCCATATGGTTATCTTTGGCTATAGTTGCCAATTTTTTCTCATAGTTGCTCTTTGAAGATTTTACAAGTTGTCTTATTTGCTTGTTTAGGCTGAGGACGATGCTCTCCCAGTTCTGGGATCTCACTTTTGTATCTTTAGACAGCAGCTTCTTTTGCTTATTATATAATTTATTAATGCTAGACATCCACCAGGATGGTTTGTTTTCACCTGAGGATCTTGATTTAATCCAATCTGGCATGGCTGTGTCTATACATTTGTGTAGATGTTTATACAGGGCATCAGTGATATCTTAGTATAGCCGTCAATGCTATCTGTAGAAAATGGAGCTTGGAAGTCAATTATACTTTCCCTTAGGAGGGTATACTTAGCTTTGGTGAAGTTTTTTAGCCTGACTTCTCCTTTGGGGAGTTATGGTGCTATTGCTACTTCAAAAGTGACTGATTTATGGTCAGATTAAACCAGTGCAACCCATTCACTTGAGGCATTGCATTGGTCACGTATATTGGTGTGTACCAGGTCTAAAATATTAAAGCCCCTTGTGGGGTGGCACACTATTTGTTCCAGGGCATTTAATTTAAATAAATTCAGGAACTTTTTTGTGAGTGAGTTTGGACTTGTATAAGTTTCTTAATTAAAGGAAAACTCCAGCTTCTCCTACAGTTTAATTTAACTCTTAGGATGCTTTTCTCCCTACAATATGATTCCAGTACTGTGCAGGTACCTGAAACCTCCTTGTACTTTACAAAACTTTTATTTCCTCACTTTGGTATCAAAGGAAGGGAAAGACCACCCACTTTGTTTAAGCTTAACTTCTCACATAAGTAGTAGAGGAATTTGTCTACACTTGCATGACATACCACAGACAGAGAAATTTGTAGTCAGGAGCTCAGGCTGCTGTAAACAAGACAGAGGGGTGTGAAACTGTTTTCCATTGTCTTTATTGCAGAGAGGAGGAGAACTTACACTAATTTATATCTGTTTCAAATGTAGCCATACCTTTCGCAGCAAAACAGAGCAATTAGATCAGTCAATGGTACAAATTTAGTTGTCATCTCTTTTGACAAATTTACATAAGCAGAATCACAGTATTGAAATGTTAAGCTAAGCTTTAAACTTTACTTTTTTGTTGTTTATACTACTTTACATTTTAAGATTACCTGAATGTAGTATCAAAGATGGGTACTTATGTATTAACACAATCAGCAGCCCAATCTGTCATAATTGCACGAATTATGGACAAACAACTCACTGTTGCCATATTGTGGAAACCCTGCAGGTGGCACAAAATTTGTTAAAGGTGTTCTGTAAAATCTGTTTCATTACATTTTTGTTTACTTTTTCTTTATAAATGTTTCTTGCTGATATGTGTCTGTGGGATTTGGCTGCTAATAAGAAACAGCCCATAGAAGTAGCATGAGTCAACAACAATAGGGTCTCACCAGCATTTGGCTGCTAAGGGTCTGACTGCACAAAGTGGTTGACATTTAAGTTGGCAATTTGTTTACAGTATGAACCTTTTGTAAATCCTTTGCCAGCATAATACAAATTAAGTTAATTTTAATGAACAAAGTACAGTTTTGAATCAGTGTAGGCATATTTTTTTCTGGAATATCTGTAGTATTATGTTGGGATTCTGTACATTTGCTGTGGTGGCCTTCTGAACTGTTAAAGGTAATTTTGTTCACTGACAAACTACTGATGTTATTGCTTCTGTATTTTAAATGCTTCTGAGTGTCAGTGTTACACTCTGTCTGACCATATAAAAACAGCCATACAATAAAACAGTATTGGGGAGAAATGTCTAGGGGTATTGATTAACATTTTGCCGAAGGCTGTTTATTTACTGTTATGTTCCAAGAAGCATAGTGTCCCTGAACCTTTTTAATGTTTTTGTTGTTTACCTTTTGCTTAAAAAGTGAAGTGACAAACAAAGTAGCATTTCAAGGCATGCCTCAGCTTGTAAACAAATCACTGTACAGTGACACAGATGTTGAATAGCTGCATGTCAGCAATAACAATCATCTTCAGTGAAAGGTTGAGTGCTTAAAAGTGGTGTAGGAGAAGCACCTTAGCAATTCTGTCCTCAAAGTACACCAACCTGGTTGTGTTTATATGTAAGTATCCAAAGATGTCTGTGACATTTAGAAAAAAGTCATAAAATATTTTTTTCTTGCAATTCTTGTAAAGTTATCAGCACATTTAACAAAGTACAAGGGTAGGGGCTGTCAATTCATCTTGGACTACAAAAAGATACTTTGAACAAAGGCATGCAATTTTGCAACTGTTTTGGTTGCAGCTATATAATTCCTTTGTATAGTGTAAAACAAGCTCTGAGACACACACAAATGAGGGCCATTCAAGAAATAAAAGAAGCAGTCCTGTTACAGACAGTATATAAGACGACTGACACTAATATCATATGTAATGGAAGGGGAATACAGTACTGACTACTTCCTTATGTATACCAAGACTCATATACAGCAGACTTGAAACTGATCATGGGAAAGAGATAGACTTGAAGAAAAATAAGATCACGTTGATATGACAAGTCCCACTGACATCCATTTTGCAGAAATCATATTAAAATGCTATAAGAAGCAGTCAGAGTGATTTTGAGATGTTAAAATAACTCAGAAAACAAAGGCAGAATGAAAAAAAAAAGATTTTTTTTTTTGTTCTAAGGCAGACTTTTCCTTTAATGGAAGGATAGTTGAAGTAACTCATGACTAGGTTGTTAGGTTGTACCTTAATTGTCCCACGTATGTCTAAATAAGCTGTGTGGGCATTTTGGCTCACTGAAGGGGACCTGTAACTTATAACAACCTGAAAGGGGGGGTCTTACCCATGTTAATTTGGACTTGGATTACCTCCATAGAATTTTCTTGTCTAACCAGCTTACAGATGTAATTATCTTTAATGAAGATAGATACTTCATCTCCTTTGGTTCTCACACCTTCAATTTGTGGCCTGAAAGTGTGGAAGGCATTGTAGCCTTGGAAGGCTGGGGTACCTTCTGCGGCCTTGAGCCAGATTTCTGTGACTGCACAGACATCAACATCTTCCAGGGAAAGGAGTGCTTCCAGAGAGTACAGTTTCTAATTTAAACTCAGCATTTAGCAGCATGACCCTTACTTTCTTTGTGTTTGATATTTTCACATCAGGAATTTTGTTGTGACCTTGACTAAAAAAGGCATTATGGGGGAGGCAAGTGCCTTAGCCAGCAACTGAAAGCCTAGAGGTGCCAGGTGAAGACCATCTCTGGCAAAGCAGTGTGGTCTAGCCACCATGTCATCCTAGGCTGACAGGAACTGGATCCCTTTAGAATGATAACAGAAACTAGGGTAATTACTGAAGTCAATCATTTTCTGTTTATATTGTGGAATCATCCTAAGCCAGGGCAAAATGCTGCTCAAAGCTAGGGACATACCTGCCTGGGGACACACATTCAGACAGGTCAATTATATCTCTCTTCATAGAGTCCAGAGACGTACATCTCAAGTCATTCACACCAACATGAACTATGACAGAGTCATAACGGTGCTAGTTGCTGAGAGACTTGAGTGCATGACCTTCTCCTTGTTCAATCTGGTGAATGGGGTGTCTGTATGTCTCACTATATAGAGTCACCTATAACTAAAATATCTGGAATATTTGTGCATTGCCTTAAGGGCTTATTTGGTGAGACACAGGTGCTAGTGTTTTTTATGTATAATGGGTGCTTTAGTTGTTCTGTTAGTTGTAGCATGTTTGTGTTTTGGAGGTCTCTGGTGTTTAGATAGGTTTCTGGAGAGTACCCTCTGCACATGAAGGTTTATGTGTTGGGTGCATATTACAAATAGGAGCCGTGTTGTGTGCGCTGAAAACCTGTTGCTGCACTGGGTACAAGAGAGCAGTGATTCAGATTCTTAATGAGCATCTCTCGCAAATTGTACTTGAGTGATTTTGGAGTGAGAAGTTGTCAGTGTACATGAGGCAGTTGTTACACTGCCTGAAAAAACCCATGTCCACCAAAGTGGCAGAAGAAATAGAGGGAAACTGACAGTCCATATTGCAAGGTTTGAACCCCATATCTCAGCAGATAAGGAGAAAAAGATGGGGGTATCAGGCAAGGAGCTATTTTAGGGTGACTAATCTATGGGGTGTACAGTAGGACGTCTATAAAAGAGGTGATCTGTTGGGTGTGATGTTGATAGGCATGAGGTAAAATCTCTGTTGAGTGGTTCACAGAACAGCTGAGAGCTAATCAAGAACTGCTGTGCTAGATGGCAGGCACTTCTAAGGGAAAATAATACTTTTGTCACTTTTGCTTCTATAACCGCCAAGGTAGCTTACATCCTTCTAAGTTGGGAACTGCTGATTGAGGGCTCAGTGTCTGTTATTCTAAAAGTGTATTAATGCTGGTTTAAGCACTTGGGCTTCAGGCCAGTTATTTTACATTAAAAGGGTTTGTAGTCTGCACTCTTGTGGGAGGAGAGGCTGGACTCTGCCCTTCTGAGCTGGGAATTTCTGGTTAAAGGCTTATAGTGCCTGCATATTTGAACTGCTTCTTACTGAAATTGGTACACCTTGTTTGCTGTAGCGTAGACTAGATCCAGGCCTGCTGAATGTAGCTTTGTTTGTATAACTTGAGCACTAATCCAGGCATTCTTTAAAGTATTCAATTGTATTTACTACTGCTTGGTAGTAACTTGATTAAAGTGTAGCTATCATTCTAAGTCTTTTGGATTAAGCACTTGGGCTTCAGACCAGTTGTTTTACATTAGGAAGGTTTGTGGCCTGCACTGTGGTGGCAGGACAGGTAACTTACATCCTTCTAAGCTGGGAACTGCTGATTGAGGGCTCAGTGTCTGTTATTCTAAAAGTGTATTAGTTCCGGTTTAAGCACTTGGGCTTCAGGCCAGTTATTTTACATTAAGAAGGTTCGTGGTCTGCACTCTTGTGGGAGGAGAGGCTGGACTCTGCCCTTCTGAGCTGGAAATTTCTGGTTAAAGGCTTATAGTACCTGCATATTTCAACTGTTTCTAACTGAAATTGGTACACCTTGTTTGCTGTAGCATAGACTAGATCCAGGCCTGCTGAATCTAGCTTTGTTTGTATGCTTGTTGTTTGTTTGCTTGTTATTTCCCTGAAATGCTAATACCACCTAAAACGTGGCTTTTCAGCACTTCTGTGGATCCCTAGTGATATCTGCATTGCTTACTGTACTTATTTCCTTGTTTCACTTAAAAGAAAGTTACTGTTTATCGTTTTTGCATTTAAGTTACCTGTAACACATTGCATTTAAGTTACCTGGCACTTGCTCACTAAAGCAATTATATAAGTCAGCACTAAAAAATTAAAAGCACTACATCCTCACAAACTCCCCTTGAGTACCTTGTTCCCCATTGGCCCTTTTTTTTCAATTATAAAGGAATTCCCAATACTATTCTAGCATGTCCAAAGGTCAGTTGTCAATCTCCTCTATTTATAACATAGAACAAGCTCTGACAGACACATAAATGAGGGTCAGTCAGGGAAACATAGGAGTAGCTCTGTTACAGAAGGTGTGTTTAGATGACAGTGCTTCAGAGTCTTGCTATGCTATATTAATGGCATGAGAAAACAACACCACTTCCATATATCTGGCATGACTCATACAAAGAGGACTTGATATGAATTCTGGGAAGAAGGAATGAAAGCAAGAAAACAAGATCACATTTTCAAGGTGGATCCCATCATCTGCCATTCTGAGTTAAAAACAAAACTGTAAAAGAAGCATATGTCAGAAGACAAACATACATAGAAAAAAACATGTTTTTTGCATTCTATGGAGGAGTTTTTCTTTAAGGATTTCTCCTTTCCTCCTTTGCTGGCTGCAGAGAATATTTCTTGTTTGCACTGTGTTGTGATTAATACTTCAGTTAGTATCTCGAATGACAACACAGCCCTATCTGTCTCTGGTAGCTTAAAGTGGAGCTGCATCATAGACTGCAATATTATGGAGAATCAATGCAGCTCAGAACTGATACAGTTACACTTGTAACACTGTTTCAAAGTCCCAGACTGTGTGAAAGGCCTGCATGGTGGGGCAACTGTTGCTGATCTGTAGATGTTAAGTTGTCCCATCTTGCCTTCATTCTTCTGTTTGGGTTTGGAGCCGATCCTTGGCTCCGACTCGGCCTACTTCTATAGCTCGAGAGCTATTTATTGGCTCAAGGCTACCCTTATCCCAGAATGCTCAGCGTCAGCTACCCAGATCTAGTTGGCCGCTTCAGCTACGAGGTTGCTTCGTTACTGGCTCAGGCTTAGTATAGTTTTTTCTATGACTATAATTGTTGTTTATTCTCAAATTTTTGTCTAGATATAGTTCTTTATCCCTTATTGCCTTTCTTGTGTGCGTTGTAGCTTTGTTGGCCATCACTCCATACCTCGCAGGCCTTCTGTTTCCCCTGAACTCATTTAAATTAGAGAGTTCTCCCCCAACCCTTAGGACAGACATTTAAATTAGAGGATCTCCTTTCTGTTCCTTAACTGTAAAAAAAAAAAAACTGTTTGTTTTTTAGTATAGTAGTGTAACATGTCTAAAGAGGCCAAAGTTTCTGGCTTCAAAAAGTGTGACTCATGCTGTCAGAAAATGTCTCTGACAGATGGGTACACTAGCTGTGTTTATTGTTTAGGGGCTGTGCACCTGCAGGACTCCTGCTCTATCTGTCATGCATTTAGTCCAGGGGTCCTGCAGGAGCACAAAAACAAATTAATCCTTCGAGGATTATTGAAACCACGGGATTTCCTGGCTAAAGGTTCTCAGCCAGTGAAATCCTCTAAGTCTGTCAAGCCATCAGCTCCATCCTCGGAACTGACTCCTGGGCTTGAAGAACCAAGTTTGTCAGTGCCGACTAGCATAGACAAGTCATCTCCTCCCTCGGCTCCAACTGCCACCTCACAGCCGTCTTGGAGCCACAAGTGAGCAAGGTCTCCTTTATTAGAGCCGATCTGCTCGGTGCCACAGTCACCCTTATTAGGAAGTGAACGCAGTCATCGCTCTTCATTCCACTCCACTAGATCCTCCAGATTATCGATCAAGACGTGGAGAGAGTAGTCAGCAGGTTGTTTAAATCACAGCCCTTGCAAAATTACTTTCCAGCCTACCCCAGCAGGTTGCGGCTCCATCCGCCTCCATCTCCATTCCTCCTATAACTACACTTAGTTCGGAACTGGAGACCATGGACGTGCTGATAGTAGAACCGACCGCGCCAATCACCTCCTTTTCGGTTCTGATGTCGGCTCCGACTACCTTGATCGTTCCATCCATTGAGGGATC
Organism: Protopterus annectens; assembly: GCF_019279795.1. Lineage (NCBI taxonomy): Eukaryota > Metazoa > Chordata > Ceratodontiformes > Protopteridae > Protopterus > Protopterus annectens. The sequence continues at coordinate 95,242,652 of NC_056734.1, forward strand.
TGGGTGCCGAAGCTCTCTCGTCTGCTCCGAGGGGGGAAGTGGCATCGGTCCCTTGTCTGACCCCACTCTCCCTCTCGGAGCTTCAGCGCAGGTAAGCTCGGCTCCCACATCAGCCTCGGAGCCATTGCCATTGACGCGGAGCAGGACTCCCATCTCTTCGGAGCCGGAGCTTTCTTTGCCTTGTTTCACCTTCGAGGTCATGTGGAGTGTGCTGTCCCCTGAAGCAGCCCTACTATCAGCCCCATCGGCTCCTTCTCTTGTGGTGCCTGTGCCAACCTCTGCTCTTCCTCCTGCCAAGAAGCGTAGGGAACCTATGCCCCAGGACACCCCATTGGGTGACCCCTCTTCTTCCGAGGCCTCCCCTGATCACTCAGAGGAGCCTCCTCGGAAGAAGAAGTGCAAGAGGAAGCACCTAGACTCCCCTGAGTCTGTCACCTCAGATACAGACCTGGATGAATCAGAAGGGTCCCCCAGGTCCCCCTCTGAAGATGTCTCCTTTTCGGACATCCTTAAAATGCTTAGGCAGAGGGGTGACTGGTCTTCCCTAGCTCCTACCGAGGACGAGTCTGTATACCTGGAGGCATTCAGTTCCCGACCCTCCATCTCCTGGGTGTCTCCACCTTTTGATCCATTCATGTCTGTAGTGGCTCGAAAGGCTTGGTCAGCTCCGGATTCTGTGGAACCTACTCCGAGGAGACCAAATAAGTTCATAACAGCCCCCCAGGACAAACACTTTCTCTCTAAAGGTGTGCCACTTGATGCCATGGTGGTAGCAGCAGCCACCAAGAAAGAGTTAGCAGAAACTTCTTCATCTGTCCATCCACCAAACAAACACTCTAGGACAATGGACAGATATGGGAAGCAAATGTTTTCCTCAGCAACCTTCTCAATGAGGTCCCTGAATTATCTCTCTCATTTTACACAAATTCAAAGGGATCTCCTAAAAGAGCTTGGAGATACCCTACAAGATCCTACAGCTGAGGGAGCCTCAGCCAAAATAGCTTCCCAGCTTGCAACTCTTAATTCTATAGTCAACTCCTCCATGAGGCTGATTTCCTATGCAGGCAATGGAGCCAGCAGAGCCGCAGGTACAGGAGTGGCTCTCAGGAGACATGCTTGGTTGCGGCTGTGTCAATTTCTGGAACCCTTTCAGGCATCCCTCACAAATACTCCCTTTGATGGCTCCTCGCTTTTTGGGCCTCAGGTGAAAGACACGCTTATCAGGTGCGAGCAGGAAGGTAAGACTCTCTCTGCTATGGGAGTTCATTTTTCCACTCCTAACAGACCTTATCCCAAAGGTCAAAAGGGTGGAAAGATGTGGTTTCGGAAGTCCCATGGACCCTTGTCTGACACACGTGGTGATTTTTCCCCCAGGGGCAGAGGGGGGGAAACAACAGCAATGGCAGATGCCACCCTCGTGGCAGAGGGGGACCGCAAAATCAGGGTGACAGAGAAACTTTCTCTGCCAAACCCTTCCAGCATTCCTGATGGGTTGCCCGACTGCTCACCTCTGGAGGCCGTCGGGGGAAGACTTTCCCTGTACCCAAAAGCCTGGCAAAATATAAGAAGAGACAAATGGGTGCTATCTATCATATCTTGAGGTTACAAAATCCCCTTTCATCAACCCCCTCCAAAGCCAAAAAAGTCCATCCCAGATGTCCCACCCAATCTACGGGATCAAGCAGTTATTCAAGTTTCAAAACTGCTAGAAAAAAGAGCCATTCAGGAGGTCCTCGCATACCAACTAGGATCCGGAACTTACTCAAGATTCTTTTTAGTACCAAAAAAGACAGGGGACTGGAGACCAATACTGGATCTCAGCAGATTGAACAAATCTGTACAAAAAGAAAAGTTCTGAATGGTAACACTGCAGTCAATTCTCCCCTTTCTGGGTCAGGACAACTAGATGTACTCCACAGATCTTCAGGATGCGTACTACCATATCAAAATGGACAGATGCTCCAGGAGATTTCTTCGCTTCCGGGTTGGGGCCAGTCATTATCAGTTCAGAGCTCTGCCCTTTGGTCTCACCACAGCCCCCATGGTGTTCACCAAATGTATGGCAGTAATCACAGCTCACCTGAGACGTCAAGGATTCTAGGTGTTTCTCTATCTAGACGACTGGCTCCTAACTGCTACCATCAGGCATCAACTCTTAGAGGCACAGGATTATACAATATCAACCTGCACCCAACTAGGCATTACAGTAAATTTTGAAAAATCTGCCTTATTGCCCTGTCAATCTGTTACATATACAGGAGCAGAATTAAACACAAAACAGATGTTTGCAAGGTTACCTCAGGAAAGAGTTTCTCTATTCGCCAACAAGTGTAATTTCTAATGCAGAGCAGGAAGGTCCAAGTCAGGCATGTCCTGCAAGTTCTAGGCTCCATGGCAGCTACCATTCTTCTTGTACCATTAGCACATTACCACATGAGAGTCCTTCAGTGGCTTCTCTTCACGCAGTGGTCCTTCCAGGAACTACCCATGTCTCACATGATCCTGATTACAGAAACATGAAAAGACACCTCTCTTGGTGGATGGTCTCCCCACTGGTGACTCAAGGCAGACCTTTCATTCAACCCCTCCGGTAGCCACAGTGACCACGGATGCCTCCCTGATAGGGTGGGGGGCATTATCTAGGCAGGACAGTCCAAAGCATGTGGCAACCTCATGAGTACCATCTGCATATCAATGTCCTAGAGATGAGAGCAGTGCTCCTAGCGTTGCAAGCTCTTCAAGACTCTCTTCCTTCTGGGACTATTGTGATCCAAACAGACAACACGTCAGTTGTGTGGCACATCAACAAGCAAGGAGGGACCAGGTGCTACCCCTTGCATCGAGAAGCTCTCAGGCTATGGCAATGGGCAATTTCCTCCCAACATTTTCTGACAGCAATGCACATGCCTGGGAAATCCACTGTAATAGCGGACAGGCTCAGCAGGGGTCTCTGAATCAGGAAGTTGTGGACCTTATCTTCCACAAATGGGGCCAGCCTTGCTGCAATCCATTTGCCACCCCTCTCAACAACAAATGCAGCAGCTACTTCTCCCTGCTTCCTCCTGCAGGTCAAACTCCCAGGGACGCTCTAGTCCATGATTGGCCTCAGGGACTCCTTTATGCATTTCCCCCTTTTCCCTTAATTCCAAGACTCATACAGAAAGCAAAATTGTTGGGTTGCAAAATGATCCTCATTGCCCCCTATTGGCCTCAACAGATATGGTTTCCATTCCTGCACCTTCACCTTCTAGACCAGCCTTGGGTTCCGGACCCAGTGCCAGATCTGTTGATTCATCAGTCAGGCAGGTTACACCAATCCCTTCAGACTCTCAAGCTCACAGCTTGGTTTCTCCACTTCCTGCCTTAGCCAGGCTTCCAAGTATCTCCCCAACAGTTTGCAATATTATTGTATCCTCCCATAAGTCAACTAAGAGAAAGACTTATGCTAGCAAATGGAAAAAATGTTCTTACTGGGCAGAATCTAGAAACTTAGACCCCTTTTCAGCCCCAGTCCATCAAATTCTAGAATTTCTAGCAGAGCTTTTTCAGTCGGATATAGCTGCTGCTGCCATCTGGGTACAATTGGCAGCCATATCTAATTTTCATATTGGAATTCTTAATTCTAGCATAATGTCTCATAAGCTCTGCAAAGCCTTCATGAGAGGAACACCTCTTCTTAGACCTCCAGTGAGGGATCCACCTCCTCATTGGGATCTCAATTTAGTTTTGACTTCTTTGATTCTGCCTCCCTTTGAACCAGCAGCTTCATGTCCCTTAAAATTTCTTTCTTGGAAAACACTCTTTCTGGTTGCTACTACCTCATCTAGACATGTTTCAGAACTCCAAGCACTCTGTGTTCCTCCTCCATACATGGTGTTTCACAAAGATAGAGTTTCTCTGAGAACCAACCCATCCTTTATACCAAAAGTCTGTTCAGAAAACAATTTAAATTAATCCATCAATCTCCCCGTCTTCTTTCCCAGTTATAGCAATAAGGCAGAATACGGTCTTCACCAACTGGATGTGCACAGACAATTACGTTTTTACCTCCACAGGACCAAAGAGCTAAGAAAGTCAGACCAATTATTTCTCTCCTATGCTCACAATAAGCAAGGCCTTCCAGTTTCTAAGGTGACCTTATCCAAATGGTTATCTGACACCATTGCCTTTATTTATCAGTTAAGGCATAAACATCTACCAGCAAAACCGAAAGGTCATTCTACTAGAGCATTAGCCACATTTGTAGCCTTTCAGTCTAAATTGTCCATAGACTCAATTTGTGCAGCTGCCACTTGGGCAAACCCTCATACCTTTATCTTTCATTACAAAGTGGATGTGGTCTCCCAGAGCAGGGCTTCCTTTGGTTTCACTGTTCTGAAGAGTCTGTTCCTATGAGCCACCCGGAGTCTTTAGGTGCTAGGGACGCTGTCCCAAACAGCAAGAATGAAGGCGAGATGGGACAACTTAACATAAAGAAGTTATGTACCTGCCATAACATTCCATGTTAGTCTTCCTTCATCTCGCCTTCCTTCTTGCGTTCCCCCCTCCTTCCCCCTTCCTGGAGGATTGAGAGGAGTTCACTATGGTTTCACTGGCTGATTTCCTTTTTCTTGGTTCACATGCCAGGTAATTTTATAACAGTTTACTCTGATCTGTTATTTTGGTAAATCAGTTTTAGGTTACTGGTTACTTTATATGTCTAGTGTGCGTTATCACAAATGAGATCTGGGTAGCTGACACTGGGCATTCTGGGATAAGGATTAGCCTTGAGCCAGTAAATAGCTCTCGAGTTATAGAAGTAGGCTGAGTCGGAGCCGAGAATCATCTCCGAACCCAAACAGCAAGAAGGAAGGCGAGATGAAGGACAACTAACATGGAACGTTATGGTAGGTACATAACTTCTTTTTTTCTTCCAGGGCCAGGCACCTTCCTTGCTATTGCTGTTTTTAGTGTGACTTGATAACAGCCCTGGAACTATAAGATGTAAATTCAGTCAATTGCTAATTCTTTCATTTCAAAATAAATGCAACATTGTAAAAATCAACTCTACTACAGTTTTATATCTTGTTGAACAATTTTGAAATGCATACAAATGTATTACTGTTACTATGTTGCCATATTTTACTGTATGTTCATTGACTGAACACAGGTATCTCTGTTTTGAAATTTGTGTTAATCCATTGTTTTATCCTCACTGAATTATCACTAATTGTACAAATGTATTTGTGAAAGCTAAATTTGTAACAAACTGCTTTATTAACTGCATTGTTTAATTCTTCCATGTTCTGCTTACTGAACTTCAGTCATAGCTGAAAAATGTCAGCTGACCAGTCCACCTACCCAGTTAACAAACAGTAAATAAACAAATAAATAAATTCAGCTGTTTGATATGTATGCACCAGTAAGCATTGTGTCATTACTGATGCCATGAATAGGTAGCAGTTATGAGAAATGTCTCTATGTGTGCTATCTGCTTAAGGTTCCCCATGCATTGTACTTCAGATGCCTTCTACACTGCTTTGATTCCTTTCTTAACCTGGTGAATTGTTCCTACACTGAGAGGGAGATCATCACTGTGCAAAGACGAATGGATCATGATTCCTGCACAGTAAGACTTTTTTTTAATGGAAGCATGTAATTTCAGACTACAGCTTTATAAACTGCTTCTGATTTAAGAAACTGAGGTCCAGTGCTTGCAAAGGTATGTGAGAAAAACAGTTCCTCATGGTACCTGCAGGCATTTATATGTATCTCTATCAATGCTTGTAAAGGTCTGTGAAGGAAAACTAGTCTTCATGGTGCTTGTATAGTCAGGTATATGTACCTCTGTCACTAGTCAGGAAGCTTATTTTCCTATCCTTCAGATGAGATGTTAAACCAAGATCCCACCTACCTTAGTCGGTGGTAGCTAAAGTGGATGTAAAAGATCCGATGGCACTTATCAAAAAGAATGGAGGTTGCTTTGTTATAGTAACACTTTCCATCTTTCTGTCATTATTTAGACATTTTACAATTTAATAAAACATTTACATATTTACTGTTTCTTTATCATCTTGTTTTCTGTTATACAGATTCTTCACATAGGGCAGGATTCACGAAGGCTTGCACGGAGTGTAAGAGACGTGTAACACTCTCTGCAAGCCTCGCGATCCAGGAACAGCCCTAAACTCTGTGTAAGAGACCAGCTAAAACGTCTCTTACACGGACTGGGCATAGATATGCTAAATACCTCACTTGCAGCCCGAAAGGTATGCAAATGAGGTATATTAGCGATCCACGAAGCAGAAACCAGCCCGTGTAAGAGACGTTTTAGCTGCAGAAATGTACTCAGTTGACAACTGAGTACGTTTCTGCAAAAATCATAATGGAGCCATGTCAGCTCCAAATAAAGGGTGCATATGTGCCAGGCAGCATGCCAATGGCCAAATATGTGGCCATTGGCAAGGTAACCCGATGCAAAAATTATAAAAATATAATTTTTTTTTGGTGATCGCCGATGTTTAAACGTAGCGCAGCCCTGCGCAAACGGGTTGCGCTGTATAAAACATAAAAATGAAGGTTATAAACCCACAAATGTGGGTTTTATGCAATACATGGAATGACAATGCAGGGACCAGCAGACCAAAAACAATATGGCCACCGTGTAGTGGTTGCTAAGGGGGGAAGCTGAGTCTAAGACATTTAACTAAGCATTAGTAGGCAATCTCATGTAAATGAGGGATAGGATACTGAATCCCACAGTCACATAGCAAATGAGCACAGTCTGAGTAGTGTAAGAGATACATAAGGGGGAGGAATAGAGTAGGAGATAAGTGACATCACAGGGGGGAATGGTAGAAAGAAATGCAGTTCATTGGAGGTCAGTGTAACATGACAGATGACAGACACAGATCAGGGAAAGAGGAGTGCCACAAGATAAGCATGGGAAAGTCAAGAAATGTAAGGTGTACACTGTTTACACCAAAGTTTCTTGCTGGGCGTGCATGTGCACGTGTGCGCACCATGAAGTGCGAGTAAGGCAGTGTGCACGCGTGTAAAGCAGACTGAGCATGTGGGAGCGTGTTGGCAGATGTTTAACACTGCTTGCACTGGTGTGCGTGCGTGTAGGGCAGACTGAGCATGTAGGAGCCTGTTGGCAGACCTGTAACACTGTTTGCACTGGTGTGCGCGCATTTTAACCCGAATAGGCAGATCCTGAACCGTGTAAGCATGTGTGCGCGCGTGTAAGCCACTGTGAGTGTGTTTCTGCTGGTATGCATGCTGCTCCCCCCTGAGGAAACAGAAAGGAAAAAGGAAGCAACAGAATTAGGAGGAAGCTAGCAGGGAATACTGCTGGAGCTAGCAGGTGAAAACAATTAGAAGCAGGCAATTACACAGGCAGAATAGTAGCCCAGTCCAGCACTTAAAACTCTGCAAAAAGCAGTACAGGATGTTTCTCTCAAGAGACACTGCAAGACAGGAGTAAGCTATTAGAAGTGAAAACTGAAAAAGCTTCACTCAGAGCAGAAATGTTAGGGGCTGCCATAGCTGTCATAATGAGACATAGGCGACTTGCTGAGGGTGGTGACAATGCAGATGGTGCCAGACAACCCACAGTGAGGAGACAGAGAAGAGTGTACAGGCCCAGGGTCACCTACCATGAGTTACATGAGCTGGAGATAGTAGAGTGCTATAGAGTGGACAGAGAGCTCCTGCAGCAAATAGTTGAGCTGTGCAGGCCACGCCTCACACACAGAACCAACAGAGGGGAACCCATCCCAGTGGAAACCAAGGTATGTGTTGGCCTAAGAATACTAGCAACAGGTACCTTCCAAAGACCAACTGGTGATATGATGGGGATATCACAGGCATCAGCCTCCAGGGTACTGCACCAGTTCCTGGATGCCATGTTAGCACATGTCGGTGATCATGTATATTTCCCCAATGCCCGTGAGGTATTGGCCAGCAATATGCGTCTCTTCCAGCAAATAGCGGAATAACCTGAGGTAGTGGGTGCAATAGACTGCACGCACATACGCATCAAAGCACCAGCCGGTGAGCAGGGTAGGGCCTACATTAACCGCAAGGGCTTCCCCTCCATCAACTGCCAGGTCATGTGTGATGCCCAGGGCATAATAATGAATGTGTGTGCTGGCTGCCCTGGGAGCTACCATGATTCCCACATCTGGCATTTGACGCAGCTGTACCAGACATTTGCCAATGGGGACATCCCACACGGACACCTAGTGGGGGATGCAGGTTATGCACTGGAGCTGTGGCTGATGACACCCATCAGAAACGCACACACACCTGAACAGGAACGCCATAATGAGGCACATGCACAAACACGTAATGTAATAGAGCGTGTATTAGGGCTGCTCAAGTCACGGTTCCAGTGTCTGGACACATCTGGTGGAGCCTTGCAGTACACACCAACTACATGTATCCAAATTGTCATGGTATGTGCTATGCTACATAATATGATCTTGCGAAAACAGCTGCAGCGGGACCAGCATAGGGCTGGGCCAAACAGCCCCCCACCATTGCCAAGGCCATCACAGGCAGAGCATGACTCGGAGGAGGAACAACCTGAGCCTGCCCCAGTAGGCAGAAGGAGGCGTGCCCAGTATGCCCTGGCCTTGGCAAAGAGGCAATGCATAGCACATACACTGGCTCAGTAGGAACCCTGGGAATGATACCCCCTCTGACGCACTCAAATAATAACAGGGATGCCTAAAATGACATGACCTGCTCACAAACATGTACAGGGAGTGTAATATGCGCATCCGACAGAGGCAGCCCTGCAGCACCACCTGAGGCATGAATGCCATGTGTTAAGTAATGTAACACCATCTATTATATGCACACCTGTGGACCCTGACTAACATCCACCCTCACCAAGCATGAAGCCACAAAATGACGATGGGATGATCAATTGCAATAACTGGCTGAAGTAATGCAGTTAGTCAAAGGGGAGCCAATGTGTTTCAGCCTGGGAAGACATGCGGAGCATGACATGATGCACCACCTGCTAGGGGTGGCATGCACCTATCAGTCCAGGCCCCATGGATACTGGCAAAGGCTGTCAGTACCCACAGCATGCCCTGAATAGGTAAGTCACAAAACACAAACCCACCTTCATAGGTACCACAAGGGATAGAAACCTAGATGTAATGCTACCCAATGCCAGAAGTCTAAACAGCAAGATGTGTGCAGTGTAAACGCACACAGTATGGAGAATGTTGATATCAGTCCTGTAATAGAAAATTGGGTCAAGGCTCACATCAGCACCCTAACACTACCAGGTTACACCTCATACTGTGCTGTACAGCCGCAAAACATGGAACAAGCTACAAAAGGAGGGTGACTAGCAATAAATGTCAAGGATAACCACATCCCCATGTTGGTACCACAACAAGAAGCAGCATGGATTAGCCATGGTCAAATACCAATGGCTAAAACCACCTCCCAGTATATAGCCTGCTGCAGACTACTGTCCTAATACCAGGAACTGCACCTGGCCTATGTTGGAATACATGAATATATCAAGCCCCCCAAACCACATTATATTGCTTGACTGAAAATACCCAGACATACACTGGGAGCATTATACTAGCACCAACACAGTAGGAGAAAAGTTCCCAGAATCCACAAACCAAAATGCCCAGGAACAATATACCACTCCCACAAGAGGGGTAAGCATACTGGATGTGATAATCAGCAACATGTGTACTGGATGGCAAGATGAGAAGTGTATCCCTCACTGGTAAGACCAGACCATAGAGTAATCACACTGGATATACACATCCTGACCACAGTCCCTGGCCAGAAAACCACAGTGAAAAACATGTGTAAAGCATAGGTTGCACCCCTCCAAACCGATGTGGAATCCATGAAAGGCCCTGTGCAAGTGCAGAATATGGGACACACCGCAGAACATGTAATACAGGCATTCCATGAACACAGCCAGGAATGCTTGGAGTATGCAATCACAAATAACAACAAGACACAATGCCATACACGCAGGCATCTGGCATGCTGGACTCCAGCCATTACCAAACCATGCAAGAGAATGAGGAAGCAAACATAAAAAGGGAAGTAATCACTGATCAGTAGTATGGCAATAAAATATGTCCACACATACAATCCACTAAGGCCAGCCACAACAAGTAGAATCTGTGAATCCAAAGGCAATGCGACACCTGGCCCAAGTACACAGACAACCCACAACTCCCCCCAATAAATACAAATATATGTGAGAGATGCAACCATGTATCCAAACCGGAGGCTGAGCTCCCCCAACTCAGTACTGTCAAAACTAGTCAGGAGGAGAAGGTAACCACATACACCACAAACCTAGCCCCACACAGACCTATCACAACTGTAAACCAAACACATAAACACAGAAAAACATTCCCGGAGGCCCTAATTACAAACACACCACACCAACAGAAGCCTCCAAAGCAGATCCCAAGCAACCACAACCTCCAAACATAGCACTTGCAACACATAGTACACAAAGCTGGTGTGCCAAACAATCACAGGCCAGAAGGAGAAACAACACGCCTGATACAGTTGTAATAGGTGTCTGTATAGGCAGACACACTGCTGTCCCACTAACCAGACTGAACAAGGGAAAGGGTACAGTAAGCTGCCTGTAGGCTGTCACAATATACCACATAACACAAGTACGCAGGTCACCCCAAAGCAAGCAGAAATATGATGCACTCATTGTCCATGCTGGTGTGAATGACCTGAGATGTACCTCCCTGGACTACATGAAAAGAGACATGGATGAGCTCTCTGAGTATGTACCCCAGGCTGGTATGACACTGGCCATTTGCAGCATCCAACCCTCACCAAGAATGATGCCACAGTACAAACACAGAATGATCAGCTTTAACAGGTGGCACAGTTACAGCTGTCAGTCCAAGAGGGTCTAATGTCTGTCTGCTTGAGATGTCATGCATGACAAGCCATGCTGCTGTTCCAGGGATGGCTTGCACCTGTTACCCCTGGGCGTCTGGATACTGGATAAGGCCTTTGTCACCTCCATAGAGCCGTACATAGGCAAGGCCAAAAAGACTAACCCAACACCCTAGAAAACATAAGTGGTAAGAAACATAAGGGTAATGCTGACCAATGCCAGATGTGTAAACTGCAATATGCATGCCCCTGAGGCACTTCCCAGTATGGAGAACATCGATGTCTGTGCAGTGACAGAAGCCTGCTGCAAGCCTACTGATAGCACACCAGCACTACCAGGTTATACCACATATCATGCCTAATGGCCCCAACACCTGGACCAAAACATCAAAGGAGGGGGAGTATCCATATGCAGCACAGACACCCATACGGCCAGGTAACTGACAATGCACGAAGCAGCAGAGACCACCCATGTGCACCTAAATGTAGTCATAACTGCTGTACAGTCTGTAGCATGCGACAGACCACACTCTCACACATAAGAACCCCACCCAGACATCCTGAAGACACTGGACAGTATGAATGTCCCACCAAATACCAGACAAGGTACTCACAAATTACCACATAGGTGGTAAACCATTATGTATGCAAGGAGTAATCAGGGACTTAGGGACACAAGTCGACAGTAACCTGTCATGTGGCACTCACAATGCCAATGTGGCTAGGAAAACTGTCAATATTGGACACCGTATCATGAAAGGATTCACATCTACATCAACAGAGGTCACTGTGCCTCTGTACTGTTCCCTTATCAGACCCATAATCTAGTACAATAACCCATATGGGTTGTACCGTACCTGACACCTGCAGCGGTTCAGAAGACCTCAAAGGTACCCCACCAAGAGGATAAAGTGCGTCAAATATATGTCATATGCTGCATGGCTGTAGACACCCCAGCTGAATGCAGTCACAGACTGCCTACACAGAGGCATTGTATGTCTGTTGTACAAGGCCATGTCCAACACAGGAGTAATGGACATGCTCCACCACAGGAAATCAAAGCCATTGGAGCTGTGAGAGTGACAGATGTCAGCCTCAACACATAATGAAATAGGATGTGCTGGAGGGACAGATACATAACCCAGAGGCTCCCCACACCCAGAAACAGGATCCCAATCCATGTTAGGCAGAGCCCCTCACTGACACCCCTCAACAGGAATATTGCCAAGTGGATGGATGATCGTACATGTACACTGGGGGTCTTCACTGTGTCACGTCCTGACAGAGGCACAGTAAACAAAATCAGAAATGGCCGTAATAGTCACATAGCAAGGGGCGGCGAAAGACACACACACTCTGGCTTGGCTTACTAATGCCCTAGGGTGGATAGCCTATTATGAACCCATGAAACTATGAAGATACAAATTGTACAGGACACTAAGGATAATCACAAGGCTTACTTAACTGATGGTAGGAACCATGTTGGGAATCCACAGATATGCTCCGAATCACACAGATATTACAAACAACATACCAAACACACACACATATTGCCAACATACAACCTGACAAGTGCAGTGCAACCCCCCCCCCAGAATGCAAAATATCTATCCCAGCAGACTTCTGGTCCCCTGACATTGCAGATGCTGAGGTAACAGCCATCATCTGCAAAGCAAAACACACAGCAGCAAAGGTATGTGATGGTGTCCTGGGCTGAGGCCAACATGGACTCCAAGAATAATGGAATGCCAAATCACACTACTGCCCAATGTCAGCCTTACCACAGGATATGTACCCAAAGAGCAGTGTACAACAACAGTGGTCCTTCACAACAAAGGTGTTGCTTGAATGGACACTGCAAACTACCACCCCAGGATCCTGACAAGCTTGGTCTGCACAGCTATGGAAAGGATCAGTATGTACCGCAGACATAAAGCTATCGTGGACCTACTGATACCGGACCCTACACAGTGTGGCTGTCGTAACTGCAGATCCTGCCCCTAAACATGTTTGACCCATTTGAAACAGTCATTAAGGTCATTGATGAGGGCGATGTGGTCCACACAGTGTAGCTGGACCGTGCATATGCTTCCAGACAATACCCTACGAGTTCAGTATGGATATGTTCACCAGCTTAAATATATACCCCTATGTCAGTAGAGGGGTTGCAAACCAGACCAAGGACAGGACTGACATGGTCAGACATGCTGCATCCATGTCAGACTACAAAGAAGATATGAGTGGCATCCCACAAGGCTTGGTCCTGGGACCCCCCCCCGTTACGTATATATGTCCCATAGGTACAGGCCAACATGGAAGGACTGTGACTGAACATGTATGCAGAGGAGTACAAACAGCCCACCATATCTGACCCCAGCTGACACAAGCAACCCACAAAAGGGCCACCTAGAAACAGACAATTGGAGCCATAGCCATGTCAGCAAGCTAATTGCAAAACTGTGTGTAGACAACCACCGTGGATATACAGTAAGTGCCCACAAATTACCACACAGGTGTTAACCCATTACGTACCTAACATGTAATGAGAGACCTGGGGACACAAGGTGATAGCTATCCTGCACTGGACAAACATGTGGCTGTAGTGTTCGCAGAAACATACCATATACCCTCCCAATCATGAAGGTTGTCAGATGTAGATAAGGGGAGGTTGCTGTGGCTCTGCAGTCATCCTTCATCAGCGTCACAATTGACTACAATAGCCCCTGTGGGATATACCTCAGCAGACACCTCCATCAACTGTAAAGTCCACAACAGTACCCCATCAGGAGTAGCAAAGAGCATGAACAGATGCCATGTGTTGCCTGAGTAAACAAACTGCAGCTCCACACACTACCATACTGCCCAGCCAGAGGCAAGCTGTGCCTGATGTATGAAGCCATGTCCAAGCTGGAATCAATGAACATGCTGCACCTTGTACAATCTGAATGGCAGTGAACTATGCACATGAGAGACCTGAACCCCAGCACTGACATACATGGGACAAGCTGTACAGAATGATCCATAACACAGAAGGCACCCCCACTCTTGAGTAAACTCCCAGTACAGGTTAGCCAGAGAGTCACCTATCGACACCCCACAAGAGGAATCCAGATGAGTGTATGGGAGATGGTAGGTTAACCCTGGGTATCACTGTGATGTCAGAGGTAGACGGAGGCACAGTATACTAACCATGACATATGTCATGGCAAACTCCAGTTACAATGTGTGTCGAAGGACAAACACACCCTGTGACTAGCATGAGAAATGGCCTAGGGAACATCGCTAGTGTTTGCCAATGTCCACCTATGTTGTGGAATACACTACCAATGTTGGACAAGCCTGGTGTAGGTAGTCCATATCTGAACATAATGCAACATGGTCATATGTGCACAACTGGCCCCAACACAGTCTGTTGTGCTCACTATGAAGATGTCAAGCAGTGACAGGACTAAAGCCCAGGATACTGTCCACCACAGTGAAAGTACTGAACCAGTACACTATACGGTACTACAGTGTTAGGTCATTATGAAAGGATGTTGACAACTGTATGCAAAGTATCCCATGCAATCCCTGCAGGCACAGTATAATCCCTGTTGTGGCAGACACGAAGCAGTTGGCCAGTTAGTACACAACATGACACCCAACACACAACCATAAACTTGAGATATTGTTGAAGTTCACACACACCCAAATATGTGGTGGACTTCAGAGTTCAACATATGGAAAGCTCACACTGGGCATGCTCGCACACTTTGATAAATGAGGCATATGTCAGACAACATGCCATGGGAAGGCTGAACTGGGCATGCTCACACACTTAGGCTATATCTCCGTTTAGCAGTTGGCCACACATATCTGGTATTTGTACGTGTCATTCCAGGAACCAACCACAACACAGCAATCTTCCCAGTGTACACAGTAAATGACTACAGAGACATAAGTGATATAGTGGATCGCCCTCATATTCAAACATCTTCCACAGATACACAAGTTGTTCATAGGAACAGGGAATGCTATGGCAATAAAGACCTGCAAACAGTATAACAGCACAACAAATATTGTGCATCTGACAATTGAACATATGGGTGTAGAGGTCAATACTAGGCTTGTTGCCCTAGGGAATGACAGCTTAGCCAGAGTGTGCTTGGCATCTGCATCCCCAGTACAGTAGGCTACTGTGCCACTGTAAAGTAGGTCACATAAGGCAACGTGTGAGGCTAGTGAGCTGTGCCTCTGTCAAGCAGGGGCACAGTGGAGATCCCAGGGTTTGAATGTGCTAAGCCACAGTCATGTTGTTGGTGTGTGCTGGAAGAGGGTTGCTGAGGACCTCTAACAGTAAGTGGCCATCAATAACAGACTGAGGGGAGCCCTATCTGCATTGTCTGGACAATTCCACTGTCAACACTGTGTTGTGATGATTATGTGGGAATGAAGTGTCGTGCCGGAACTGTTCACAGATGTCCTCCCTCTGTGGGCTACAGCTCTGCAATGTACTAGCTCACTCTGTCTGTTGGACGGCTCATATATGGCTGGTGTACACCTGACAGGTGTCTTGTTGTGGAGCAGTCATGGGTATATGTGGGATAGCATGATCAATGCAAACCTTACACATGCTCATAGAATGCAATTGTCAAGGATTATGCAGAGTGGCCAGTATAGTCCCCCAGCATGGGTCCTTTGAAGTCGTCCACCCCAGCCTTCACAAGTGTAGAGTCTGCTTGTGCTAAATACAGTTTGTGTGCAGTGACAACCTTGCCTGGGGGTGGGGATGGGATATGGATGTCCAGGGAAAGGTGGGAATGGTCAGATATCAACAATGGTGGTCTACCGCTGGTGTGGAACAGTGAGTACCCATGTTGCAGATGGACAGGTGCAATTTGTATTCCCCCATGTGGCTGTGGTGTGTGGTTCTGCCATAGCACATGGACCCACAAATTGTAGTGGCTGTAGGGGAAAGTGGTAGAGGCCTGAGTAGTTCTCACACACAATAAGCCTGTACCTGATGTTAACAACTGGAATGGTGTATGTGAACACCTGCATATCCCGGCACTGTTCCCAGGGAAGCAAAGCGTGTGTCCTGGATGTGGGAGTGGTGTTCTGGACTGGTTGTGTTGTGTGTTACAGGTCCTGTGGTCATGAAGCATGGTATAGAACATAACCTGCCAGTGCGATGTGCATATCTGACCCTGACGTAGGTGGCTGCAAATGCATATATATGCTATCCCCCACCTGACAGGTAGTACTAGATGTACATACCTCTGTAGAAATAAAGATGTCAGCACCCTATAAATACTGCAGGTGCAGACCACATGCCCAGTAATTCGGTTAGTGCGCTCTGCTAATGCGTCTCCCTCAAGTGTCATAATATAGGTAGGTAGGAGTTCGAACCATGCAAATGCTCAGTGTGTGTGTGTGAGCAGAGTTGATGTGTGTGCAAGTCTGTGTGAGGGAGATGTCCCTTTTGGCAACTGTGAAAGTACTCTACAGGATGCACATTCCCTAATCTAAGCACGGATTATGTCAGCACCCTATAAGTACAGCAGGAGAAGAGAAACCTCCCAGTAATTCGAATAGCGTGCTCTGCTAATGCGTCTGTCATGAGTGTCATAACATACTTAGGTAGGGGTATGAATCCTGCAACTGCTCAGTGTGTGTGGAGGGGGGTTAGTGTGTGTGCAAGTTTGTGTGAGGAAGATGTCCCTTTTGGCAACTGTGAAAGCACTCTACAGGATGCACATTCCCCTATCTAAGCACGGATGATGTCAGCACCCTATAAGTACAGCAGGAGAAGGGAAACATCCCAATTATTCGAATATCGCGCTCTGCTAATGCATCTGTCACGAGTGTCATAACATAGTTAGGTATGGGTTTGAATCCTGCAACTGCCTAGTGTGGGTGCAAGTCTGTGTGAGGAAGATGTCCCTTTTGGCAACTGTGAAAGCACTCTACAGGATGCACATTCCCCTGTCTAAGCACGGATGATGTCAGCACCCTATAAGTATGGCAGGAGAAGGGAAACTTCCCAGTAATTCGAATAGCGCACTCTGCTAATGCGTCTCTCTCAAGTGTGATAACATACTTAGGTAGGAGTTTGAAACCTGCAAGTGTGTGTGTTTGGATGTGTGGAGTTTGTGTGTGTGCAATTCTGTATGAAAAACGTGTTAGTTTTGGCAATCAGGAGATCACACTACATGATGCACATTACCCTTTCCAAACACTGATGATGTTAGCACTCTGTAAGTACAGTAGGAGAAAGGACACCTCCCAGTAATCCGAATAGCGCGCTCTGCTAATGCATCTGTCACGAGTGTCATAACATAGTTAGGTAGGGGTTTAAATCCTCCAACTCCCCAGTGAGTATGGAAGGGATTAGTGTGTGCGCGAGGAAGATATCCCTTTTGGCAACTGTGAAAGCACTCTACAGGATGCACATTCCCCTATCTAAGCACGGATGATGTCAGCACCCTATAAGTATAGCAGGAGAAGAGAAACTTCCCAGTAATTCGAATAGCGCACCCTGCTACTGCGTCTCTCTCAAGTGTCATAACATAGTTAGGTAGGAGTTTGAAACCTGCAAGTGTGTGTTTGGATGTGGGGAGTTTGTGTGTGTGCAATTCTGTATGAAAAACATGTTAGTTTTGGCAATCAGGAGATCACACTACATGATGCACATTACCCTTTCCAAACACTGATGATGTCAGCACCCTATAAGTACAGCCAGAGAAGAGAAACCTCCTAATAATCCAAATAGTGCACTTCGCTAATGCGTCTCTCTCACATGTCGTGACATTGCTAGGTAGGGATATGAATCCTGCAAATGGCAATTGTGTGGGTGTAGTAGGGTGTGTGTAATTACAAGTGTAAGAGAACAGATCCTTTTGGCAAATACTACAATACACCAGATGCTGCATATTCCCCCAGTAAACACAGGGGATGTGACCACACTATCAGCACAGCCAAACAGGGCTAGTTGGCCAGTAATGCCAATAGTGCGCTCCGCTACTGGGTCTATTACCATTGTCAGAGTGCAGATAGGTATGTTTTGGAAACCCACAACTGCCACGTGTGGTTGTGTCACACAGTATGACCTTGTGTGGGTCTTTGTGCATAACAATGCATGCCAGCAATGGCAATGCACACATGATGTATGTGTGTGACACATACACATAAATACCTGTGACCTGCAGTAGTTACCATGTCTGACACGTGCCTCGAGTGGATAAATGGTATTTGCAATGCATAACAATATGACTGTGTCTTACTGTGCAGGGGCCGCACGTGGTATGTGTCTATACAGTGTGGGTGTATATGGTAAAATACCTACAGCAGGGGATACACATCTGGTCTGGGCCATATAGTCTACATGTATTCGATGTACAGGTGCTGCATGTTCCCACCTGTTGTGGGAGTGGTAACATGTTATTCCACTGCAATTCAGTGACCACATGCTGGGAACCCTTCAACTAGTGTGTTGTAGCAACAGTAATGCTCACGCACAATGTTTGGCTGGATGCAGTCCAGCCATATAAAGACAGTTCTTGAGACTGTCATATTGCTAGTGTTGTTATGGAGGACAGGTGGGTTTCCTGTGTATGGGAGGGTTGTGTGTGCCAGGCTATGAACCAAAAGGCAGTCCGACACACTGTTAGCTGCACATGAATAGGCCCTGATGCTTTGTGCTGTGCCAACAACCTGGAGGTGTGTGCATCTGTGGTGCCTTGGGATACCACCCCCCTGTCCATGTGTGTTACATGTGTAGGGGACGACAGGCATGGTATGAGGTATAACCTGACAGTGATGGGTTGCACCTGTGAGCCGTGAATCAGGACTCTGGTACTGCACAGACATTGCAGTTCACCATGCTGAGGACAGTGTCCAGTGCATGCATCTTGCGGTGTACACTGCTGGTGTTGTGTAGCATCAATGTTAGTGTCCTATCCTGTGTGATACCCGAGGAGGTGGCTATGTAATCCATGTCCTGCAGCATAAGGCACTATGGGTGTCACGTGCAAGCTGCCCCTCGCAAATCATTGTGGCTTCCCTAGCATGTAAGCACACGTTGACAGCCAGTGGATACCCTATGAATGACATTGGAGATTGAGCAGAATGTAGACATAGAACACCCTTCCTACATATAGTGGTAGCATACCTGGTGAGGGTATGATGGCAACCAAGATCAGGCTCATACTGGCCCGTGCCACATGCTGAGAGATCCCTTCTATGTTCCCTATCATGTAGTCCAGGGAGGTATGTCTCAGGTCATCCATAGTGGCATGGTCAATGACTGAGTCATATGTGTCCATGCCTCTGACTGACCTGTATGCATGTGTTTTGTGGTGGACCATAGTACCCCACAGGCATATCACTGTGACCTTCACCATGTTCAGCCTGTTGAGCGGGACCCCACTGCAGCGGCCAAGAGAGGCACCGGACACATCTGTAGCAGTTGTGTTGTATATCCCTACAGGCTGTGAGTGTGTGGCACACGGGATGTGTGTGCCATGTGTGGCATGTGCTCTGTTCCGACGTAACGTATGCCTGTGTGCCAGCTGCGGAGGTGTGTGATGCTCAGGCAGGATGCTATTCTGAGTCTCCAAGTATGCCCCAGTGTGTTCAGATTGCTGTCAGTGCGGGTCTATGTCTGACTGGTATTGTAGTCACTGTAGTATGTCATGCCACCTGACAGGGTATGGCATTACTGGGTTCAGAATGCTCAGTCCCCAGATTGGCTATGTGGTGGCATCCCACACAAGTGTTGTACGTTCCTGGTCAGGAGTGAGGGTTGACTGCATACATGTGGCAGCTGTGACATTGCCACATCACTCACATAAACCACAACTGGACCATAGAGGTGATTCACAGGTTACCTTTGCACATGCTACCATAGTAGTGTGACTGCCATGGTGATTACCAACACATAGGGCCAATGGGGAACAACATACTGAAGGTGTGTATGTGTGGGTGTACTGCTACTGATTTCATAGCACTGGCATATATGACTGCACACATGGGTAAATGCCAGGTAAGACATGTGCAATGTGTCACAGGCAACGTACATACGAACAGGACAGACAGTGACGTTCTGTCATGTGTAAACTTGACATACGTATCGTACGCTATGCAGATGTCACTAGGAGTCCACAGAAGCACTGTAACTCTGCATTGCAGGTGGAAGCAGTGTTCCAGGGAACCCCAAACGAACATGCATGCAAACAAAGCTACAGTAAGCAGGGCTGGAAGTAGTCCATTGTACAACAAAGAAGGGGTAACACTAACAGTAGGTAACAGTGCAAATATGTAGGCACTATCAACATGTACCCAGGAATGCACAGCGCAGATGCCCATGGTAGAACTGATACTATGTCATAGTTAATTGTGATTTGGATTACATTGGTACTGCACACATATCAACATGCGCAAACATCCACATTGCATAGTCGTTGTGGGCAACTTGCCACCATTATTGTACATGTCCATCATTGCGTATCACTACTTGCATTAGCTTCCCCCCTGTGCTACCCATGTATGTGGCTATCTGTTGACATCCTTACCACCGGTATGCAATAATGTGCAGCTGTTACACTTTGGTACGTACTATGGGTGTAGATAACAATTCAGGACAGTCATACAGTTACTGCATCAGGCATGCTGGGATATACACACAGTCATATCAGCACACTGTACTGTCACCAACATGATACTACTAATACACTTCTATGTAGTCACCCTGTGCATCAGCAATGTGTTTACCTGTTCCTGCACTGATGTTGGAGATTGCAGGAGGTGGCACAGTTTCATCATATGCACAGGGTGTGAATTAGGTATGCCTGAGTCTGCCACTGATACCACCAATTGACATGTGTGTGTATGTGTGTTGGTGAGGGACAGCAGTACAGGGTGGGGCACTGTTGGTGCAGTGTGTGCGTGTATGTGGTAGCCCTAGGTGTTAAAATTCCACATGTGTGTATGCACGCACACAGTTCCACCTCATGGCTGCCATATACAGGGGTTTGTGGACAGCCACAGACTGCACCTGGCAGGTCATACAGATCAGTGTCTGTGGGCACGGACACGGTACCTGTGCCTGTCAGGGGTGCTACGGACCGTATCCGGTACAAAGCCAGACTGGGTACTGTCATCAGAAGCGGGAGTGTGTTGACTGGACACAGGTCCCTGTTGGGACTGTCCAGAGCCACGTGCACGTGGTCTCCTGGGGCGTTCCGATGACAGCACAGACCCAGGATTGCTGGGGCTGCTGCTGGCACTATGGGGGCATCTGCGGGCCTGTTGTCGTCCGTGCCAACTGCCAGCTACTGCTGTTGCTGGCATACGGACACGTCGACGCCGCAACCGCCCACCATTGCCGTGGCTCATGGACATGTGGTTGTGGAACTGCTGTAATATGTCCCCACAATGTCTGTCTATGACATCGGTGAAATTACGGATAGCATCTGCAATGTCACGCATACTGTCAGTCATAGCTGTGGGACATGCTCTCAGCTCCCTCAGACCCTGTCTGGTGTACCTTTCCATATGTGACTGTGCCTGCATGACAGCCCGAAACATAGCTGAGGTTGACAGACCTCTTTGGGCACATCTGCCAGAGGCAGTACGCCCATGGATGCTCCCACGAGAACCCATGGGCAACTGTCTGTGTGGTACCATCGCAGAACCCTGCCCATGGCTGCTGTGTGGGGAAGCATGTGCCACAGATACCACATTACCCTGGTCAATGTCCACTGTATGCTGTCCATCACCTAGGGACAATGGTGACATAGGATGTACTGGCAGGATGACTGTGCACAATGATGTGGTTGACAGCTGTGTACTGTCAATTGGCTGACCAATGGCGGACCCTGACACACCTTCCTGTGCCATTACACAGATATCATCATTACCAGTACCTGTGGCACCAGATTCAGGTTCCCTGCTGCAGGACACCAGAGCAGCACCAGAACCTGTGGGAGGAAGACAGGAAACACAGTTTACAGTGTCCACACAATGTTACCAGTGATTCACTTATGCACACATCCACACATGCACACGTGGACACATGCACACATGGACACAGGCACACATGCACACTTGGACACGTGCACACGTGGACACGTGCACACGTGGACACAGGCACACGTGGACACAGGCACACATACACACCCCGCAGTATACACACAGAGCACTACTGAGTTACACTAGTATTACTAGCACTATCAGGACTATTTTAGGTATTGTTAAAACACACTCACCAGCATGGATGGCCTGCCTTGCTGTAACACCGGAGGGACCTGCAGAAATGAGGAGATTAATGTCAGTGGGCACAACTGTGCCATTGATACTGCATATGATACAGTGCAGTAGTACACCAGTTGCCTTTCACACGTCAGCTGCTGTTATTGCCAATATCACACCTGCACAATTACATACTATGTTGACAGCTACATACCACGGACACACCTTACACATGCATAAACTAACAGTGTACAGAACAGTCAAGTGTACATATGGCATATTACCTGCATGCTCCATGTCGTGCTGCTGTGTGGATCCAGCCTCCATCATGATGCAGGTGTATTGCTGTTACTGTTCTGGGGCTGGAGCCACAACACCTAGGAGTAGCCCCTCCAGTCTGGTGAGGGGAGATGTGTGGCCACCCCACCTCCTGTGGCAACCTGTTGCCTGTGGATATCCGACGCACGCTGACGGACATTTCTGATTAAATCACTGCAGTGATGTCGTACCTGCTCATATGTCCTATTATGCGTGCCAATGTCATTTACCCTATGGACAAGGTTTTGCCACAATGCAGCCCTCTCCTGCTGATTCTGGCTGGTGCGGGAAAACAGTATGTCATAATCCAGCACCAGGCTCTGGTGTATCTCCTCATCTTCTGCTGCAGAGTAGGCGGGATTACACTGACGCGCCATGTCCCTGGAAGAGAACACAAACAGGATATCAGCAGACTATGTCAGCAATATATGGTACACATACTATACATGATACTCAACTGTAGTGATATACTACTACTCCCATATGTAGCATGTGTGTGTCTCTTGGTGGATACATGGCCAGATATCAGTGCTCAGCCAACACCTGTGCAACAATACCTGCCACATTCCATGCAACATAGTAGCATGCCCCATCAGTCAGCACACTGTGACAGGTCCAATGCACAACCTCACTCTGGGGATTCATACCAAGGCACTGTATGTGGAATGCCATCCACTAGTGTGATCTGGGCACAAGTTACTTGGCCTGGATATACATATCCCACCACCACCACCACCAGCACAGTAGACTACTTTGATATGTATGTGATTAGACAGTTATTCACTTGTTAGGACTGAGATGGTATCCATGCAGCCCACTGGGCCAGTGGAAGCCACAACCCACACTGCTGACCCCTTTGCGAATGCTTCCCACGGACATCCCAAAGATTGCATGGAACATGCACACACATTTCTAACCCAGACCCTATGCACAAAGGTTAGGCATCCTGTCCGGTGGACCCCAGCCAAAGGCAGATTGTATAACAATAGAAGGAGGCTACTGCAGGACAGAGCAGATTCACATTGAGGGAAGGCATCTGTAGTCAGCACTGGTAATAAGCTACGGTCTCTCATAACAACATCCACGGCCTACTCTGGGAGGGAAATGGCCACGAACACTATAGATAACCACAAGGCCTTCTTCAGTTATGTTACACATATGGACCAAACACCTCAGATATGCTCTGAGTTAATACATACCTACTTAACATTCACCGTACACACAGATATTGGCAACATTCCTGCAGACAGGTTCGGTGCATGTATCCCCCCTCCTTCTCCCCCACAAGTAGAAATACTTATCACAGCTGAATGTAACCTCCCTATCATCTCACATGTCCAAGTGAGGGCCGCCCTCAGCAAAGCAGAACACACAGCATCAATGTGACCTGATAGTATCCCTGGATGTGTGCTACGTGAACTACAAGAGGACATACAACCGCATATAAGACTGATATTTAACCTTGGCCGCACTACAGGATATGTACCTGAACACTGGCATACAGCAACAGTGGTCCCACTCCACTAAGGAGGCACCACTACTGACCCTGGGAACTACTGCACCATAAGCTTAACCAGCCTGGTCTGCAAAGCTATGGAATGATTCAGTATGGGACGCATATACAGCGATATTGGGTACCTGCAGACACTTGTTCCCGGCCAGTTTGCCTTTGTGATGGGCTGGTCCTGCCTTTTAGACCTGGTTGACCTATCAAAACAGTCACTACAGCCATTGATGAGGGCAACGCAATCCATACAGCCTACCTGGACTTGCCTAAAGCCTTCAACACAGTACTCCACTCAGGCATCATAGACAAGCTTATTAGCTTACATGTTACTACATATGTCACATGATGGGTTGCACACTGGTTGACATACAGAATCTATAATAACGATATTGTAGGAGCCATGTCAGCCTCAATGCCAGTCACACGTGGTATCCCACAGGCCTCTGTCCTAGGACCCCTCTTGTTTGGCATTTATTTCTCAGATGTAAAAGCGAACATGTGCGGGTTGTGGATGACAAAGTTCCCAGATGACTGCTAACTAAGCGCCATAGTCGTTACACCAGCTGACACACACATCCTACAGACAGGCCTCACTGCAATGGAAAACTGCTGCCAGGATCATGGCCTAACACTGAATGACATGTAATGTATAGTCATCCCCTTTTGGTGGAACTACGTGCACACAACATATCACATGGACATACCTATAGATACAGACCTATGACACATATGGAGGGTGCACAGTATGCAGACTATTAACCTGTTACTTTACATTACCTGTGTTTGTCACAGCTGGTTGCATTACCGCTACTACTGCCTCCTGCTGCTGCTGGCACAGCTTGCTACTGCCACTGCTGACAGCTTAGACTCAGTGTGTGTACCGTGTGTTGTTGTTTGTGTTTTTTTTTTTCTCTCTCTCTCTCTGTCTGTCTCTCTCTCTCTCTCTCTCTGTCTGCCTCCAGACAGTGCAATGAACGTATTGCATGTGTGGAGTGTGAGTACAGGATGCTTTTGTAGGTATCTGCATAAGTCCATGTGATGGCCTCTGCATCAACTGTAAGCCAGCATTTGCTAATTGCATGCAGCCAGTTGTGTACTGATTGCAGTTCTCACTGTGATTTCAGGACAGTGCTATAAAAGGGTATGTGAGATAGGCATTACCCTTTCAGATTGTAAGGGCAGGGACCATGCTGGTATGCTGTGGACACTGTTCTGTGAGTGTAAAGGTTTGTATCTCTCTCATGATTCAGGCTGTGTTGTAGATTCACATTTCTCCATTCCTCTCTCCTGTTTCCTGTAGTAAGTGTGTATGCACACTGACACCTACAACTATATATATATATATATATATATATATATATGTAAATATACATACATTTATATATGTACATTAACTGACATTATTACCTACTAGCTACCAACTAGCATGGCCGTTTCTGTTCACACACTACTATTATGGAAATCCACTAGTTTTGACAGTAGGTATAAATTACATGCTTTGTGTACTACACATCCTATATTCCCTTTACATTCATTCCTACTATTACATGATATATTTATTTTAGCACAATGTTCTTGTATAAGAGTCATGGCTTAGTAGTAGGTCATGCAGACTACTGTTTCCAAGGTTCTGGGTTCGGGACTGACAGTGGGATTTTATTTTGCTTTTGAACTGACTACAGGACCTGTCAATCAGAGTGACTAAGGCACTTTTAAGCAGTTGTAACCGGGTTAGCGCTGGTTTGCGCGGAGCTCCCGCATGCGGACTGGCGTTTAGCTCCGCACACACACACACACACACACGCACACCCGCTTACAACCGCTTAACAGTGCTTACTATGGCGCACACCCGCGCTATTTTCTTTGAAAGAAATGAAAATGGGGAGACAGGAAAGTGGTGAAAAAGGGGTCACAAAGAGGGTAAGACAGTAGGGAAACAAGCTTGGGATTTGCAGGAGGGATGTAGGTAAGGCCCATAGCTGCCCATTTCTTCATCAGCAACAGCTGTGCATATGTATGTAATTTGGTGTGACATTTGAAACCTTCCACCCCTGAGAGAGGTGTCAGGACAACAATAATACTTGTTGTACAGCCAATTGTAATTGATAGTTTCCATGTCCAGCAGAAATGTGTGCGGAATGGGCATCTATGTATGGGGCGTAATTTTTTTGTGGGTACAGAGTGCCCCCCCCTTTTTTTTTTTCAGGTGAGAGTGGTATGTCAGGTAAAGGAAGTCAGTATAGCTGGGGAGGTAGGTTGAGTAGGTCAACAGACAAGACAAACAAGACGCATACAGGGGCGGTGTATGACACGTGTGGGGGGGGTTACACAATTGACAGGGACGGATGTTTGGATATCCAGAGCCCATGAGCCCACAGATGGCAACAGTGGAACTGATATCCCCACCCATGGGCAGTTGCCACTGTTCCTTCACTGCCCAGGACGGGGCTGTGCTGGGGGCTGTGTAGGCTGGGCAACAGGCATGCCCGTAAGTTGTGCCACCTGTGCCTCAAGCTGGCATAGGGGCCCAAGAACAGAGTCCTGGATCTCCCTACGCACCACAGTCCGGACGCTACGGAGGGTGAGTGGTGGTTCTCCTCTGGCCACGCTTGCAGAGGGGGGATGAGCCCCATCCCCTGCAGTGCTTCCACCCGCAGGTGGCACAGGGCCACCGGAGGAGGGTCCAGACTGGGCACTAGTGCCAGGTGCACTCGCCAGCTGAGGTGGGAGAGGTGGGTCTGTGGGAACCCGCCTTCCCTGTTGTCCTGTGTTTTGCATTATGTCATGACAGTTTGGGTTAGTAACATATAATACCATTCGCAATTAGTTGTAACAGCATGCATTAGTATTCCCATTAACCAAACACCCAGATATTCACACCATTGAACAGCGAGCATAACACATGCATAATTTGAACAACAATACACAGTCCAACAACATGCAGGGTTGATTGATGGCAACAGGCCATCAGGTTTGGATGTATGAACAGGGCAGATGCATCAACAGACATGCAAATATTTATGACCTAACAGGACAAATGTCCAGGGGTGTTAATTGTGATTGCACATACCATTTTCACGTGGAATGGGTTATATGTGGTTATAGGGTGGGGTGAAGAAAATAATATTAACACCTTCGAATACCAATACATATGCTGTACATTTCTAATAGCTGCACATATATACACACTACTATTCTAACTACAGTTTCCTGTATGATAACTACTTCAATTTGGTGATAGGACTGTTACTGTTACATCAATATACATTTTATTGTTCTTCATACACATTCATATCTGGCTTTGTTCAGCTACATCATCCTGCTACATTTGCTTTATATAGCTATAGACACCTGTGGATGTTTGGTATGTCAGACAATCATACTATCTGCATATTGCAGACTGAGAGCAACATATCCAGATTTTGGGATACACATTCCAGCTGCAGCAACACTTTGAACAGATTTCGCTGTTTGGTTCTGCTTCTCACATTCATTTCATTCTGTACTGACTGCAGTATACTTTATTCACGGGTTATTACTACTTTATTGGTGGATTCATAACTCTTTCTCACACTCTCTCACTTGTTTTCATTTTACTATTCAGGATGGTACTTACTTCTAGGCTTTATTGACATGTTTTACCTGTAGTTATTACAATCCTTTCCAGCAGTCTCACTTCTGTCATGTTTCAGTATTTCAACAGGGGTATATTTCACACATGTGATTTGCTCATCTTCTGCAGCTGTACTTTTCAGCCTGCTGCAGGTTGTGTACTATTATATTACAGGTGGGGCATCTTTATTTCAGACTTTATTTCAGACATTTTCATTTTTCTGTTTGGATTACAGACTGCAACACACTTTTGTAATCAAGCAATACTTGCAAATACTCTTACACTGTTACTTGCACATTTTATTACTTAGTGACTACACTGCACTCTTTTGCTAACTGTCATACTTTTATATTTCTTTACAGTTACTGACCTGCCTGGTGGTGCAACCGCACCAGCCTATCGCCATAGGCTCTGCGGTTCGCAGAACAGACACCTGCAGCTGTAATATAAATGAAGTAATATTGGAATACACATCTCCATAATATCAGCTAGTTTAATTTCTTACATACATACTCAGTAGTGGGGCGTTGGGCATTTGCCAGGCCTCCTGGATCCAAAGGTTCAATTGGTCCTGCTTGCGTCTCGTCAGGTCCGCATGGTGGTGACGAACCTGCTCACCAGTCCTTGGAATCCCTGTGGCACTGGTGAGATCATGAGCCAACCAGTCCCACGCCTCAGCCCTATATGCTCCCCACAAGACCTGGCCCTGCATGAGTTGGGCCTCATGATTGTGGACTAGGAGCCAGACCATGTATTTGGACTCCTGAATGCCCCACCTCTGTGCTCAAAAGCAACTACCCTCACCTACTCCTGACATTCTGTCTGCAAGTTAGTTCTACAATCATTTATGCTGTGTATTCCCACCTATAGGGCTTATATATGCTGTTTTTCCCGCACATATCTGTGATTGGCCATTTTGGAATTGTATCAACTTCACAAAACCTGCTTTGTCATGCTCCACTTTGTATTCATTCCTATATATTTGCTATTACTGCATTTCTAGGTAGTGCTGTCATGGCTTAGTGGTTCAGTACCTTGACTATGGTGCACAGCATCCTGGGTTCGATCCTGGCCACTGCTTTTTATTTTTTATGAATGTCTAGACAGGCTAGGGTGTGTGTCTGTGTAAAGGCAGTTTTGATACAGCTTGCTCAACGTTGCCCGTCGGTTAGCTTGTTGGCGCGGTGCGTAGCTCCGCGCAAACGGGGTGCATTGGTTTACGCTTCATTTGGCTGTTAGCACGCATATTACGCTCAGCTCAGCTAGGGGCAAACAGTTCCAGCGTGTTAAACCACTGCTCACC
Source organism: Protopterus annectens (assembly GCF_019279795.1). Taxonomy (NCBI): domain Eukaryota; kingdom Metazoa; phylum Chordata; order Ceratodontiformes; family Protopteridae; genus Protopterus; species Protopterus annectens. The sequence goes on from NC_056734.1 coordinate 95,271,527, forward strand.
TACGGGCACTCATTTTACACCTGTTAAACCACTGCTCACCTACGGGCAGATGCACTCACCTTGTTAAACTGTAGCTCAGCTATAGGCATATCTCGCATTTTTTATTGTTTTGTTATCTCACATTTCTTCAAAATAAATGGACTATTTCATTACATTTTACATAAACTATGATTTTATATGTGTACATATCTGTCAGGGACTTGTTTCGTGCTTATTTTACTAAAAATAAAAATTGATGTTGTGAGGGCTCGAACCAAGAATGCCTGCTCTTCAGCCGATGTCTCTACCGCTATGCTATTGCTTCTTGGCTTAGTTTGCATATTTAGTTCTTATATCCTTTTCCACTGACTGCTAACTGTGGCTAAGCTACAGCACGCTCGCACAAACGAGCGCACTCACGGGCAAACATCTTTACGATTTAAAAAAAAAATATATAACATGTTCATTTATATATTTTATGTTTATAGTCTGTGGGGGCATGTGTTGTGTTGTGTTTATTCACATTTCCATTGCCTCTGTCGTGGGTGTTTACTTTGGGCAATTTTACTCTTCTGGGGGCGTGTCCGCTTGCAGGGCTCGGCCTACGGACATGCCCCCTACTGTCTTCCATGGACCGTGTTAGCCTTAGGTGTGATTCAGCATGCCCTCATGCATATGCATGACATGCTGATGTCACACCGTTTAACTGCAGCCTCCGTGTAAGCCATATATCTCTTACACGGAGGCTTTGTGAATCCTGCCCATATTCTTTTCCATAAACACCAAATACCAAGGAATAACATTGTATCCCTATTTCAACTTCTATTTCACTACCAACCTTATATTTCCAATACAGCACCATGTTAATACCAGTGTTATAAATATTTTCCAGTTATGAACATCTTTGAATAATGTCCAAGAACCTTCAGTTTTCTTAAAATCCAGAAAACAGCATTGTGAAATCTTTTCAGTATTACACATATTACACATTCTTTCTTCTAACATTTTGTATTTCATGTTACTTGTCACTGGCAGTTTGTCCGATAATAAACACCACAGAAAATTACTGGTTTCAAAAAAGGATTCAGATCTCTCCTGCCTTTTCCCTGTTGCTTTCTTGTATTTACCCCACCACCACCATTTTTCCCAGAGATCAATATAATAGTTTTCTTTCATTATTTCTGTACCATTCTTTTCTTTCCATTTCTATTTCATTTATATCAATTTATTTTACTTTCATATTCCTTCTCTTTTAACTATTTTCTCTTTTCCTTTGATTACCCCACCCATCCACTTACCTTTATATTTTTCAAATAAGACATTTCCAAATATTGTATTTTTTCAGACACTTTTTTAACAACCAAAATAAATATATTAATGGGAAGAAAGCAACTGGATTTATTAAATTCAAGACCCATTTTCTTTTAGAGCACAAAACATCCCTGTTTTGAATGGATTCAGCTTTGTTCCCAACATGTGGAGATATATATATAGATAAACAAAAAAGATACCCACCATTTCAGTTTCTATATAGCTTGGAAACACATGCACACCACTTAAATATGCTAGCATTCCTAAATATATGTGTTCATCCTTTGCCCTAATGATGCATGAAGATTAAACGCTCGAGCTTTAGTTGCCCAAGGTTAAACTCGCAGATGATCTGAGTTCCTCTATAGGAAATCACTGTCAGTTGAGTTGTGCCGAAAATTATTCTTTTTTTGGATGAATATCCCCGTTCTCCCAGTTGGTGCAACCATAAATTCGGTATATATAATTTGGGAGAGTGTGAGGGCTCCCCATGTGAGGGATGCAGTGGGGGTTCCCCCCACAAAAACACTTAAGTGTTTTTCAGCAGTATCTTTTGGGGGAATACAATTTGGGGATTCCGATCTTTGGTGCATTTAGTTTCATCCACTCATAGTGGAACTGTGTTTAACATATATAACCTTTTTCTTGTACACAACTGATACACTCTGCACCAATTGTCAGTTTTCATATGTTTTTAAAACTTCTATAGATTGTTCTATTACTATTTGTTCCTTTCCATACTTAACCCCTAGAACATCAATTTTACTTTTGGCGAAATAAATTCCTGGCATTCTTATCACACCTCCAAAGTCCTTACAATTTGACTTAACTGTAATCCTGCTGTATCCAAATTTTGTTCTGCTCCCTAAATTATCTCTTTCATCTAATATTTGCTCTAGGCTACTAATACCAAATCATCTGCAAAGGTTAACATTAATGAAAACTTTATCCTTTCCTTGATTTCCCATCTACTATCCCCTAACCTTGATCTACATGTTTGTATAACTGCATTCATTGCCATCGCAAACAGCCACATGCATAATGGACAACCCTGCTTTACCCCTCTTCCCTGTATTATCTTTTTTCCTACCCATCCATTCACCATCAGACACAAAGGAATTTTCATAAATTATCCTCAATAACATTCTTATTTTTTCTCCATCCTCATATTATTTTAAAATGTTCAACATTTCCCCATCATGAATACAATCAAATGTCTTAACCACATCATATACTGCTACTTTTCCTTCTATCTCTCCTTATCTATACACTCAGTCAGTTATTTAACTATTGTTAGTATTTAATTAACTCTTTTCCCGTTAACCTCATATATCCCTTCATCCAGTTCTTCTTTTGTGACATCCATCATTCTTTTCTGAATAACCTTCATAAATATTTTATAGTCAGAATTTCCTAAGGTAATTGTTCCCCATTTTTTTTAATTCCTTCCATTTCCCACTTTTCATATTGTATAATCCCCTCACAAATATATTCTTCTTTTATACCTTCCCCCAACTATTCACTTAATATTTCTAGAAAAACACCCTTTACAATTTTTGACATTTCCTTATATTAAAAAAACTATATACATATCTATTTGGCCTAGTGCAGATTCTTCTTTCCTTTCCTTTATAGTATGCTCTAACTTTTGCCTATTGATTCTTTTTTTATATACTTCTTCCACTACCTCCTCTTTCATCTCCTTTACTTTCTATAAATTCCCTGTCATATTCTTTTCCTCATAAACACTCTGAACACACCTTTCAACTATATCCACAGTTTCCTCTGTTTTGTCCTCTATTACATTTATTTTTCTGTCATTACATCTCAATTCCATACCTACAAATGAGTAAACTTCTTTTCTCCCTTTCAAATACTTTTGTCTAAATATTATTCTTTCCATTTGTTCTTTATTATATTTATATAATTCTTTTCTTCTTCTTCAAGACTTTCCCCTGTCCCTTGTCTACTATTCTTTCACAAATTTCTTTTTGCTTAATATATGTCATTTTTCTTTCTTCCACTGCTCCATGTCGTATTTGAAGAATGTCTTTAAAACTTTTCTTTATACATCATCCACCCTTTGTCAAACTGCATAAAACAGCTTCATTGCCATATGATCTTTCTACAATTGCCCTGTCGATTTTAAGACATTCCATTCCTGCAATTTTTCCTGTTGCTTTTTTAACCATTTTCCTTGCTTTATTATATCTTCATTCTTTCCTATTATTATCCATACAGCCATATGATCTGAAAACTTTTCTTCTCTAATTCCATATTTTACTTCTTTCATGCCACCTATAAAAAAAATATAAGTAATCTGTTTTAAGTAGCCCCTTCTTATAGGTATATTCTCTCCTTTTACCTATTCTTAACCTATCATTACTTACAACTCTCAACATTTTTACATCCTGTGCTGTTTCCATTTCTCCTTTCTTAAATTACAATTAAAGTCTACCACTGCCATAACAGTTATTATAATGTAATTTTGAATTTCAATAAACATATTTTTCTTTCATTTACATTTGTATATGCATATACCAATACTATTTTAAAAATCTTCTGCTCCAGTCTTATATTATACACCAAAACTCACCCTGCCACCACGACCATTATATCTTATACTTTAATCTCATTATTTTGTAATACTGCAGTACCCAAACATGTATCACTCCTTATAGTCCACACCACTTTTCTGTTCCACATCATCCCAAATTCCACTCTTTTCCTTTATCTGTTTAAACAAATAATCTCTGGATCTATTTTTCACACCATTCAAACACCATCATTCTTCTAACATAATTTTTGTGCTATTCACATTCACTGGTGCTGTACTTATATTAACCTTTTCCATGTGTGTGTGTGTGTGTGTGTGTGCGCGCGCGCGGATGTTTTTCCAGTTCAACTTTCAGCCTCCTTTTTCTCTTTCTCGCCTTACTCCCAATAGAACTTTTCACCTTTTTTCTTACTCAGAACTCACATCTGCCTTTTTTTCCCCTCTCTTTCTAATACCCTCACCTGTTTCCATAGCTGTGTTTCATTTTCATTCATTAGTTTCTAAACTTTATCTAGTACATTTTTTGTATACTTTAACCTGGTAGTTCCTCACCCCGCCCCATCCTTTCATCATTCTCTTCCACCCTTTCTTGTATAAAAAAATACCCCCCTCCATTTTCATCTCTTGTCTTTTTTCATTAATTAGTGGACAATCAAACCATAAATCCTTCTCACTTCCACATTTCCTAAAGTATGGTTTATATTTTTAATTTTTCTCTCAATCAGTAAAAAAAGTTTTCCTTTTAACTGCACATTTAAATTTTGATAAACATAGCCCTTCCAAAGAGATGTGTTACTTCTCCTTTCACATTCATTAATACTTTTTTCTGCTAATGAAAATGTCTCAAAAGTTACTTCACTGAAAGGTTCTGTTCCTGTATGTATTGGTGCCATAATATCAGACAACCTGAATCGTAAGGGCATAATAACATTACCTAAAACATAATACATTTTTATTTACTGTTTATATTTTGTTTTCACTCTCACCACAGGCCTCTTCCTTAAGCTCTCAACAGCTTTAGTCTGTCTCGTCTGGACATGTACATCCTTTTCTTTCTGCAGTTTTTCACTGGAACCTGCTACTGCTGCTGCATGAGTTTTTTACTCTGGAAACCCTGTTGTCAGTCTGTCTCTGCTTAGTACTCTCTGTTCCATCTACCTGCAGCTCAACACAGAGTATGCCCTTAATCCATTTACTCCACTGACCAGACATGCCAACTCTATATCCATACCATCATTTACAGCACCCTTCTGTCTGTCATTTCCAAAGTGCCAGACACTTTGTCCATTAACACACTCTACTGCATTTTTATGGTTCTGATTCATCCATTATTTTTTTTTTCTAAAATAGAGTCATATACGCCCCCCCCCACCGGTGCCATGATATTCACCTCCAAAATATGTTTTACATTCTGAATTACAATTTTCATTTTCTCCTTCCCCATCTCACCTCCACTCACAGCCTCCATCTTAGATTCAGTGATCACCAGTAACAGCCCTCTGGTACCCCCTAGTGATCACTGACAAAGGGTCCACCAAAGAGTAGGAGAACTTTCCTGGTACCTAGGCCAAATACCCCCCTCCCCATGAATATCATCTCAGGTCACCTCTGAAAAGATGCTGCTGGAATAGTGGGACTAACCTGGTGAAGAAAGGTAAACAAACAAACAAATAAATAAATAAATATTTTATAATTCATGATTCTGTACTCGAAGCCTTCTAGACTATTTGTGCGATATCTGCAGAGCCTGAGTTATAATTTCTACCAACAGATATTTAATTGAAAAAAATAGATGATTTTAACTTTGCATGTACAGTATTTCATGCTTTGTATTTCATTTTACTTTTTGGCCATTTCTTATATAACAAAGAGGCAGGCATCTTCTACCTGATTCCCACCTTTTAAACATGTTAAGTCCTACTGATTCTGACCTTTCTCAAAGAAAGATGAGAAAATTTAAAGGTTAAGACATCCTTTACAGCTTATTATCATCCAGCAAAAGTGCCTCTGCACAGCCCTTACTACTTGAACTGCTCCAGCACTGTCTCATTGCTTTCTCATGCAAGCCATTCTCACAAGCTGATATGCACAAAAAGAAATACAGAATGACATACAACAAATATGTGGTTAATTTAATTTTTTCAGTGACCCTCACAGGCAGATTCACAGTCAATATCTTACTGTAACATCAGGCTTGTTGCCATAAGATATCACTATTCATTTCCCAGATCAGAAACGTTTCTCATTCCTCAGCCTCCAGCATGTCATCATTAAATAAAAGTGTGCAGATCAAAATTTCCCCTGCAGCAAAAATTGAGATATTCAGATCATTTAGTGAGTAGCCCTGCTTGGCTTGCCTCTGTGCTTTGTGATTTGTGCAACTGAAAAAAAAATGAATAAACCTGGATATTCAGTATCTGTATATAAACATACTACGTAACTTCTCTTTGGGGAGTTACTCTGTTTCAAAATAAATTACACGGGGCTCATTGATGAGACAGCTTTAGCAAAAGAATGGGCATCAATATCTCTAATAGCTTCCTGCCCTCATTACTGCTTCTTTTACTTGAAATGGAGCCAGACAAAGAAAATGCTAGGTCTTCTAGCATCATAACTTGTGTTGCAGGTATTACTGAAAGCAGATGGTAGCAATGCCCTTCATCCTGACACTGCTTGTAGTAATACTGCTGTCTCATCACTAGTGCTAGGCCACATATCAATACCATTACTAAAGGCAACAATCTGCAGTACATTGCTTAAGGCATTGTCTTTCACATTACAGGCCGCAAGAGTCAGAATGACTGAGTTTGACATTCACAGCCTAAGCCTTCTCCTTTCGGATGGATAAGTATCCAACTAGGGCAAGCAATCTGGGGCATGAAGGTAGAGCTACACTATGCTAAGCATACAGAGTAGCCCACACACCGAGATCTTTAGCAGTCCTAGTGTGAGTTATTAAACTTGCTGATAAATATTTGCCCTGTGGTGAGCACATTTTAAGATTACATTAATTCTTCTGAATTTTGTATGCTAAGCTCTTCTGGTTCCACTAATAAAGTTAACAGTGACACCAGTGGATTCAAAGTAAATAGATTTCCCATAATTTTCCTATTTCACAACAGAGGACACAGGACTTACTACAGCTCTCTGTATTTGCAAACAACATATTTTCCTCTCATTACTTCTATATACAGGGGAAAAAAGCACAATAGCTAGAGATCCACAGGCAATAAGTGAGGCACAGAACAAAATTACTGGACTTTTTTAATGTTTACTAGTGTAATAGGGTAACAGCTACTGTAGCATTGGGCAATTCTGTTCTGTATTCTGGTATGTGCAGGTTTTATTTTATTTTTTAATATGCTTAATTGTTAATGACTATTGCAGACTGCTTTTAGACAGAACCCAGGCAAGGATAACTGCAAAAACTAAGACGTTAAACCAAGGGTCCATCTGTTTAAGTTGGTGGTAGCTCACTCAGGTGGTTGTAAAATAACCCACTGCACCTATCAAAAAGAGTGTTACTTATCACTATTTTACCTTTATTCCAATATTTACACATGCATTATATTTATACTTTATATCACACTTTGTACATTGCAATAAAACACTATGGGTTGGATTCAAGAAGGCTTGCACGGAGTCTAAGAGTAGAGTAAGACTCCATGCAGCCAACATGTCTGCCAAGCGATCCAGGAACAGCCGGCAGGGGCGTGCAAGAGAGCTCCTAAAACGACTCTTACACGGAGAGGGCTAGGTTATGCAAATTACCTCATTTGCTGCTGAAAGTTATGTAAATTAGGTAAATTTGTGATCCAGGAAACCCTAACCTGTCCGAGTAAGAGTAGTGTTATTTGCAGAAATGTACTCCATTTAACTGAGTACCATTCTGCAAATAGCAAAATGGAGCCATGACAGCCCCAAATAAAGGATGCATCCAGTTGAGGAAGCATGCCAATGGCCAAATATACGGCCATTGGCAATCCTTCCCATTGCAAAATAAAAAAATATATATTTTTTTTACCTCGATCCTCAAAGTTTAAGTATAGCGCAGCATCGTGCAAAAGTGCTGTGCTCTAAAAAACAAAAAAAAATTAAATAAAAGCCAAAAATAGGCATTTTATTACAAATATACATCTGCCATGCAAGTGAATGGCAGGCTGAAGACAACATGGCTACTGAGTAGAGGTTGCTAAGGGGGGAAGCTCAGTCTAAGAGATGTAACCAAGCATTAGTAGGCAATCCAATGCAAATGAGGGTAAGGATAGTGAATCCCAATTTCACATGGCATATGAGCAAAGTCCATGGAGTGTAAGAGTAAGGTAAGGGGAGTATCAGAGTAGAAGATAGGTGACATCATGAGGGGGGTGTGTATGAAAGAATGTAAGCTCACTGGAGCAGAGTGGCATGTGTTTGCTGTCAGTTGCCCATCACTGGAAGAGGAGTGTCAACAGGTATCCTAGCTAAAGGCAAGAAATTGAAGGTGTATGCCATGGATAACACTAAAGTTTCTTGTAGAAGTGCCTGCAACGTGTATGCGTGCGTGTGCGCGCCTGTAAAACTGAGTAACACTGTGTGCGCGTGTATGCGCCTGTGTGAGCGCGTTTAAGCTGGAGTAAGCAAGTGTAAGGTTGTTGAAACCTGTGCAAGCGCGTTTGCACCTGTGTGCACGCGTTTAAGCCGGAGTCAGCAAGTGTTAGGCCGTGTAAGCATGTGTGAGTGGGTGTGAGCTGGTGTGCGCGTGTTTGCGATTGTTTGTGCGGTGCTTCCCCCTGTGGAAACAGAAAGGGAAAAGGAAGCACAACAAATATTAGGAAGTTAACCAAGGAGAACTAGCAGAGCTAGCAGGTGAAAACAATCAGAATCAGCCAATTACACAGGCAGTACACTAGCCCAGCCCAGCACTTAAAACTCTGCAAACAACTTTCCACTATGTTTTTCTCAGAGACACTGCAACACTGCAGTAAGCTAACAGAAGTGAAAACTGAAAAAGCTTTACTGAGACAAAGAAATGTTAGGGGCTGCCATTGCTGTTATAAGGCGACATATGCAACATGCTGAGGGTGGTGACAATGCGAATGCTGCTGAGCAACCCACAGTGAGGAGACGGAGAAGAGTGTACAGGCCCAGTGTAACCTACCAGGGGCTACATGAGCTGGAGATAGTGGAGCGCTATAGAGTGGACAGAGACCTCATGCAGCAAATTGTTAAGCTGTGCAGGCCACACCTCACACACAGAACCGACAGAGGGGAACCCATCCCAGTGGAAACCAAGGTATGTGTTGGCCTAAGAATACTAGCAACAGGTACCTTCCAGAGACCAACTGGAGATATGATGGGGATTTCACAGGCATCAGCATCCAGGGTACTGCACCAGTTCCTGAATGCCATGTCAGTGATCATGTATATTTCCCCAATTCCCGTGAGGTATTCTCCAGCAATATGTGTCTTTTCCAGCAAATAGCGGAATACCCTGAGGTAATGGGTGCAATAGACTGCACGCACATATGCATCAAAGCACCAGCTGGTGAGCGGGGTAGGGTCTACTTTAACCACAAGGGTTTCCCCTCCATCAACTGCCAGGTTGTGTGTGATGCCCAGGGCATAATAATGAATGTATGTGCTGGCTGCCCTGGAAGCTACCATGATTCCCGTATCTGGCATCTGACACAGCTGTATCAGACATTTGCCAATGGGGACATCCCTCACGGTCACCTAGTGGGGGATGCTGGATATGCACTGGAGCCATGGCTGATGACACCCATCAGAAACGCACACACACCTGAACAGGAACGCCATAATGAGGCACACGCACAAACACGAAATGTAATCGAGCGTGTGTTTGGGCTGCTCAAGTCACGGTTCCGGTGCCTGGACACATCTGGTGGAGCCTTGCAGTACTCACCAACTACATGTACCCAAATAGTCATGGTATGTACTATGCTACATAATATGATCCTGCGAAAACAGCTGCAGCAGGAGCAGCATAGGGCCGGGCCAAACCATTGCCAAGGCCATCACAGGCAGAGCGTGAGTTGGAGGAGGAACAACCTGAGCCTGCCCCAGTAGGCAGAAGGAGGTGTGCCCAGTATGCTTTGGCCTTGGCAAAGAGGCAACGCATAGCATATACACTGGCTCAGTAGGAACCCTGGAAATGATACCTCTCTCTGACTCGCACATATAGTAAAAGGGATGCCTAACTTGACACTACCTGTTTTCATACATGTATAGGGAGTGTACTATGTGTATCCGACATAGGCAGCCCTGCAGCACCACCTGAGGCATGCACTATTTAGTATATGTAAACAAAATTGCACACACTAAGTAGCACAACTTTGGGCAATGTTGAGCAATATTGGGTAACGTTCAGCAATGTTGGTTAATGTTGAGCAATGTTGGGCAAGTTTGGTCAAAGTTGGGCATAGTTGAGCAAAAGCAGGTAAACATGGTCATATTTGCTTTACTGTTCCTTAAGCAGTCTGGTCTGCCCAGTATGAAAATATGAAGCAGTGACAGTCCTTGAACCCAGAATACTGTGCACTATAGTCACAGTACTGAACCACTAAACCATGAAAGTATTTCACTGGTCAGCCTGTATGAAGAAATGTTGATAAGTCTATGCAAAGTGTCTCATGGAAACCCCGCAGGCACAGCATAATCCCTGTAAAGTTATGACACAAAGGTGAGCCCTGCAGTAAAAATACAACTTGATTTACAACACACATATAGTATAAATGTTAATATTGGACGTGTTCACACACGTCAACAAATGTAGTGGACTTCACACAGCAACATACTGAAAGGTCACACTGGGCATGCTCACACACTTGAATAAATGAGGCAAATGTCAGGCAACAACATACTGAAAGGCCGAACTGGGCATGCTCATGCACTGAGGTCATGTCTACGTACAGCAGTGGGCCACACATATCTGGCAGTTGCATGTGTTAAAACAGGAACCTCTCACAATTCACCAATCCTGACTTGGGCACACAGTGATACGACAACAGACACATATATAATATATTGGAACCCTGTCATAATCAAATATGTACTACAGATACTTAGGTTGTTCATAGAAAGTTGAAAAGCAAAGAAAATAAAAAAACTGAAATCAGTATCATCAATAAACAATGTGCACTCCAAACACTATCCAATCCAGGTCATGGAAAGATTATCTGTGAAGGAGTCCATACAGAACCATGACACTTTCTTCAGCTATGTCATAAATAGCAATGTACACTCATATATGTCCTGAGTCAGGGCCAACTGTAAATGACTGACAATGCCAACATCCTGTCAGACAGGCCCATACATACATACCCACCTCCCACTGACAAAAGGCCCTATAATCATACCAAGAGATATCACACATTGAATGGGTAAACAGCTCCTTCCAAAGCTGAAAACATGGCATCAATTGGATTACATTGTGCCCCTATATGTGTCAGAAGTGAACTGCAGAACAAACAGACCCTGCACCTGAACAGTCTGTTGAGCCTCACCCTCTCTACAGGATATGAAACTGTTGAATGGGTTACAGCAACATATGTCACACTACACAAGTGTTGGTGCACAACAGATCATGGGAACTATAGTCTTATAAGCCAATGAAGTCTGATCTGCAAGGCCATGGAGTCCGTCATGATTGACGTCAGAAACAGAGCTATTGGAAGCCTATAAACACACAACCCTACCAACTTTGGTCTGGTCATGGGCAGATGATGTTTCCCAAACCTGCTAGACTGTTTTGCTAGGCAGCCACCCAGGACATACATCAATGATATGAGCTACACACGTCCCACATACACTTTGAATAGGCCTTTTCCAACATCCCAGACACATGTCGTATCCACAAAATCAACAACCTGTGCATAAATATGTATTGTCATCGGATGGATTGTCAACTGGGCCACAGATAGATCACACAAGGTAAGAATTGTGGAGTCCTGTTCAAGCTGGTAACACCTGCTGTCCTCCATGGCTCAGTCCTGGGATTGCATAAAACTAAGTGCACACACATTACCATGTCTAGTCTGATGATGTCAGCATCCCACAAATATAGCAGTGGAAATAAAAGCTCCCAGTAAAGCATATAGCACATTGTGTTAATGTGTATCTCTCCACTATCATAACATAATTAGGTAGGGGTTTGAATTCTGCAATTGCTGTGTGTGTGGGGGGGGTGGGGGTATGTGTCTGTGTGATTTCCTTTGAGAGTATTGCCCTTTTTGGAGACTAGGCAAACACCTTAAAGGGGCACTATCTCATTTCTGAAATCAGCTGCTTGCCTGAGTATTTTGTTTACATTTTAGTGCTATTTAGGTCACATGTTCACACAGAGGCAGGATTTTCAGATTAGCTTTTTTGCATACTGCAGGTCAGCCTTCACAAACTTCAGCGGGGGAAGTGCTAACAGTTTGTCCTTTTGTATTTTCCTTCCCCCACCCATAGGCTATTAGAATAGCTGAATGATTTAGCCTCAGCCAGAGATGCTATCTAGTCACACCCAGATCTGCAGCCTTTGCAGTAGTGAAATTACTTCTTTAGTATGTGCTTGGTTTTTGTAAAACTTAGTGGCATAATTATCCCAGCTACGCAATTATTTTTTTTGTTTCAGCCTTGCTGCTACATGCTTTTTCCCTTAACTGGTATTTATTTTTCATATGGTTAGAAATAGTGTTGCTTATTAGTGCATGTACTCATGCAGACATACATTTATAAGACAGTTTATCTTATTTCACAGGACAGCATTCCTTTGGACAGTTGAATCTTGGCAACAAACCCAAGTTGCTAATGTCCTAAGATTCTAGAAGAATAAAATCTTATAACTCTTATAACGTTTCAATAAAAAAACATGTCAGACAACTCTGAACTTGAATCTTATTAGCGTACTAAAAGTATTTTCCCAGTGAATGACACCATTCAGGAATGACACAGTAACTGTCTGTATAACACTGATTCCATCCAAATGAATTACTTTTCTTCCCTGCATTTCCCTATATTTTCCTATCTGTGTGCGTAAGTATGTATGCAATATGTAATCTAAGTTAAATATATTCATCTGGTTGTAAAACCACAACCTTGCTATCTCTTACTGACTGGTTTACAATTCAATGTATTTTTGAATGTCTGTCAAATGTGTATATGCTGGATATATGATAATGATTGTATTTTATTAAAACTTTGTATGCAGTGCACATAATTGTTTTAGTGGTGTACTTCATTGTTAATACTGGAATTCTCATAACTTTTCTCAGACTTGCCTCTTTTGTGATTCAGATGGCTGTGTTGAAGAGACCATGTACCTCCATATCAAGAGAGAAATTGAAACTAATTTAAATAAATGAATGCATGTGTCATGTATGATGTTGACTAGACCACTTATCTCCCTTATCAAGATGGAAATATATAATAATTTAAATAAATATAAGCATGTGTCATACATCATTATATGTTTATCATATATATTGCTTTGATTGTTTAAAATGTGTTTCCTGTATATACTTATGTGTTTATACAGCCACATATATTTGCATGTCTACACACACATATAAATGTACACACACACACACACACACACACACACACACACACACACACACACACACACACACACACACACACATAACTTATATGTGTTATGCGCTAGTGAATATATACATGCATGCTCTCATACACTGACATGCAGGAGGTATTTTGACTAAGGTGATAGTATAGCTTCTGCTAACAACATTTGTGTCACTGACCCTTTGTTACTTGTAAAACTAGCAATAGTCTTTTTTCATTTGTCATATACCACTTGACAAGAGTATTAAACGTGTGAATCAAACTACAGAAACCACAGACCCAGCCTTTCTGTCAGGCCATGGAACAAATCATCATGGACCCTATAAATAAGGACATTGGTGATCTCCAAACCCTTGATCTGACACAGTTTGGTTTTGCCCAAGACAGGTTATGCTTGTTAAACCCAGTTGACGTCTTCGAAAACTTCACCAGAACCATAAGTGAAGGCAAATCTGACTTAGCAAAGGCCTTCAACACAGTCCCCTAGCTGGGCATCATTGATAAACTCTCCCAGTTGAATATCAACCCTTATGTTATCAGTTTGATTGCAACTGGCTCACTGACAGATTGCAGTCAGTCAATGTTGGTGATTTTTACCTTAACCAGCAGAGGTTTCAATAGTGGGGTTCCACAGGGGTTAGTGCTGGGCCCCCCATTGTTTGGAATATACTTTTCAGAGGTTCAGGTCAAAACAGAGGGGCTGCGGCTAGCTACGTTTGATGATGACTGCAAATTAGGTGGAATCATTGAATCCCCAAACGATGTCAGTATACTTCAAGAGGGCTTACACAAACCAATGATTGTTATCAAATCCATAGACTCAAACTCTGTGCCAAAAAATGCATTATCATCCCCTTCAGTAAACATGATATCCATGCAGACTATCATATACATAATCGCTACATTACAACTCATTAGTGAGAGACTTGGGAACACAAGTTGACTGTAGCCTAAATGTTGACTCATCATGTGTCTACTGTGGTAAGGAAGGCATTCTACGTGGCTCACCTCATTAACAGAGGCATTGCCCCAAGAGTGAAACAGGTCATAACTCCCCTGTACTCGACCCTCATCAGGCCAATAACTGAGTGCAATGCTCCCTTTAGTATGTATCTTACCAGGCACCTGTAGCAACTCGAGAGACCTCAGAGATTTCTAACCAAGAAAATTCAGGGTCTCAAGCACAAGTCATATATTGACAGACTGAAGTTACTGTCACTGTACTCAGTAGTGAACACGCTACTTAGATGAGACTTATGCATGGCCTGCAGAGCAATCTCAGATCCATACCTAATGTAAATGCTGCACATCTGCAGGTCAAATGTGATAAGGGTCACTTGCTCTAGGGACCTTATCCTGGCCTGCGACATAAATAGGACCTGCTGGAGAGACAGATGTGTCTCTCAGAGGTTGCTACTCTTCTGGTATATGCTACCAGTTCACATCAGACACAGCCTTTGTATGACCCTGGTTAAGTGCAGCCTGGATGGGAAACCATAGGTTCCTTGCTGGGGATTTTACCTATGACCCTCCTAGATATGGGCAATCATCGCTAACTAAGATCTTGAGTTTAGGCTAGATCCTTTATATTGAGTTTCTGTAGTATTATGTTGGGTACACATGGCTAGGCTTATAAAGACCTTTGGGTCAGTAGCCTAGTAACCACCTATGAACTTATCAAGTGACAAGAATATTCTTGCCTTCAAGCATCTAAATTTTTAGAAATGATAATCATACTTGTGTGCTGGCACCAGTCATGGGAGTAATATATTACAGTAGGTAATATACTACTGTAGTATATTTAGTTTCTAGTAAATAGTAATATAACTAGTTACTTTGTCAAAATAGTAAAAAATGAATAGCACTATATTCATTTTTTAGTAACTAGTAACTTAAATGTGCGTTACTTTTGAGTTAATTTTGCTTAAACCAGTGGTTTTCAACCTGGGTGACATCTCCCCCTAAAGACAGATGGAAAACTTCAGGAGGCCCTGGATAGTACGGACAATAATCAGATGTTAGGAGATAATAGAGACTTTGAAGAGGCAAATTGGATGAAAAATTACGATATAATGTGGGCACAACTCATACCACATAATATTCATAATAGATTAGAATTAGTCTGGAGCAAAATTTACTTCTTTTTTTTAGCACTGCAAGGAGGTGCACACTGATGATGACCAGACTCTGGCTCTGTCCTGGTACTGTGAGACTCTCACCCACTAAAACTTTGGGTTTAAATTTTTAGTTGTGGAAAATAGAGAAAATGTGATAGTTTGTTATAGGTCTTGTGCTGCTGGCTGTGTATGCTTTGGTTTAATTATTATTTGTGACTCTCTAGCTATAAAGACTAGCCTTCTTCTCCTTTCAACTGCTCCCATTAAGGGTTACCATGATAGATCATCAATCTGCAGAACAAGGAACAGTAGAGTTTTACAGTGTGGAGTTGCCAGCCCAGCACCTAAACTTCCTCAGAAAGCACAAGCACCCACACAAACACCTAGGGCCAAAATAGAATGTCCAATTCACCTGCAGCATGTCTTGGGAATGTGGGAGGAATCTGGAGCACATGAAGGAAACCCACATTGGACATAGACTCCACACAGAAGGCACCCCTGCTGAGAATCGAACTGGAGAACCTCTTGCGGTGAGGTGATAATGCTAACTGCTGCACTACTGTGCCACCTAGCTATAACGAGTAATCTGCTGGAGTTTTTCCAACTGTTAAATGCTATTCATCATCACTGTAGCATTGTGTATACAACTTTAATAAGACACTTATATGCATGTGCTTCCTTGTGTGAGGAAATTTCAATATTATAATTGATAACCTACACTTATCTAAAAGTAACGCATTACTTTTGTAAGTATTAATAGCAATATATTACTTTTTTAGAAAATTAATAAGTAATAGTGATATATTACTTTCATTGAAAAGTAACTAGTAATGGTAACTTATTACTTTTATAAGTAACTAGCACACACTCAGACTGCGCTGCACTTTTTTTCTGGAATAACTGTTGCCGTATCCCTAAGAATTTGGTGGGGGGGGCACATAGGGTGAGGAAAGCTCGGCAGCAGGTGGCCAAGACTAATTACATCTAGACATTAATTTGCCATTACAGAGCTGTAGCTCCTCCTGGATATACAAACAGAAGGCAAACAAGGTACTCCCAACTCAAAATCGGGCAACATATGTATACTCAGGCAGGGTGCAATCAACAAAAAGGGTGAGGTGAAGAATAATTGGACATTTTACACTATGTTGCTTTCACAGTGGGCTCAACTCAAAAGAGTGGCACTGGAAAAAGCACCAGTACCAGTGTGGGCACAATTAATTTGCAGTATCAGTGGATGTGTGAGAATAATGGGTAGTAAACACCCTCAGTACAGGTAATTAGGTGGCTTGCAAAAGGATACTGCAGCAGTTTAGAGAAACTAGTAAGGTGCAAGGTTGCCCAGCTGTACAGCACATAGCTGTAAAACAATGGAGGGTGCACACTCTGCTACTTTTAGAAGCTGATAAAAACAATTTTAAGGCAGCATTACATTTGGCAAGCTATTAGCTGGCTGCACAAAAAGCCATGGGGAAGCAGTGTGAGCCTTATGGGGCAAACTCCAAAATATATGTCATCAGTAATACAACAGATTTTTTTTACAGCCTGTTTATCAGCTCTACGTGGAGCATTTAGCTGGTAAGAATAAGAATATTCTAAAGATAAATAGGAGCAACCTCAGACTGATCAGGAGGTGAAGTACCAATGGCTGGCTCCAGATTCAGGGGCCACAGAATGGAATGTAGTACAATGCCTACAACATTACCAAACAGTGTCTACAGCACAGAAGTCCAGTCACACTGTTTCATCAAAGACTGGCACATAAGAAGGAGCACATTTCTGCCATGAGAAGGGTACCCTGCTTACCTAGCTTGAGGTGAGGGCTGTACTGAAGAAAACAGTGGAGTGATGAAGCTTGGACCCCAAATATATTATATATATATATATATATATATATATATATATATATATATATATATATATATATATATATATATATATATATATATATATATATATATATATATATATATATATATATATATATATATATATATATTTATGGGTCTACCTGAAAACACTGACATGTGAAAACACAGACAACGAAAAAACTGACACCACAAAGCCGAAAGTTCAAAAACACGAAACTTCACATGCCCAACAAACCACAATCCCAACAATCAACAAACAAAACAAATTCCCTGTCCAAAAAGCACACACACAACACAAGCACACCAAAAACCTTACAAACCAACACTAAACCTTACATACACAACTATCTATGCACTAACCTTAACCCAAACCCTAAGGTCCGTCACTATCGCACACTCACCTAACTCGCGCCCTAACCCTAACTCACTTAACCTGCCCCTAACCCTAAAGTCTCACTATCACACACTCACCTGACCCGCGCCCTAACCCTAACTCACCTAATCTGCCTCTAAACCTATGGTTCGTCACTATCGCACACTTAACTTAATATGTTGGTGTTCTCAGCATCGGGATTTTCAACTGTTGATCATCTCCATTGTCGATCTTCCAGTGTCGGTGTTCTTGTCGTCGGCGTTTAGGAATTTCAGCATTTTCAGGTAAACCTATATATATATATATATATATATATATATATATATATATATATATATATATATCATGCTCATTTAGCATAACATCAGCTTCTCATGTGCAATGAGCAAGGACATCATTGGCGAACATCAAGAAATTTGGAAGATGTAAGTACAACACTTATGAACGATAGTTAGAAAATAACCTCTTCTACCACACCTAACATTGTTGTCTTTTATTTGCAGAACCTGGGTAGTACCTGTAGAGACAGACTGCATCTTACAGCAACACCTTTTGCTGACTGGAGCTTCCTGCATGTTTGCTCGCCTGGTGCCCTGCTGGTGCTCTTCCATGTGAATGGAAACCCCTGTCTTATACATCACCTCCTGTAACATGAAGTCATTACCTGTGACGTATTGTGGTGCCTAACATATAACATGTATAATTTGTGTTAAAGCAGAAATTATGATATTTGCACTGAGACCATACTATTTGCTGAGCTGTACACCTTTCCACAATCCTTACTGCTGCCCATACCTCTCAACCTGGAAACATCAAAAATCTAGACAAGGCCCATGAAAAATAGGTACAAATCTGTATGCTGATTAACATACAATTTGCATACATAATTACACAACCCCGCCCACGTCAATGGAATTGTAGGATAACAAGATAAACTAAAGGACAGACAACCAAAATATGGCACCAGAGTTCCCCTGCAGCCATTCCAATGTCCCATTACCTGGCTATTTTTTCCATTTACCATAAGCACTAATATGCATACTGTTTTACTTTTACAATGATTATTTGGATTTTATTTTTACATTTTATAGCACAATGCACAAACACTAAGATATCTGCTAAACAAAGCAATACGGTTTAACAATGAACCCACAATCTTCTGCATCAAAAGCAAGTATTAATTTCTCCCTGTTGTGCTACTAACACCGCAAACAGATTTGGTATAACCAGCACTAACCTTCTCTGCCCCTGAAGAACTATGCAGCACAAGAAATCTGGAAAAGTCAAAATATATTTGAGGGGTGACAAAAGCCCAAAACAGGGACACATTTTAAACATTGCTTGTATAATCTTAGAAAAGTTGCTGGAATAAAATGTTTTATTTTACCATGCATTTCCTGAAAGATAGGAAGACTGAAACTTAAATGGCTATCATTATTTAGTGAACTCAGTTCAACTTCTCACTGGTTTGTTAGCAAACCACAAATTTTACGAGGAACAGATCAAAAGTATGAGCAAAACATTCCATAAAACTTTGGACATTGAGAACTATGGTTATCTCCTTTAATCAGAAGTGGGTATTTACACACACGCACTTGGTCAGAACCTCACCCATTAAACTAAAGCACAGTTTCCAACTGAACCAGATGCAGTACATGCCCATTACCACCTCCAACCCCTGCAAAATCATTTTTTAACATAAGCATCAAAGGTGGTGCTAAAGATCCAGTTTACAGTTTCAAAATGAATACACTAAAAGAAATTACTTAACTGTGCACTCAGTTTAACATATTAGTAATGCTGTGGAAATCGGAATATTACATGCATGTCAGACTGCTCCATGTTAAACTTTTCATGTAGTTGGGAAAAAAGTAAATAAGCTCTGCTGCATCAATCTACTGTTTGACTTTATTTTTTCCTGGACATTCTGAAAATGCAATTATCTAACTGCTTACAGTGTTTTGTCTAGAAGGGTTTATGGCTATAATACAGGATAACACAGACACAGACAGACACACACACACCCTTTGATTCCTTACCTAATTCCCCAAGTGCTTTCTGCGTTCTCGCCTGCCATTAGTTCCCTGAGTGCTTTCTCCGTTCTTGCCTGCCATTACATCCTGCAGTAATTCAGTGGTGTCTGTTGCTCTCCGTTTACATGGTGCCTGGACAAAACTGCCATCTGCTGCCATTTTCAGCTAGAGCGTCTTCTGCGTGGAGACATGCGTGAATGGGCGTACCTTAGTTGAAGGTTGTGTATCAGGCCTGGCAAGCCGGTACGTAAAAATCAAATGCCAATCATTAGCGGATCAGAGTTCCGCTGTGGCAACCCTGAACCGGGAAAAGCCGAAAGACACAAACAAACTACCGAAAAATTAGGTGAGCATTACTGACTGCCATTACATCCTGCTGTTAGTGCTGCCATTTATTCAATTCCCGCTTGCAGCCAGCCGGAAATGATGACGTGAGCTCCTTGAGCTCAATTCCAACTGGCTGGTAGCCCTGACAGAGATGACATCATCTTGCATGTGATGATGTCAGCTCCGACAGTGAGATAATTAAAAAAAAAAAATCGGAAATGAAGGGGTGCCACTCGGGAATCGTGGCACCCCTTCATTTTGACCCCAAAACTTGGTAAAAAATGAGTAATTTGGTATGGTTGGGAGGTATGCTTTTGCCTACTATTCATAGTGATACTTATATCAAGGGTTCACATGGCATTTTTGAAATATGCAGCTCTTGCTCTGTATGCCATTCTTCAGCAGACAGAGTGTTGTCTATGTGTAGGAATGTGGCTTATTTCTACCCTGCTCAACCTGTTACAGCTATACAAAACACACACCATCATCGACACCCACAACAAAGACTACAATCTTTTAGATGCACAGAAATAGAACATGGCTGGCACAACAGACTTCTATCCCAAGGAATCCTACACTTACTGAATAAAACTTCTTATGCATGTCAAGCAATACTATGCATGGACTATATTCAGTAATGTTCTGCATGAATAGCCTGGAAATCATAAATCCTCTTTGGGGTATATAGCATGGTGCTTCATGACCATGGAAAATAACTCACTCGACAGTGCTTGGGCTTAGCTGGCTATGCTTTTCAATGGTCTTTTGAACTGCATGCCTAGTACATACCTATGAACTTACCAACCTAATATATAGTTACTAAGTATCTTTCCTGCCTGCCTGCTGCATATAGAATATATATGAGACAAAACATTACTTTATTGATGAATGTATTTCTATAATCATCTCATTTGATGGTCTTAATATGGTCATTTGTATATACTATGGACCACACCAATTTTCATACTACCATGACCGTGATACAGATATCTCTGAATTGCACGTCCTGCATGTCAACACTGACTGCATGGTATAGCTTTACACACTGTGCTTTTCCTTTCTGAATACTCCTTACTGTGTTTTATGTCCTGTAAGAGTACCAACTATATACACACATAACAATGTACCTGTACACAAACATTTAATTGTATTATTTTAAAAAGTAATGACAACAACAAATAGATGCATGCTGTACTCTCCAAGGTACCATGAATTAAACTTAACCTCTGCTTGAAATCATTTAATTTATTCCCCTTATTTACTTAGTTAGCTGCTTGCTTGCTTGTTTGTTTGTTTATTAATTTCAGCTTGATAACTATGTAAGTGGGAGGCTGACACACCATTTTGAGTCACAACCTGAGCTCCAGGTTGCAAGAGACAAACAGAAAATTGTAAATAGAATAAAGAATTATACCTTTGTCTGACAGAATGTCAAACAGTGGCAAAATGCAGAAGTGGAATTCAAACACAATGACAGTTCATAAAATAGAAATGGAAATGAGGTCAAACTATAACTACAACTTTGCAGGCAAGAAGGGCATTATTACTCACACCTGAAATATTAGTATGTGTATACATATGTAAAATGTATAAATATAAATAAGCTGTTCAATATAGTGGTTAAGTAGAGAAGGATCTCTCTGTTTTTATTATTTTTTTTGTTTAATGTACAGTTATGTTCTTTAAACTAATGAATGTGTATTGTAGATGTCTTGCATTGCCGGGATTCATTAGCAGATTATCTCTTTGCAACAAAGTGCCCGTTTACTTTTACTTGCAATTTACACTGTTCCACTTTAACCATGTTACATTACATCAAAAATATATATTCTTAGATATGATAATTATGAATAGTTCTGAAACAGTCAAATAAAACCACAACTCCACATGGAACCTGTGTGTCTGCTTGCTTGTTTATTTATTTTGTAAAATAAATGAAACTACAGTTTCACTTGCAATGTGTGTCTGTGTACTTTTTATATATGTATAAAGTTGTACTGGCTAGTTCTAATTAGAAAAAAAAGACTGTCTAGTGTATAGGAATATACATGCAATAAAAGCCATTAATTTCTTGTGATTTCATGACATTTCAGTTATAACTGAAGGCATACATCTCAACCTTATAGAGCAGAGAGAAAAGCCTTGACAAACCTTTACTTGGCTGAAGTAGTTACTAATGTCCAAGATAAGAGTAGACAGCAAATTTACTCAAAAGTGTTACACAACAGCAATAAGGTACAAGCATAAGACAGAGTCCATATAACTCAAAGATGGCTACCTACTCCCCAGAAAATACCCTCTACCACTTTTCCCCCACTATTACTAAAGAACAGGTCCTCATTGTGCTCTCCAGAGCTAAACACACTTCAGCAATGAGCACTAATATAGTTTGAAAAATGACCCCTCAGCCCACTAGAATGTCAGTCACAGCCTCCAGACAGGCTTCGTCCCCAGGGAATGCAGAAGTGCAACAGTCATTCCTCTACATAAAGGTGTCCCATCAACAGTCCCAGGGAATGACAGACCCATAAGCTGGACTAGTCTCATATACAAGGCCATGGAAAAAGTTATCATGAATCTAATACATAGGGAATCTTCACATACTCGACCCATCCAAGTTTAGTTTTGTCAAGGGTAGATCACACCTACTAAACCCAGTGGACTACTTTGAAAAGGTCACTTGAGCCATGGATGATAGGCAAAAAGTGCATATTGCATATCTTGACCTGTTAAAGGCATTCAACACACTACCTCCCTTACGTATTATAGGCAAACTCAAAAATGTAGACATAGATCATCCCTATGTAACCTGATGGATCGTCAAATGGCTCATGGATAGGACACATGAAATTAGAGTGGAGAAATCCACCTCCACCAATAGGCATGTTACTAGTGGTGTTCAACATGACTTAGCCCTTGGACCTCTCCTGTTTGGAATATACTTCTCTGAATTCATAGCAATTATAGAGGGTCTTTGGGTGATCAAATCTGCAGATGACTGCAAGTTGGGTACAATCACTGATTTCTCCAAACATGATGATATGCTTGAGTAGGGTCTGAGAGCCAAGTAACTAGTGCCAGAAATATAGCCTAATAGTCAATGCCAAAAATGCACATTTATACCCTTTGGGAAGATGACCACCCCTGAAAATTACAACATTGATAACACTCTTTTAAGAGTAGACCCAGTGGTAAGGCACTTGAGAACTCTGGTTGACAGCAAGTTGAACTTTGATCACCATGTGTCCAAGGTGGTGAGAAAATCCTTCTATGCAGTGCAAATTATAAGTTATGGCATGCCATCCAAATCTAAGGAGATCGTACCACAATTCAATAATCAAATACATTGCACTCTTCAACATGTAGCTGGCCAGACATTTGCAACAACTATAGTGGCCACAGAGATTCCTCATTAAAAGGATACAGGGTGCAAATAAGCCCTATGTGTAAAACCCAAAACCCTTGTCCATATACTCAGTCTTATACAGACTACTGAGGGGCAATCTATACCTAGCCTACAAGGCCTTTTTAGATCCAGCTCTGATGGGTATGCTACACATTCACAAAACAAACAGCAGAAGAATTACGTGATCTAAGGATCTAAACCTTGTCTGTGACATAAGCAAAACATGTTGGAGGAACAGGTGTGTGTCTGAGAGATTACCCTTTTTCTAGAAAAGACTCCCCCATTTGTGTGAAACAGAGTTCTTCTTTAAGCCTATTCAAATAACATTTAGACCAATGGATGGGAAAGCATTAATTCACACCACCTTGTCACCTGTGGCCTTCATGGACAGCAATAGCTTGTAGATGCTCTAAGTCACAGGCATACACCAAAGTCTTAATAGTCTTTGGGCATCGACAATTACCAAAACTGGGGCATGAATGGCTAAGCCTAAAAACCATTAGCCTGGTAACCCCCAATGAGGATTTCTTCTAGTGAGTTGGAAATGCATGAAATTGCCTTCCTTACAAATCTGTGTACCAAGAACATGCTGGAATCCAGAAATACATACAATAACCAAAATCAGCTGTAGTGGAATGTAGTAAAAGGTTGGATATTAGTTAGCAATGAACCTCTAATTAAATAAGCCAAATGTAACTGTGTATGGCAGCAATGTATACAATGTGTTTTATACAGCATGCATCATGGGCAATAAAAAAGACAACTGGGTACACAAGTCCCAAGATAAAAAACTGCCCAATCCTCAAATATGCACTGGTTCCAGAACTGTAGAACCTTCAAGACACAGAAACATTCTAACAATGGGGGTTAGCCTAGTTTCAGGGAAAGAATGCCACTACCCCATTGTAGAAGTAAGTAGTAGTCCACAAAAACTGATAGGCCAGAAAAGAGTCAAAGATGGTAGAGTGGACTAGTGAGGATAAGAAAGAATGTATATATTGTTACTATTATACATGAAGTCCAGAATTTCCAGATAGAAAATATTCAAAACGATTGAGAGAAATCAGAGGAAATAAAAAAAATACTTGCACAAGAAAAAACTGTCCAAACCTTACAACACATTTTTGTGTTCATTAATACAAAAGAGTCATGCAAAAAAAATTATATATACACAAAAACGATGGGCCGTTTGGAAAAAAAAAGCAATCAAGGAAGTGCACAAATGTAAAGAACAAAACCTAGAGATTTTTTAAAGGCATGAAAAATAAACATGGACATAGGTTGGTACTAGGGTATCGGCCCTAGGGCCTATAGAAGCCTAGCCATAACAATTCCCTGGCTATTTCTTCCCACACTATTTACTTCCTTGGACCCCTGTCTAGCAGGACAACTGATGTGATTCCTGGGGTGAATTTCCTTTCTCCCATCCAATCATCAAGGTTCATTTTGAAGAGGGCCAAAGAGGTGCTCTGCTTGATATGTATGGGCAGTCTATTCCAGAGTCTGTGGAGTCTCTGGGTCAGGAACCTATCCCTCCAGCATGTTTTGTTTATTGTGATGACAAGGTTTAGATGCCTGGAGCATGTGGCTCTGACAGATTGGGATTTCTTTAAGTGTAGCATGTCCAACAGCTCTGGGTTTGACATGGCCTTGTATGTTAAGCAGAGATCACCTCGGAGTAGACGAAATGCGACATAGTATAGCTGGAGTTTTCTTGGTGGTGGTCCTTGGGAAATGGTCTCTGGCTCTGCAGAAGGATTCTTGAAGAGGAACTTGTGGGAGTCATGTACTCTGTAATACCTGTCGGGTTTTCTGGGAGCTGGAGGTAAAGTGTCTGGGGAAAGGCTAGATCCAAGAAAGCATCATCTACAATGTCCAGAACAGGAGGCATAGCTAATGGCCTGTGTTGAGGTAGGAGTAAGAATTCCCTAAGTCTTTTTTTGGAGTCAGAGTAATCATGGCTTTCCCAGCAGAAATGCTCCCTAAGAGTGTGCAAGGTTTCACTGAAAGAAAAATCTTCTGGAGGGGAAGCAGAGGGAATGGAATCCTCTGCATCAGAATCCTCATAAGTAGATAAGGGCAAATCCTGGTAATCAGAAGGAGCAGAAAAATCAGATTCCTGATCAGTACAATCAGAAAGAAACTCAGTTCTAGGTCTCGTAGAAGGGGAAGGCTGATTTCCCCTAATTAAGGTAATGAGGTCTTCAGCCATTCTAAACATTTGTTTTTTTAGGTATATGGGCCTGAGTCTGCGGTTTCTTCTGTTTTCTAGGCATGGTGCGAGTTTTAGGCATGGATGAAAATGATGGCATCAGTTTAATATGAATGTCTGTAGGCCTGAATACACCCTCAGAAGCCGGTGCCTGCACAGTGGCTTCTGACCCATCCAAGGTAGAGACATCCGCAGGTTCCATAGTTGAAGAAGCATCTCGTGGCATACCGGACTCCGAATGGGCATCAGTAGAGGGCTACGAATCAGAAGTAGTGGGTATCAGGGGCTGCGAAAGTGCCTCACTGAGTACCGCGGACTGGCGACTAGCTTAATAGAAGAATGAGTATGAAAGTAATTAGCTGAAACAATAACTTGGCGATGAATAATTTGGCCATTGAATAAGGCACAAAACCAACAATGAGGGACGTCGTGGTCTGGACCTAGGCAGGGGATGCAGTAAGAATGAAAATCACTATGAGGTATTTGTTTTCCACAGGTAAGGCAATTGTTAACTTTTACTGATATCGGTTAGAGTCAGAAAACGGATCACCAATGGGGTACTTAGCTTCTTTGAAGACTTTGGGTCTGAAACTCCAAAACGAAAATTTCAGGAGTCGGCCAACCGGCACTTGCGAACTGCTTCTGCTTCGGGCAACACATGGCAAGAAAGAATGATGTCGGCTGCATGTTTTATACCCCTGATGACCTGACATCAAGGAAGAAGTGACAGCATCCAACACAGAAATCCAAAGACTCTGGTATTCAGGCTGGCTGAGGGCTACCTGCAGGCAGATAACCCAAATGTGATGACTGAAACAGTGAAACATGAACAACATCAATGACATCTACCACAGTCTGTACACAGGTCAAGGTACGTATTTGCAGTACACATACTGCTGACAATCACCATAAGTACACAGACCCCACTACTGTATAGACAACCACCAAATACCTTCGGATCCACCTATAAGCGCTGTAAACTCCAGTAACCACAACGTAAGATGCTTCAAACATGGTATTTAATCCACATAACGCCAAAAAATAACATTAGAATACAGACATAAACGACTTCCCAGTGCTGTGATAGTACATGAATAAAATTATTCAAGTACAGGACATAAACAAAACATAACAAGAGTCATAGCACCGGTATGGACAGACAAAAAAGACGCCAAAATAATCTAAAAGTTTAGCGCTTTCAACCAAGATAAACTGGTCTTCTTCAGAACTGAATCTAAAAACAAACATTCAGTTTAAATAGATTCATTGGCGCCAAAATATATTTACTCCTTAAAGATACAGCGTTAGCCATTAAATCGCTGTATCCCACATATATTTTGTAACTGTTCCTTCTGCGTTTTGGTAAAGCTAGTCATTCTAACGTATATACAGTGAAACAAAGAAATATATAATAATATAATATAAAAAAGACACAAAAAGTGTAACCTAAGTAACAAAATCTAATTCAAAGTCTGATATATATCTCCGCTGTTTTTT